>NC_089770.1:25689571-25784571 GCF_040412425.1 Macrobrachium rosenbergii | reverse complement strand
GAGAGAGAGAGAGAGAGAGAGAGAGAGAGAGAGAAGCGTAACACTTCAATAACGCAGAGGAAGTGAAGTACAGAAAGAGAGAAAAAAAGGGTAGACCCAATTGTGACTTTTATCACCACTCACAGATGCCGTTTGCCACGAATTAAATAAAAACACTCATCAAACAACTTTCTTATACTTGCAGTAACTTTCCAATTTTTCCATCACACCTTAAATATGTGTGCATCCATTCTCTCTCTCTCTCTCTCTCTCTCTGGATGTTTAGAAACCTGTGTCATACAAGAAATCTCCAGAGAGGGAATGAGAAAGTGGCGAAAAGAGGTTTGTAATTGGGATTCCTCTGACGTCATGATGGAGAGAAAGGAGGAGGAGGAGGAGGAGGAGGAGGAGGAAGGTCTTGTGGGTGAGAGGAATTTGGAGGGGAAAAGCGTGGGGCATTTTTATCTTGACAGACAGTAACCATCCCATCCTCACCAAAGTTTGCAACTGCTATCGAGACAGTTTGGAAATGACCCCTCCCCGCCTTCCTTAAAAAAAAACACACAATTCAGGCAACAGAACAAAATGCCACAAAACAAAAACGAATGTTGTTACTGGGAACTGAGGAACTTGAACCGGATTCACTTCAGAGGATGAAGTTTTACGGGTTGAGACATTTCGACGGAAAATATATGGTGCCATGGTGACAATTTGTCTGTGAAAATAATGATAATAATATCCAATCTTGCATTGTCGAAGAAGCGTGTTAAAATTCTAAATCCCCATTCAGATCCATCCCAAAATCACATCAATTCTTGCATAAAAACTTTGTGGACATACTGACAGACCAACAAAGAAATACGACACAAGCGAACAGATGTAATTTATTACCATGAGTTCCCTTTTCGGTGGATTTGCACATAATGCACCTGTATGCCACTCACTGCTCATACAAGAAAATATCTGTGCTTACATGTGTGGCTCCTGCATGAACAGTCTACTGTCCACTCTTATATACAACTATACGAATGTAGAGAACACCGCTTCACAAATATTACATAAATGATGAAATATAAATCCCAAGGAGCCCCGCCCTCTCTCTCTCTCCCAGGTAGTAATCAGCCATCCAATTGAAAACCTGTTGTTCGCGCAATAAAGTGACATGACCGCCGCACTTGTGGTACAAGAGGAAGATCTCTCACGGCAAGCAATCATCTCCTTAATGACGCCTGAGAGTGACTCTGCTGGCCTAATTAATTTGGCCTTATTTCCCCTGGGTCTGGATATATTTATTTCGCATGTAAAAATGTTTACACAGAACCCACATGACCTTGTATAGGTTAAGAATGATCCAGTGTTTGGATAAATACATGTAGTACAGAACTGATATAAGTGATATACTTTTAGTTTTGATCACGACAGATTTTTCTAAAAATATTTGATAAAAATTCTTCAATTTTACTATTTATATTCATAAGCATGTGGTTTACTGTGGTTATATTTTCTTAACTAATTTTGTAAAATAGTTTGGGTATTTGTGGCTTATATGAAGGTTGTTTTGTTGGAATTATTAAAAAATAAATTATACTAACAAATTCATTGATTTATAAAGGTCGTTCACAACTCTGAGGACAAGTAAAGGTCATGCAATGGCAACATCTTTTGCTTGTTGGCAAAAATATTGTGAAAAAGGCTTAGGAAGGAAGAAAAAGTTTCGGTTAAAGATACTGTATCATAGTCTTCAAAGGAAAATATATATATATATATATATATATATATATATATATATATATATATATATATATATATATATATATATATATATATATATATATATATATATATATATATATATATATTATACTAGCTCACCAACCCGTCGATGTCCGGGAAAACTAAATGTATATATTTAAAAGAAAATCTGTGCATGTACAGTTTTAATGAGCGTGATACATTAGCATATGTACAGAAACCTCACTAAACCCCAAAGAAAGTAATGTACATTCATCTTGCTTTTGTTCTTGCATAGCATGGCTCCAGTTTCCATTTAGCCTGTAAGACATACAGTATTCATTATCGGAGAAATATTTAGCATATAAATACTCGTAACCCTCATTTTTATATAAATAATCTTTTTTTAACGTATGGCTCTGAATTTGTCTTTAGGATTTAAATTGCTAATAACGTTCCTTTCGTATTTCTGAAATAATTGCTAGTGTAACTTCATCTCTACATTTCCGGAGTCTCCATATAGTTTAGTTTTCTGTCATAGGGCCTTACTACTTTATATGACTTCCTTCAATGCTTTCCATCACAAAAAAAAAACACGTTATTTTTAAGTCGCAATTTAGTTTAATCCACCTTTGAACAGTTATTGGTTTTCAAAATTGCAAAAAATTTCCCCTTTAAACCGACTGTATAACGAAATACGTCACCGTAACGTCACGAATCAGTCGGTATAACGAATTCCGAAAGTTAAAACGGAGAAGGAACGAACGAGTTAATGAGGAAATTCGCATTTGGTGATCTAAAGAGAGAGAGAGAGAGAGAGAGAGAGAGAGAGAGAGAGAGAGAGAGAGCGCGCCCCGAGGAGGTAATTCTCATGCCACGCATGTAACGGTCAATTTTAGATGATTCCTTCGAACAGGTCTTGGTAGTTTTAACTTTGAATGCTAGATGGTGAATGAATGCTTTTGCTATAGAGGACCGGCGTTTTTCCCCGAGGAAATAGGCTCCGCCCACAAAAGTTAAACAGCACAGCCAACAACGTGTTGTTCTTCCTACGTGATGTTGGTGATCATGTAATAAATGATGTAGGATCATCTGTAGGACCAATTTAACACCGTACGTAAAGAGGGAATGTTTGTTTACTTATTATATGATATAACGTCTTCAACCGTAAGCACGAACGGGCGGGGCATGTGACTTGTGATTATCGGTTGCCAGATATCACGAATGTAAAATTAACGGTTTTTCGATATATATTCCTTTTATTATGGGAGACTGCTCTTGCAAAGAAGTTCGTATTTGAGTTATGGAATCATTTGAGGTATAATGATACATCATCTCAACTTCTATACTATATGTACCAAAAGTTGCTGACTAATGATTTTTGTTCTTTATGCTGATGCTACCTTCCACTTTTTTCATTGTAAATTGTTGCTCTTATCTCTAGGTGATTAAATTGCAATAAACCTCATAGATAGAGATACATTTCGTTCCATATTGTTTGAGTAATACCTTGAGAGAGAGAGAGAGAGAGAGAGAGAGAGAGAGAGAGAGTCTGGTGTGGGTATCTGGTGGTTGAAAGCGTCATGGTTAGCCACTACTACACATGCGCGAAATCAGCTTCGCTTACTACAGAAAGAAATTATCGATTTGGGTTTTCAATGTAGATTTTATCAAGGTAATAAATGATTATATTAATTACTATCATACATTGTGATCAAAATTCACGTAAATTCTGATAAAAAAAATTGATGTTACAGGAGATTTATTATTGTAGGTTAATCATACGTCTGTCTGCGCCTGGAAGAAAAGATGGAGCATCAGGTGAAAAATGAGAATTAACCCATAAGGCACTGAAAGAAAAAATAACATAAAAACGAAAATTTCATATGTTTTGTCTGTTTGCATGTCTGTCACAGGGTAAGGGTTTGGTTTGAGTTATAAACCTTTCTGGGGTGGCACCAAGGCCTTATGACAAATTTTGTCTGGGTCTGTCAAGCAGTTTGGATTTATATAGAATCCAAACAAATGAACAAACATTCACTTATATATATATATATATATATATATATATATATATATATATATATATACATGAGAGAGAGAGAGAGAGAGAGAGAGAAATAACGACTAAAATTTTTATAGCCCTCTTAATTCCAAGGGTTAGTAAAGGCTGTTTTTAGCGATAACAGAAACTGATGCATTAACTAGGGCTTGTCGCCTAGCAATGATTTCGAAAATTACTTGGGAAATTCGAAAATGACGTGCTTCAATTCCCCGTGAACTATAATTTATGGACATCAAGAATTTGACCTTTCAGAAAACTTTGCATAACATATATACAGACATCTGTATCAGTTGCAATTGCAGGAAAATTAAGGTGAAAGTAACGAAGGTTCAAGAACAACTGCTGTTTCTTCGACGAACAGGAAAAAATAGAAAAAAAGAGGTAGCAGGAGGAAGGGTAAAAATGGGAAAAAGAAGAGTGGTAGCAGGAGGAAGAGGGAAAATAGGGATAAGATAAAGGGATAAAGGACGAGAGAAGTTTCCGAAATTCCAGGAGCTAGAACGCGATAACCATTCATCACACACGAAACCCTTATATGGACGGAAGTGGTGGTAAGGCCGGCTCTGTAATTAAAACACAACGCTGCCTTGTATCAGCACCAACGATGATGAATGAAAGTTCGTTTATTAACTTTTCATAAGGTCCAACATTATACTTTTAAAATTTTCTCTCCTGAGATTCAGCGGGATTAGAAGGCTTCTAGAAATGGTCCTGTTTCGGGGTAGTATAGTTCCTACCTTCCACTAACACCTCGTGATAAGGAAGCCTTTGGATGTGACGAGACTTATGTTCTTATCACTAAACATTCAAGCATTCCTCCTATCCTTTTTTGTCTTTAGTAATTATTTAACAACGAAACAATCAATATAAGTGTCGCTTGGATTTTGCTAAAACTGTATCCGTTTAGCTGTCCTCTGGTGTACCTCCTTCTAATTAGAAATGTTTTCAGAATCACTGGAAATCAACAAATACTTGAATTGCAATGGTTTACAAAGACTTTGACTTTGAAAAGAATAAATGTTTTTGGTTCTTTATGGGAAATAAAACATGCATAGAAAATAAGCACAAAATAAATTAGAAGCTGTAGTTCAAATATGATATCTTAACTGAAGACTGGAAAAATACAACTTCAAAAAAGTCCATAATGTATCGATATAAATTTTCCACTCATACATGAAACCTGTTATTACTAAAAACTCAGCTTAAAAAAAATTAAGTTTACTGAACAAACTACAAGAATATCCAAATACCGTGTTCTATTACTCGAATGTGATGTCAATTTAACGGCCTGTTCTCACGGAACTCCGCCACTGGCTTCTAGTCAAGCACAAGACCACTCATTTTCAAATGAAAACTTATATTTAGTGAGATGTCTGGAAGACACATGAGAAAGAAAGGGATTAAATAAATTGAGTTGAAAGTGGATCTCATTTCTGAAGGAACTCCTGATTCACACGCAATCCAGGACCCTCCTATATGCACTACATTAGAATATCCGTATTGATTTCTTCCTCGAAATCTAACTGTGAATTCCACATGAAAAATCTGAAAATATAACCCTGTTTCCACATTATTGTTGTTGCCATTACTTAAGGTATTTTGAATATAATAATAAGAAACTGGAGAGGCTAGAAAACTGTCATTTTGACATTGTTACACTCCAAGTACATTCATTCATTACATCCCTTCCAGGGTATGGAATGGAACTGAACTTAAAATCGTTCTTCGTCTTGTATCTAAGGGGGACCAAAGACAGACATTGATCTTTTATGGTGGTTTACAAATCACCTGCCAAGATATCCACTCGCCTGACGGAATTTGTGCCAAGGGTAATATTATTGTGGTAATTGCTTTCGTCAAGCAGTGGGTCTTTAGTCTCACTTTTGAACAAACTAAATCTCTCTCTCTCTCTCTCTCTCTCTCTCTCTCTCTCTCTCTCTCTCTCTCTCTATCTATATCTCTATATATATATATATATATATATATATATATATATATATATATAAGTGAAATATAGGCTGGAAACTTTAAATACAGAAAACATTCACTTTAAAGCCACGTATTCAATTATATTAATAGCTTCTCTGATGACGTCAGAACTGTGACGTAATTGCGGTCGGGGACTTAATTTCTTAACTGAGACTCACCCATGAATTTGAAAAAATCATAACTGTTATTTAAGAATAAAACCAGTCAAAATTTCTCTCATTCTTGTTTGTTTTCCGCCAATATTATTTTCATAATTTTTAGTATTATTCTAGATGTAAATACATGCACATAAAAGAAGCTTCATTCTTATATGTTGACAAAACACCTCATTGCACAGCAAATTGACTGTATGGAAAATCATTACATATAAGAGGAGAGAAAAACAAAAATATAAAACAATCAACAGACTAAGCAGTAACTAGGTGTGATCTCAAAAACTATTTTAAAGAATAGAGGATCTTCCCAACATTTACCTCACCCTATACCTCGTTCTCTCTTTCCATCCTGCATTCAGGGTCTATGAAAGTCTAGTTTCTATACACACACACATATACATTTATATATACATTTATATATATATATATATATATATATATATATATATATATATATATATATATATATATATATATATATATATATATAATTTTGTTTCAGAAGTCATTATCTTTTCTTTGGGGAGGCATGTGTGTGTGTGTGTGTATGTGTGTGTTTTGCTGAGATATACCAGTTGGATCCGCCCCATTCATTTGCCTCAACTGTAGAAACATTTTCTTAAACTTTTTCTTTTTCCTTTACCTCTGTAAAGAAAAAATTGACATTAATTGCACTTAGTTTAACCAGTTCATTTTTGTAACGAAATATCCCTTTGATCGTAATTTGTATTCACCGGAAAAGCAAAAACAAATAAATAAAAACAAATTCCATAACATGAGAATAATTCTCAAACCTCATCTACTGTGTGTGTGATTAGGGATTCGACAGCAATTCAGAGTCGAGTTTTTGCAGACCCTCTTGGGGCATGAGAGTTTTGGTTGAAAATAATCTTACAATCACAAATCTCACGATATTTCAATTACCCCGACATTGTGCATGAGTATCGGCCGGGATTTTTATTAGCCTTGGTGTTATTGGGCAGATTACAAAGGATAATGTATTTGCCTTGTATGATGAAATCACCAATCGTGTTCAGCTTGGTTTTTCCGTCAGTAAAATAACTTATATTTAACAGTGGGTGTTTAAGGTTATAGTGTATTGTTGCGGTAATAGTAATTATAACAATAATAACCATTTGTACTAGTAGTAGTGATAAAATCAATTTGATTAGCATCACTAACGATGTTACTAGGTATTCTAAATGTCACTGCATTTGTAATTACAGTGACTGCACCAAATACCTTGCATAAAAAAACAAAAACAATACTTAACATCTAACAGATTTTAGAATTAATCATGTAACTATTAATGAACCACATCTGAACCACGGCAGGCAACTCTTCGAGGAGAAAACGTTCCGAAATCAAAGGGACCCTTCAGCCTTGGTATGCAACCCTTTTAAAAGAAGTTGCTCTAAATATAAACTTGTTCTCCAAACTTTAGGCTGTGCCATAGCCATTGTACCATGGCCTTCCATGGTCCTGGGTTTGAGTTTCTTTGCCTGAGCATTTTTCCTCATTTTTGTTCGTTTTCCTGTTTTTTTTTTTTTTATTGTTTAGGACAGCTGATGAGAAAGCAAAAGTTGCTTGGTGGACTATCATGAAAGCGCCTTCTCTACTTAATCTCTTCCTTCTCAGGTTTTTATAATTTGCAAATCCATCCCGACTGCCCTCCTCAACTGATGTGGCAAACCTGGTGGGTTCTGTTTTGCTTTGCGAGGTGTCCCCGCTCTACCTTGTCGACCAGTTCCTTCCGACACCTTTTTAATGACATATGATCAGTTTTATACATCATTTCAATGAAAATGTTGTAAATACGTAAATATTGTTGTTTTTTTTTTACTGTCTGTTTTATTAATTTTTGCTATGTTCCTGCTGTTATAAATATATTTACTACATTTGCCTCTAGTTTTATGCTGTTTATTTTAATTCTTTCTGGAAACATTGACCTTAACCCTGGGCTTGCTTCTCATTACCGTAAGAAAGGTTGCAGAGTACTTTACTAGAATACTCGAAGTTTAAGGTCAAATTTTCTCGATCTCCAGAGTCTAAAATGTGATGTTTTTTTTCTGAGACACTTCTCAGTAGTAGCAAGTCAAATGCTGAATTCTAATCCTATGGTGTGACGGCCCAAACTTCATTTACCGTCGTAACATCCCACATGCCCAAGGTGTGGCTGTTTACACAAGTTCTGGACAGCCTTCTTATCATCAGAAAAACTATGAGTGTGGTTGCCATGACGTTGTAGTTTTCTGTAAAAGAAAACTATTGTACCGGCTTTGTCTGTCCGTCCTCAGATCTTAAAAACTACTGAGGCTAGAGGGTTGCAAATTGGTGGTATGTTGATCATCCATCCTCCAATCATCAAACATACCAGATTGCAATCCTCCAGCCTCAGTAGTTTTGATTTTATTTAAGGTTAATGTTGGCCATAATCGTGCTTCTGGCAACGCTATAGGACAGGCTACCACCGGGCCGCGGTTAAAGTTTCATTGGTCGCGGCTCATACAGCATTATACCGAGACCACCGAAAGATAGATCTATTTTCGGTGGCCTTGATTATACGCTGTAGCGGCTGTATAGAAAACTCAATTGCACCTAAGAAACTTCGGTGCATGTTTTACTTGTTTTGTTTTAAGATTTTTAATAAGATGTTTATGTATTTGCTCTTTACGGTAATCCAAATATTAATGACTCTATATGATGGTCTCTTGGCGTCTAATGGTATGGCTCAATCACAGGATTCAAAAGTTTCTTCCGCTATTTGCTTAATTCAAATTCACTGATCAACATGGCCGGTCTACTCTCAGAGTTCTATGTATCCTCTGATTTCGTCCAGTCAGTTGAGGAACCCAAGCATAATTCTGGTAATAGATTAGATCTTATATTCACGGATGTTCCAGCTATCGTTAAGTCAAAGGTCTGTGAGTATATAGGCATTTACTATCAACGTACGATTAAGACAGACCTATCTATCAATCAGTATATTCCTATTGCCAGCACTGGAAAAACGGTCTGACTAAAATCTAAAGCCAATCTGGATCGCATTATTGAAGCTTGTCATGCACTCAATACTTCAGATGCATTGTATGAACCCAATCCCATGCGGACACTGAATGAAATGCTGATGGCTAGTTTAGCCAGGTATGTCCCTTGGAAGGTCATCAAGGTCTGGACAAAAGAACAGCCATATTTTGATGATACACGTTGACAAGCTTACCGTCACAAACAGACCAAATTCAACGCAAGGAGACGAAATCGTTCACATGAAAACTACACCATTTTTGTTGATTCTCGCCGTGCTGCAAACAGAAATTGCGATGCAGCTGAGAGAAACAATAACTCAAAGAAATTACTCAGCCTCTTCTACAGGCCAATTTCTGTTTCCCCCTGTGCTCTCCAAAAGCTGAAAGTCAATATATGGTTAGGTACCTGCAATGCTCTTTTAGAATTGACATACCATTTGCAAAATAACCTTGATAAAGGTTTTGGATGTAGAGTAATTCAGATAGATTTTAGTGCCGCTTTTAATTTAGTAAATCATAAGGCATTTATTTTTAAACTTCAGAATCTTGGAGTGGTGGATATATTTTAGGATTATTTCAAGATTTCCTTACTAGTAGGCAGCAGTAAGTTGCTGTTGATGGGATCTTTAGCGGACCAAGACCTATAGTGTCTGGTGTTCCACAAGATAGTGTTCCTCTGCTGTTATTTTTATTGCATACTAGTGATATGGTTGTTGGCCTCGAAAACAAGATCGTTTAGTATGTTGAAGATGCAACACTTGTCGGTGAACTAAAGTTTCCACTTATGAGAAATGAAGCTGCTCCTAGTCTATATCACGACATGGAGTGGATGAGTGAATGGTATAATCGGTGGGGATGAGGGTGAACTCCGGTAAAACGAAAATACTATTGATCAGTAGGTGTCATACTGATTTTCCGCCCCATCCTCCCCTTCAAATGGATGGAACTCTGCTGATTGGATCTGAATCTTTGACAGTGCTTGGTATAACTTTTGACTTACATCTTACTTTTGAGAAACATCTAATGAAAGTGTCAGCAAATGACAAAAGGAACTTAGGTATTATAAATCAGGCCTCATATAAAATCAATGTAACCTGTTTTTGACAATTTGCCCTTCCTTTACTAGAATAATGTTCTCTGGTGTGGATATCTGCCCCTGCCAGTGATTCATCTCTTTCAGATAGAGGTTCGTGGTGGTAGGTTTGTTTCCTAACACTAGCAGTTATGACTTGGGCCTCTGATGGGTGGTCTCTTGTTTGTTAATTTTGCAAAAGTTGTATTTTAACAGAGAACTTTCACTATCACAATTGATCCCTGATTCTCTTTTCCTGATGAGACCGACCAGATTTGGACTGTGGTGTCACTGTGAGGACGTTGTGCAATAAGGGCCTCAAAAGTTCAAACGATGAATTCATTGCTACCTTGAAACAATTTACCTTGCATTTTAAGAAATGTTCTATAATTCATCTATTAATTTAACTTTTTTCTCTTCTAATAATTGATCTCTTCTCTATATTTCCTATTATTTTCTGTAACCTCTTGCAAATGAACACCATTTCTTTGGAAGCTTGAATTTCAAGTCAACAGTTTCAGTAGGCTTGTTCAGTAAGAATAAGGGTTTACCTTCAGTATAATAATAATAATAATAATAATAATAATAATAATAATAATAATAATAATAATAATAATAATAATAATAATAATAATAATAATAATAATAATAATAATAATAATAATAATAATAATAATAATAATAATAATAATAATAATAAGTATATATTACTCCTGCCCAATTCCAGAACAGGCACTTGCAAAATGGTTGTCCAGAAATAAAGGAAAGAATTTGAAGTGTATAAGGTGCCTAGTATGAACCTGCAAACTTGGCACTATCAACTAAGAACATCTATGAGAGATATTTCGGGACCATTCATGTGAAGGTATCCTCTGCTCATCTGAAAATGTTACATTTATGTACAAAACATTTAGGAAAGCAATATTATTATTATTATTATTATTATTATTATTATTATTATTATTATTATTATTATTATTATTCAGCCAAAGATTAGATTACAATAAGATAAACAAGTAAATATAAATACAGGTAAACTGAGGTCTAGATTTTGTAAAAAAAAAAAAATAAATAAATAAATAAATAAATAAAATAAAGCACATAACGACTTGAAATTAGCGTCTAAGGATCTTGTCACCTTAGGTTTCGTCTTGACGTTACTCTTTATCTTAACATTAATCTTTTGTCTTAAACTTTAAACGTTCTCTTACGAGCATCAGCATCTATAAGTTGCTACGAAGACTTATCCACGATGACAAGGTCAGTATAAAAAAAAAGCTATTATTATGTCATCAAAAGGTCACTCAGTCACTAAGGCTGACCTTACAATCGAAGAAATAAAAAAATAAATAAATAAATAAACCCCTTTCCACTCCCATTGTTCTATCACGAAAGAATTACAAACTACAAAAGCATTGACAAACACCCATGGAAGACGTAACTTTTTTTAACAATTTGGAATAAAAACAAAAGTATTTCGCTTCGTTTTGATTTGATTTTCAACAATTAAAGAAATTTCAATCGACAAACTGAAAATAGCAATATGATGAAATGGAACAGAATTCGTTCCGCGTGTTCAAAATCAATGATATATGCCAAAAC
Organism: Macrobrachium rosenbergii; assembly: GCF_040412425.1. Lineage (NCBI taxonomy): Eukaryota > Metazoa > Arthropoda > Malacostraca > Decapoda > Palaemonidae > Macrobrachium > Macrobrachium rosenbergii. The sequence goes on along the minus strand of NC_089770.1, from coordinate 25,772,952 downwards.
AGTAGAGGTAACAAAAATAGGTTTAGTAACCGACGGCAACAAGCAAATAAATATACTGTGAAAAACAGTTATTTTATCATTTTCATGAGGACAGTTTTTTCGTTCAATTTCATGAAAAATTGTGAAATGGAGAGGAATGAAAATATTAAAAGAAATTCCAAACGAAATAGCAAAAAATGTGTTACTAGCTTTATTCCTATTCTCTCTCTCTCTCTCTCTCTCTCTCTCTCTCTCTCTCTCTCTCTCTCTCTCTCTCTCTCTCTCTCTCTCTTTCATTTGTTTTTTGCCGGTTTAAAATAGTAATTGAAACTAATCTCGTGGGATATGACGAGCTGAAATCAGGAAGGGGTGGTGAGAAGGGTGAGGAAGGGGGTGATGTGTAAAAATAACCAAAAACGACAGATATTAGTGTCTAATCAATAGCTTTTGGGATCACTGAGATGAATAGTGACACTCCCGATGCCCTTTAAGTCCAAGTTCAACCACGATAGGAAGTGGGGTGAGAAGGGGTGGGAAGGGGGACGTAAAAATAAACAAAAATGACAGATATTAGGGTCTAATCCATAGTTTTTGAGATTACTGAGATAAATAATGACACTCCTGATGCCCTTTAAGTCCAAGTTCAGCTCTGAGAAGAAGGGGTGTGTGTGAGGAGGAGTGGGAAGGGGCGACATGCAAAAGTAACCAAAAATAACGATATTAGTGTCTAATCCATAGTTTTCGACGACACTGAGATGAATGTTGACACTCCCAATGCCTTTCAAGTCCAAGGTCAGCCCTGATAGGAAGGGGGTGAGAAGGGGTGATGTAAAAATAAACGAAAACAACAGATATTAGTGTCTAATCCGTAGTTTTTGAGATTGCTGAGATGAATAGTGACACTCCCAATGCCCTTCAATTCCAGGTTCAGCCCTGATAGGAAGGGGGTGGGAAGGGGGTGACGAAAAAATAACCGAAAACGACTGATATTAATGTCTAATCCATAGTTTTCGAGGTTGCTGAGATGTATAGTGACACTCCCGATGCCCTTTAAGTCATAGTTCAGCTTCAATAGGGAGGGGGTTGAGAAGGGGTGGGAAGGTCGTTAAAAGTACAAATAACCAAAAACTAAAGATATCAGTGTCTAATCCACAGTATTCGAGGTCGCTGACATGAATAGTAACACTCCCAATGCCCTTTAAGTCCAAATTCAACCCGATAGGAACGGGGGTGAGAAGGGTTGAAGAATAAAATGTAAAAAATAACATATTAATCCCCGATCTATAGCTTTTAAGGTTGCTGGGATGAATAGAGATAATTCTGATGCCCTTTAAGTCCAAGTTCTGCCCCGATAGGAACTGGGGGTGAGAAGTAGTGTCAGAAATGCTGGGCAATGTAACTGAAGCAACTATCTCAACAGGAAAGGCAGAGAGTGAGAGAGAAAGAGAGTGAGAGGGAGAGGAAGTGAGAGAGAGAGAGCAGAGGGGGTGTTGGGAGGAGAGAGAGAGAGAGAGAGAGAGAGAGAGAGAGAGAGAGAGAGAGAGAGAGAGAGAGAGAGAGAGAGAGAGAGAGTATCAGTTTTCATTCAGAGTTTTCCAGGGCAGTGCCAGCTTGGTCAGAATATATATATATATATATATATATATATATATATATATATATATATATATATATATATATACATATACATATACACACACACACATATATATATATATATATATATATATATATATATATATATATATATATATATATATATATATGTATAAAATATAAACCCATGCTACTTTACCACTGTAATAGGGCGTGACAATAAAAGGGTACAACCATCAAGCCCTCAGCAGTTCTTCAGGCACAAGGTTACTAGCCCCACGCCCTATTCTTAACCCCAGCTGGCGCAAGTATTCAATAACAGCTAGGTCAAGTGTGAAGACGATACCAGGATGGAACCAAGGAACTTGCAAATGTGCGATGCAAGTCGACTTCGACATAACCCTGTCGAATGTCGTTTTTTTGTACTCCAAAACCTCCACAATGTGCCCTTCTGCCTCGTGACACTAATTAAATCTCTACCCAAAGTCACGGGCCCACTTTAGTGCTCAATTACTACTAGAGTGGAAGCACAGGGGGTTCCCTTTGCCCCAGCAACTACAGAATGAATGTGACAGTTATTACTTACTATATACATATATATATGTATATATATATATATATATATATATATATATATATATATATATATATATATATATATATACATATGCATGCATGTATACATACATATATATATATATATATATATATATATATATATATATATATATATATATATATATATATATATATATATATGTGTGTGTGTGTGTTTGTGTATATTTGTGTGTATATATATATACACAAATTTGTGTATATAATGTTTACATGTATATGGGTGGCATTCTAACACCAAAAAGAATAGCAACAGACAGCTGAAAATAAAAAGACCGAAATCGTTCATGAAAATAAATACATACCAACACACTCATTTTCAATTTCTCTCTCTCTCTCTCTCTCTCTCTCTAAACAGGAGTAACAGCGGCGAGATAAGTTGCGACCACGTAAGGGGAATATTCTGAGGGATTGGGAAAATGAAGAAGAATCGGTTTCTGCCCATTTTGAAGGAAATGAATTCTTGTCTCTTTAAGGGACGTTGCCACAATTTATTTTCCCTTCCCACGTCTCTCGAAAGATGAAGAAAGATGAGCCCCGAAATCTGATACCTTTGAGAGAGAGAGAGAGAGAGAGAGAGAGAGAGAGAGAGAGAGAGAGAGAGAGAGAGAGACTAAAACAATAACTCTTAGGTCTTAGACAAGCTACTGATACGCTTTGTCGAACCCATAAGGTTCTACATCAGCTTAGCTGAGAGAGAGGAAGACGCTACTTTATAAGTAAAAGGAAAAATGAGAGAATGAATCAAAGCAAAAGAGAAAGGAGTGATGCAAAACCACTTGCTCAGTTTAGGACCACTAGAAATCATGGCCTCTTCCCTTTAGTATGAATTAGAATGGTATTTCTCATTTACTATTGTTAATAGCGTTCCTATAATTATTTTCAGTTCAATTTACATTAATGTGTAAATTACCTTTCCTTTACATAGCGTTAGTTCCGTTTTCAATGAATGTCATCAGTAGCACCCCTACAAATACTGTCAGTCTGTCAACATAACCAGTCAAAACATTATTTTGTGCACCATCCCTTTTCTCCCTCTGCCTGTTTCACTGCACGTGCCATGGGAGAAGCCCTGTCCATGGCCAAAGGGCATGAAATTCTGTGGAAATTGAATTGCAAGCTGTAGACAAGAAGGGAATGGGAGGGGAGAAAGGAAGGAGGCTATGTGAGTGAGGGTGGGGGATGGGAACGGGTATGTGGGTAGGAGCGGGTAGGGGAAGGAAACGTGTGCAAGATCAGGAGGTCTGCACAGGGGGGAATTCCACTCCAGCCTCACCGAAGTTGGGAACTAGAACTGTAACTATTTGTTTACATTCTGGTCCCGCAAGGGCTATGTCAAGTGAACGAACCTTCCTTTCCATAGCAATTAAAAAGAGGTTGGGCTCCGGTGCACTGAGACCGAGTGTCCTAACAAAGGTTATGGTTAGAGTTCACATGAAGATAACTGCAATGCATCCTGTGAATTTCCAAAATGATCATTTACATCTTAAACACATTGCAATAAGCATCATATATCTACCAAAGAACAAATGGTTACATATGTACCGGACTCTAATACTGTTGCGTGAGTAATATCCTAATAACCCCCAGTGTCCCTGAAAGAATACATCTGAAATGAATTACATTTTTTGAAGTATGTTTACAAGTAAGCAATGCGCCTTCTAAGTCTTCCCGGGGACAAACTCATTTGATGAGACAACTGACAATAGACGTTGATATCACGTCATTTTCATACACACAAAAATATAAATACGTATTTATTCAATTTTTCTTACCCTCCATCGTTGCTTTCATCAACATGTCACAACCCCAGTGATCTACATTAAGCAGCACGTAATAACCTGAGTTTATAAAAATCCATTTTCTTGTCTTTTATTTTTCCCTTAACGTTGGCGTATTTGTCCATTCCATTATTCTATTTTCCGTAAAAGATCACGATCAAATAACACCGTATACAGTTGAGAGCACAAGTCTACGTACATACCAGTTCCCACAATAGTCAGTAGCTGAAAATTAAACTCTCTCTCTCTCTCTCTCTCTCTCTCTCTCTCTCTCTCTCTCTCTCTCTCTGGGTGGTAGAGCGCCTAGCTCATAACTGGAAGACCAATGTTCGAATCTCGAACCGGACGAGGAGGGACAGATGAAGGTGTCCACTAAATATCCATCGTTGACCTAGGCAGTGAATTATATACCTAGTTGCTAGACGACTGTGCTTGGTCGCAGGTGGGCTGGAGACAGAAAGAGAGAACAAGAGAGAAAACTAGACATGAGTATCTATTGACCTCTAGTTTCAGAAGTAATCTTCACTCCACTGGGATGAAACCATTCATAAGATATTCTCGCTCTCTTTCCGCGTCAAGAGGTAATCAGCCAATATCTGTTACTGTTATAACGCAATTCAGTAGTAATACAGCAACAATTACGGTACGTCAGTAATATTCCTCATAGAAGACAATAAAGCACTTGATGGCGCTTGGCAGTGAAAGTGCAGTACTAATTAATTTCCTCATTTGTGTATAAGAGGCTACAAATATTTCCTTCACATACGGCAATCTAATCTTGAAACGCAGCAGACTATGAATTAATCATTGTCGACCTACAGACATACAGTTTAATATGCAGTCCAGAAATCATTTATTTACCCACTTTCGAATTTTGAACCAGACTGTCATTCATTGTCTCAGTAGATTTAAGAGTAAAACACTTCATACGATAATGTATTGCCATATTCTTCAGTGAAGCATGGTTATTATTTCTATATGTGTGCGGACTGTAAGTAAGGGTTTTGTGAAGACCTCTTCACAGAATTGTTCAAACAACAGTGAGTTTTAATAAGCTATATATTTTGGGGTAAATGACAATATTCACTTTACCTCAAATTATAATACTAAACCTGTTTCCGCCATCAAGAAGATTATGTTTGCTTTCTGTCTGATGTGTTTGTATGTCAGTGGGATTATATGAAACTAATGAACAGGTTTCAACGACATTTTCTGTAAGGATTCAATAAGTTCCTGGAATAATTAAACAGATTTTGGTAGGGACTAAAGTTTGGGTCCCTGATTTGTTTATTGCTTTCGTTCGTTGTTATGAATGAATGTATCAAGAAACCTGGGCTATAGAGCCAAGCACTGGGGCACTTTCGGCCATTCAGCTCTTAAGACATTGACAAAGAGGAGTTGGAGTGGTTAGATAGCAAGATAAAGAGATCCAGGGAATAAATAATATAAAACAAACCGATCTAAAGGTGAAACTGGGAGAAATCACCAAAGAGGGACTAGGAATTAATGGTCAGAGAGGATGAACGTTGGACAAAACGATGGAAGAAGGAAGCGGGAGTGGAGGTAAAGTAAGAGGCTAAAACGTGAATCCAACTATTGCTCGAGGGGACGATGCAAACACCCTTCAATACCGCCTACAGTGCACCACCTGAGGTGCATTGATGGCCCCAGACCTCTACGGGGTTCGCCGTTATCAACACTGATGTGCACTTAAGGTAAATTCATCTTCTTGCCGTTTATAAAAGAAATACATGACAATTTATATTGGTTAACTATGTCAATCCCCCGCTAAAAATTACCGAAGAAAATGTAAATGTCAAGGAGTTTTTAGATAACTTTTCAAGTTGGTGGCGGCTTGTAGTCTCAAATTCCTTTTTCTAGTTCCATAACATTCCAACTTTGTTGGTATGTCTGAGAGCGAGGAGGCCTCTTTTAAAAGAACAAAATAAGGGCTCTATTCTGTAAACAGAAATAACACTACCACGTCACAGAATTGAAAGAGAAGACTTTTATTGTGCACATGACATTCGTTTATACTACAATACCAAACTGCAAATCTGAATCTAATTACAGTTTTTTTATAATATTCAACACTTATATTTCCCGCACGTACTTTAAACGGAATAGTATGGAATAAAGGAACTGAAACAGAATTCAATAATGCAGACCGGCAAATCACCTGAAGAGCAGACCTGACGCCCGCGTTTTATCACAAGCTCTTGACTTATCACACGAACAGGTATCGACAAAAAAAAAAAGCGCAATATTTTAATTTTGTCTTCCAATGTGGCGATGGTGACTTCATTGGCCTCACACGCTCATAATATTTAATGGTCTTCATATTTAACAACCAAGTTGCCTCAGTCATATCTGTGAATAACTTTATAGAAGGTAAGAGGAGATTGAACAGCTACTCCTGGAACAGAAGAAGAAGAAGAAGAAGAAGAAGAAGAAGAAGAAGAAGAAGAAGAAGAAGAAGAAGAAGAAGGGAGTGAATAAGGAGAAGGAAGAATCGAACTAGGGTAGAGCAGACAAAAATTTGAGTAGCAATTATTATTATTATTATTATTATTATTATTATTATTATTATTATTATTATTATTATTATTATTATTATTATTATTATACTGTACACGAAACTAAAACCTCTAATTTGACAGAAGAAATTGTTAATTCAAATCCTTACTAAAGAATAGCTTTATCTCAACTCAAAACCATCAGTGAAAAAGGGAACCCCGCGTACTAACCTAAAACACTGCTATTCTCAATGCTCATCAGTTACTCTGTCAATATAAAAACTCGCATCCACGAGACCTGGGGATTACAAAGCGTGTGGAGGTAGACGTGTTCTGAGGTAATAACGTTCCTTCCTCGTTCTAATCCTTCGTGATAAGGAGAGCCTTCGAGGTGAAGGGCCTCTGCACGTACTCATAAACATTCTTCCCTTGATGATAGTTCCTTTGCTACTGACATAGTTCGTTTCCTGAGGGCTCCCGTCAGAACTGAGGAAAAATTATTGTCCATAATCCTTTAGGCTACAAAATAAGTCAACGGTATGATATACTTTACTGCAAGAGAATATGCGTGCAAAATAAAACCAGCGTTAAAGTACACTAAATATTAATTAATTATAAAACTAATCGACGGATGATTCGTTTAGCTTCAATTTGTTTACATCAAGTAAATGAATTCATATGTGCTTTTGCCATACCTTGATACTACAATACTCTTACTCTATTAGCTGTCGGGTCTCGTTACAACCCACAGCCTTTTTCAGTAATACCTGGATATTAACAAGGGTGGGATGTTATGGCACCGCTCAAATCCCTCTCTTCTATCCGGCTTTGTGGTACGTGCATGTCTTTATAAACTGTCATGGCAATAAATGCAAAGAAAGGAAGTCAAAACTTGAACGCAGCAAACTACGTTATACAGAGTTTCCTTTTCTCCTCTTTAATTCTGAACTATTATCTCCTTGACATTCTGGTGGCAGAGAAATTACAGGCTGACCTATTTAGCCAAAATCAAAATCGATGTTGTAGTTGTATGAATAATAAGGAACCTGGCATATCTTATCAGTAAATCAGAGAAGTCAAACAGATGAGAGAACGATATAGCCGATACAGTCATAAATTGTGCATCATATCCAAAACAAGAAAATAAAAATTAAAAAAATAGCAAGCAGCGATTGAAGGTTCAACGACTTCTTTGAGATATCCTAATTAAACAAGCACGAAATCCCTGTCGTGTGAAATGAAATTAAGTTAAAAAAAAAAGCACCTTGAAGTTTCTTGTGAAAAAAAAAAGAAAAGAAAGACGCCGAACTGGGCGTTTTGGGTCTTAAAATGCTCCTGTCACATGCAACCCGAAGCCTCGCCCACACAAAATATATTGGTTAATCATTCTGTACCGACGTCTACAATGAATACTAACTATGCAATTCACGTGAAGAAAAATCCTTTCTAGTCACGATCATGCAGTGATTATGTAAACTAACAGGCGAACAGAGCAAAGAGACTCTTATCCAGTTGAGGAATGGCAATAATGTAATCTAGAAGTAAATTTAGGGAAAGAGAAAAGAAATAAAACACTAGAAAGTGAAAATGAAACCACAAGAGAGTCATTTTAGTGTATTTTGCAGCTTGGCAATCTATTACCTCATGTGCTTGGCTATAGTAAAACCTCAAAGAGAATTTGCTTGGCTATAGTAAAACCTCAAGGAGAATGTGCTTGGCTATAGTAAAACCTCAATGAGAATATACTTGGCTATAGTAAAACCTCAATGAGAATGTGCTTGGCTATAGTAAAACCTCATTGAGAATGTGCTTGGCTATAGTAAAACCTCAAGGAGAATGTGCTTGGCTTTAGTAAAACCTCAAGGAGAATGTGCTTGACTATAGCAAAACCTCAAGGAGAATGTGCTTGGCGATAGTAAAACAATGAATGCTTACCTAAACCTAGTCACCTATTTTGACAATACTTACATGTCACTTTTTGAGTGACATCTGCATTACACTTCTGCTGTTCATTTTTATAAATGAACAGTGGTACACAAACGTGACTTCCAAGCCATCACTTTTAACTTAAAACTCTTTCTCGCTGATAAACACCAGAATAAAATACTGACAAAAGTGAACAATGCACGCAACCTGTATCTTACTTTAAAGAGATTACCGCTCCTGTGTAACGTCTTCCGTATTACACCAGGTTTTATTGCCTACACTTCGGTATTGAGAGTTTAAGCCCCAAAGGAAAAATATAAAGCGTTTGAAAACTGAAATGACATAACTTCAAACGTCTTTTTATATCAAAGAAAAGAATATAACGTAATCCTATTAAAATGAACTGAATGAGGATAAAGAAGATTCCAACCTTCAGTCATAATCAACATAATGAATTGTCTTAGCTCAATATACTGATTCTTATGACATTGTTAAACAAAATAATAGTGATAAATACCTAATTGCCTGTTTATTCATTATGTCTACTTACAGTACACACACACACACACACACACACACACACACACACACACACACACACACACATATATATATATATATATATATATATATATATATATATATATATATATATATATATATATATATATATTAACTCCCACCAAAACTAGACTGCCCTCCCAGCCAAACTCCTTTCATGTTCCGTCGCAAAAGCAAAGCATGGACAAAAGACAAATCAACTGTCATAAATTACTTGAAGGCACATTCACCGCTCCATATCGACTTCTTTTCTCCTCTCTAATTCGATGCCTACTTTTTCAATTCTATCCTAGCCAGGCTCAATATCTCTATTCTGGAGTATGATGGACACACAGGCAATATTTTTCAATTTGTCTATAATACACTCCCTTGCAAAGGTAAACTAGTTTTCCTTTCTTACCTGGGTTATTCATACCAAACCACCCTCAAGCGATTCATGCTAGGATATGATTTGAACACAATAAATATTCATCATATTTTTATTGTACTCTTATATCATTGCATCCTTTCTGGTGAATGAAAGGATACTGACATAACAATCGCGTTTCCCTTCCGTACCACTAACTCAAACATTCTCTTTTCTACCTTTTTGGGATAGGGATCATCACCAGGTATAGATCTTCTCTGAAGGTTTACAATTCACCTGTCAAGAAATCTTTTCGTCTGAAGAAGGCCGCGCCGAAGGGAAGAGCGTTGAGGTAATTGCTTCAGTCAAAGGGCAGGTCTTCACTTTTGCCTATTCCATAAAGGAAATTCTCTCTCTCTCTCTCTCTCTCTCTCTCTCTCTCTCTCTCTCTCTCTCTCTCTCTCTCCATTTCAAAAATACATAAACTGCCAATTCTTCATAAAATATAAAATACAAAGAACACTTTTCGCCGCCTAAATGAGGTCGGAAGCAAAATTCAATTAGGGTCTTCCGACCTTGCATTAGTGAGACTGAGAATGGACTCATAGTAGCGAATAAAGGCGAAATGTGTGCGTAAACCTTCGGCGTTCGCACCGAGATAAGAAAATCTACTGGCAAGACTGTGCAGAAGCAGGAAGTGAATTTAATTTATACACAAACACATACACGCACGGACGCACGCACGCACACACATGTATATATATATATATATATATATATATATATATATATATATATATATATATATATATATATATATATATATATATATATAAGAAGAAGATATATATATATATATATATATATATATATATATATATATATATATATATATATATATATATATATATATATATATATATAATCTTTACAAATATATATTTCTGACTAGCATCAGGACCGAACCCAGGTCTTTCAAATTAGAGGCCAGGGCTTTACCAGTTGACCCACACAAGTCACGAAACAAGTTGAAACATAAGTGCTCCTGTACCTGAAGTTTTTCCCGGGCAAGTTGCCGCCTAACATACCAGCGAATCTTGCCCAACTTCCCGACCCAGCAAACTACCCATCCAGCGTGAATATGATGGAACTGATGGCCTTTGTGGGTCAACTGGTAATGCCCTGGCCTCTCATTTGAAAGACGGACTTCTATCCCGATGTGAGTCAGAAATTTATTTCAGTGAAACACGTGTTCATGGGTTCATTAGTTTACACACACACACACACACACAATCACACATATATATATATATATATATATATATATATATATATATATATATATATATATATATACATATACACATATATTATATATATTAGTCTCGAAGGCGATGGGAATGGAATAAATATCACTATAGTTTATTATGCCAACGCTTCAGGAGAGTTGCCATCATCGCATTTGCAAGACTGGAATTATTTCAACCTACTTTACTATAAATCACATTAAAACATCGATTTATACGTAAAATTATAAGACAAATGAAAGACAAGGGGAAAAGACTCCTCTCATACCTAAACTGCAGGAGTAATAACACTACGAATATAAGTTCTTACAAGATCCAGCAGAAGAAAGAAAGAAAGAAAGGGGAATGTTAATAAAAGGTTAAGCGACAAACAATTGTACAGGGACTGTTTGGGTGTTTAGCGCTTGCGCCTTTCCCTTCGCCTTCCAGACTGGATCCTAGAGCGAGACTCAATCCTATTTGGATATATAATTTTATATATATATATATATATATATATATATATATATATATATATATATATATATATATATGCATGTGTGTTGTGTATGCGTTTGAATACACACCAACATACCTAAATGCATCCATTATCCATTTAATACCTAAATCAACAGATAGAAGACAATACCATGTAACATCAATAATACAAATCAAAAACTAATGAAAATTTAATGTTCATGATTAATCCCGATAAGAGGACATGACACAATTTAAGGTCTCGGTAATTATTCCTCCTCTTTCATATCATAGTGAGTATGACGGCGGACATTAAAATTACTTGTTGCATTGCAGCGCATTACATTTCCTGAAACTGTCATTCTGAGTCAACGATGGAATTCGCTAAATGAAATGAAATGACGAGATGTAATCAGTATTCTTGTTCCTGGGGCTCTCTGTTATTGTAATACACTCAATGAAATTCTCACGAGTATAAAAATGATAGAATATTGCTTTTAGTAATAATAGTAATAGTAGCCAGAGTCAATCACAATATTTTGATAACAAAGAAGCAGCAGCATACCGATCAGCTGCATATCGCGCTGCTAACAATAACTAGCATGATATAACAAAGGCCGTATATTAACAACATTAACTTAACGCTAAGGGCCTTTTACATGAATTCATGTCCCAGCTTGGGACGGAAACACCTAAGCGCCTTTCTCGTTCCATATTATTTTCCATGCTTAAAGCAGGATGGACTCTCACCCATGTTAAGTCGTATTTGTTCTTTGCTCTGCGAAATGTAAACTGGAACCTGATCATTTCTAATAGATTTCAAATTGTTCCCATGGTTTGAGGTTGACGAAGAGTAATGGACGAGGTAGAAGAATTCGAGATATATATATATATATATATATATATATATATATATATATATATATATATATATATATATATATATATATATATATATATATATATATATATATATATATATATATATATATATATATAATCTTTTTCATCCATAACACTTTTCACATTAGACAGGGTGGCGCCAAAAGTTGTTACCATTTCGGTTTTCTGCCTGGACACGAACACAAAACACGAACACACACACATACATACGTACATATATACAGTATATATATCTATATATATATATATATATATATATATATATATATATATATATATATATATATATATATATATATATATATATATATATATAGATATATAATATATATTATATTTATAAATATATATTCACACATATATATATGTATATATTATATACATATATATATGTGTGAATATATATTTATAAATATAATATATATTATATATCTATACATGGAGAGAGAGAGAGATTTCGAATTCAAGTTCCTTTTAGATTCGTCCGAGCTAAGTCTAAGCAACAGCTCTACCCTTTGCCCTCTCACTCTGCTGAAATATACGGAATCTGCAAATACCATTTTTCTTGCAAGTAACATCCTAATTTTCTTCAAGTTTTACACTAAAGACGATACAACATTTAGTGTAATACTTGTAACTGTACCTGAAGAAGTAACAAAATATGAAAAATACAGTACTTTATTCACTAATACAACGCTATTTACACACATTGTGGGCAGTGCTCGGGTAGATGACCCCCAAATAAAAGTTAAACTTCTTTGTCCTATTAATCATCGAAGCTGCATCCTTCTAAAGAAAAAGACTAATTATATATATATATATATATATATATATATATATATATATATATATATATACACACACATACATATGTATGTATGTATATATACATATAAAATATATATATATATATATATATATATACAGTATATATATATATATATATATATATATATATATATATATATATATATATATATATATATATATATATATATATATATATATATATATATATATATATATATATATATATATATATACACACTCTTATATGCAATATATATATAAATATATATATATAAATATATATATATATATATATATATATATATATATATATATATATATATATATATATACACATACATATATATCACACATACACACACGTGTCAGTTTGTCTAAATGTTCATCTGACTCCTAAAGTTTTATTTTAAAAAAATTAAAAAAGATATCGTTAAAATCGCCATAAACTATAACCACAATGGTACACGTTTTACCTCTGTCATTTATCTCTAAGAATAAATATATAAATAATTTATGTAATCAATATCAAGTCTAATAGTAGGTCACTATTCAAATTACGATTTTCAATGTTCATAAACTGTGAAACATTACGCTATATATTGAGAGAGAGAGAGAGAGAGAGAGAGAGAGAGAGAGAGAGAGAGAGAGAGAGAGAGAGAGAGAGAGAGAGAGAGAACAATAATAAATGAGGCTGTCACTTAACAAAGTCTTTGAAAAACATTTGACAACTAGATGACGAAAAGGCGGGGCTTATGTCCATACTTAATATACATCCATTTATGGAAAGGTTTAAACTGAGCGGTTTGGCTTTGAACATCTTTCGTATTTTTACCTTTACGTAAAAATCAGTGAGACTGTTCACATCACATGTTCATTTATCGTCCATCTTTCATTTCTATGGTTCCAGTATGTCTGGAAGTAACTTTGACAATTAAAACTTAATCAGGATTGTATCGAGTCATACGAATATATATATATATATATATATATATATATATATATATATATATATATATATATATATATATATATATATATATAAGTATATATAAATATATATTATATATATATAATATAATATTGTATAATCCTGTGCTCTTCAACAGACCTCCAGTCTTCCTTCTCACACTTGTCATCCGAGTAGTCCAAGTTCTTTCCACTCCTCTGTTCCCCAGAGGATTCAAGGTGGCACTATTACTTCCTGTCCTCAGTTGGATGGTGCAAAGGACATGCCCAAGACATTTCCACCTCTCCTTCATCTTTATTTCATCTATATATAGACCTTTGGTATTCATCTTTATTTCATCTATATATAGACATTTGGTAAAGTCCCTTAAGGTATCGTTTCTCATTCTACCCAGCCATCCGACTCCTGAGAGTCGTCTTCTAAAAATTTATTCTATAATAGAAAAAAAATCTATTACGCATAGTTCACTGAAATACCCTTCTTTATGTCCTCAAAAAACTGAGACAAAATACAGTATATGTTTTTTTACTCACATCAGGTTCGAACCCATATTTTCAACTGAAAGGCAAGGGTGCTACCAAGTGAACCACATATGCATACCAGCAAGTTTTACCCGGCTGTAAGCCTGCCTAGGTAAAAGCCTTAGTAGTACTTAGGTTCCAACTTCTTTTGTGACTTGTGTGGTTCAGTTGGTAGCCCACTTACCTTTCAACTGAAAGACCTGAGTTTGAACCCGATTTGAGTCAGATCTTTATTTCCCTTCCACACATGATTATCTATGATTATCTATCTATCTATCTATCTGTCTATCTATCTATCCATCTATCTATCTGTCTATATATATATATATATATATATATATATATATATATATATATATATATATATTAATTTATCATATATATATATTGTTCTGTGCATTAATGTTCAATTAATACAAATGACAGGACCTCATTAAAACAGGTTGGATACCATCCGGTTTCAATGAGGTCCTGTGAGTAAAATATATATGTATATGTATATGTATATGTATATGTATATGTATATGTATATGTATATATATATATATATATATATATATATATATATATATATATATATATATATAAGATAAAAGGCCCATAAAACACTATTTGAACGTTGCAACCATATATTTCGAGCACTCCCTTCTGTGACCCTGTTCGCTGGTAAAATATGGAAAGATGAAATGTTACAAGGGTATATATACAAAGCATATGTTGGTGTGGCATTAAGTCTCCGATGGTATGCCGGTGACCGTTTCCCAAGAAGGAGGGAAAATAAACAATTCCCTAGTGGTTTTTGGCCTCATTAACTTCCGTCTAGCAATGCTTCTGGTGGTTGTGTTTCCTGGAACACCTGCTTGAGAAGAGGCCTGAGGATTAACCTGTCGATGTAATCCGATTTCCAATGTACTCCTGACAAGTTCGTATTGTTGGTTTGATTGATAATAGCAGATTCCAGCACCTTTCTTTTGTATGGACAGCTACTTTTGAAAACCAGCTCCTCCCTGCTCCAATTTATGGAATGGCCTTTATCCCTGATATGTAAGAAAATCTCCATACTGTCTAAAGCACACCGTACTGATCTTTTGTGCTCTATTAATCTTCACGAGAGGGATCTACCCGTCTCCCTCACGTAAATCTCATTACAATTGGTCCACGGAATCTTGTAAACTCCGGCTTCTTCCCCTTTTTTATTTAAGTATAGTTAATGAGTGAGCTCCCGATGGATTTGGGATAATAGAAAATAAAAGGATTGTTAGACCTGAGTTGTTCTGTGGCTTTTTGGATGTTTTCGTCATATAAAAGCTTTATTTTGTTGTTAAAATCTATTTGTCTTTTGTGAGTGGGACCTCTGTAGTATATTTTACTAGCTTTGTTAACAGCCCTCTCTATAATGTTGCATTACGTGTTGGCGGATCGTGTTGAATTCTTTATTTAGGTACCCATTTGAACATATTCTGAAACCCCTGAGGAATAAGTTGCACCCTACCATGATCATTAAGGAGACATCGTGGTAGCCTAAGAATTGAATATAGGAAACAGCGAAAGTGGGTTTCCTATATACTGTGAAAGCATATCTGTTCTGTTCTCTTATGATCAGTACATCTAGTGGGAAAGGACAGAAAATTGCCATTTCTAGATGTACTGATCATAAGAGAACAGAATCAGGAGCGCTGAATCTGTGTTTCCTGAGAGTCTCGGTGCGTCGTGCAGATTTTTGTTTTGAAGCGAGGATGGCCTGCAGCTCTGGACCTCACAATTATCAACCAAAGGTGATAAATATGCAAAAATGTTCCTTCTCTTCATTAGCATGCTGCAACTGAAAGGTGAGTCGGAGACTGTACTGAATTGTGTGCATTCATTTGCTGGGATTTGAGTTGGAAGCGAGGAAGATTATGACGGAAAAATATTTGTTCTCCTGTTCGAGGTATTAGGCTAGAAGGTTTCTCCTCCTATAAGATGCTAGCTTCTGAAAGTATTGCATAAATAACAGCACTAATTTCCTAGTTCTGGTTCTGGCCTGTTTATTTTTTGGGGCTAGAACTAAATGTACTGGTTCCGTTGCATCCCTTATTAATTAATTAATTGATTAATTATATATGTAAATTTATATATATATATATACATACTTACGTGCATACACAAATATAACTGCCATGGAATGAACACTTAAATTCACAATTTCGTACTTTTTTTCTATTCCATTTCCACTGAAAGCATTAGAAATCACATTACCAACTGAAGTCAAGGATTTAATGCTTCAAAAGCCTAGCTTCGAACTTTTACTGGGCACAGAGAAACAAGTGCCCTGTTTTATTGCGAAGGCTAAGAACTTATCACAGCTCATGTGGTCACAGTTTTTTTTTCAACCACGTCCCTTTCCCCATTACACAGTCTGCCTACAAAGGGAATGTTAACCTTCCGATCCTCCAGGAGTTTCCTATACGAGGTTGCTAGCCCTATGCCTTCCTTACTTTGGGTGCGACCCAGGACAGCTAATTGACCACACAGGCACTTAACTTCGTGTTTAATTCAGCATGGGCAGATGTCCTAACATCCCGATGGGATCGAACCCTGGTCTGTCGCTGGTGATGACAGTTTCATACGTATTGTAAGGTTCAAAAAAAAAAAAAAAAAAAAAAAAAAACGATCCGGCATAACAGACCGGAAAAAATATGAAAAAATTAAAATACCATTATATTACACATATAAATTACATGTGAGAGAGAGAGAGAGAGAGAGAGAGAGAGAGAGAGAGAGAGAGAGAGAGAGAGAGAGAGAGAGAGAGAGAGAGATACGAGCAAAAGTTTCTCAATTAACTGTCACTTTTACCCAGGACCCACTTGCATATCTTCTCTTCCTTATTTATAAAATCCGTTAAAAAGAATCACTCTTATTCTGATCTGGATCTTTCTTTCTCGTGTTGACTGGTAACTGGAATCCCACCAGTTCCAGGATCCATTACCTGGAAATGTCTGCCAATTTTCAAAACCAGAGACTGGAACGTTTTTAATTTTTTTTTTAAATGGAACTGAAATTTATGGCCGGTCACTGCATAATTTGATCCTCAGCACTGTTCACTCTGGAACATTTCAGTTAAGCTCAAAGGAGTCTCTGAAGGATGGAAAAATTAATATTAACGATCACTTGTCGACGACGACCATTTTCGAATTTGTGGCGCCATTTATTTCCGAGAATGTAGAGGAAAATAACAGGACACTGAGAGAGAGAGAAAAACACAAACACACACACACACATATGTGTGTGTGTGTGTGTATGTATGTATGTATGTATGTATGTATGTATGTATGTATGTATGTATATATATATATATATATATATATATATATATATATATATATATATATATATATATATATATATATATATATATATATATATAATACTACAGTGTAATATGAAAAAAAAGGCCCATAAAACACTATTTAAACGTTGAAACCATATATTTCAGGCACTTGCTTCTGTGCCCCTGTTCACTGGTAAAATATGGACAGATGAGATGTTACAATGGTATATATACAAAACATATGTAGGTGTGGCATTGTCCCCGATGGCATGCAGATGACCGTTTCCTAAGAAGGTGGAGAGTAACCAATTCCCTAGTGTTTTTGGCCTCATTAACTCCTGTTTGGCGACGATTCTGGAGGTCTTGTTCTCTCCGAAGCACTGAAAACGCGTCGGTCGTCCGATTTCCAAGATATGCTGGTTTGATTGATGAGAGATTCAGGGACATTTTTTGAAAACCAGCTCCTCCCCCAACCTTATGGATGACATTGGCCATTCCATATCAGGACACTGGCCATTCCGGTGGGGCGGGGGAGCTGGTTTTCAAAAGTAGCTGTCTGTACAAAAGAAAGATGCTGGAATCTGCTATCATCAATCAAACCAACAACATGAACTTGTCAGGAGGACATTGGAAATCGGACGACATCGCCGCGTTAATCCTCAGACCTCTTCTGAAGAAGGTGGCCCAGAGAACAAGACCTCCAGAATCGTCGCCAAACAGGAGTTAATGAGGCCAAAACCACTAGGGAATTGGTTACTCTCCACCCTCTTAGGAAACGGTCACCTGCATACCATCAGGGACAATGCCACACCTACATATGTTTTGTATATATACCCTTGTAACATCTCATCTGTCCATATTCTACCAGTGAAAAGGGCACAGAAGCAAGTGCCCAAAATATATGGTTGCAATGTTTAAATAGTGTTTTATGGGCCTTTTTTATTTATATTACATATTACACTGTATATATATATATTACAGGAAAAGACATTATATATATATATATATATATATATATATATATATATATATATATATATATATATATATATATATATATATATCATACTCAGCTCCGGCACCTATTAACTTTGATACCCTAAAGGCGTACGTTCTGAAGGAAAATATGAATATTTCTATTCTGCTTAATGTCAGACAACAACACTGATATTATGAAGGAACTATAATACTTATATAGCGGTTGGTGCCACAGTACAAGCGGAAATTTGAATTTAATAGTAGAAAAAACAGAATGGAAAGAGGAGTGTGACTAGGGACAGATTCTAAAGACACTTTAAGGCCGTTCCACACCGGATGCGATGCTAAGCGCTCCACGCTATGGTAGCCATGCTGCGGCACGTGGCTTTCAATTGCTGACATTGTTTTAAGCGAGGCCGCTCACACCGGTTGCGAAGCTATGCTACCGGTGTCTGCGATATAACGTTCATAGTTTCCAAGACTGCCGGGTGCGCGATTTTTGTGGACGTAGCTCGCATTGCGCATGCGCACTTGGGTCTCGCAGCAGATGTTCCCACCTCCCGCCCCCCTGGACATTCTGACTTGAGAAATCAACCCGGCTAGGTTAAAGTATTGTTATTATATTAGAATCATGAAATTATTACGAGCAAAACTTAAAAGTAATGAAATAAGGAAATTAATAAGTAATTGACTTTTCGTCTTGTTTACTTGTAAAACGAACTTGATATCTGAATTACGTAAAGTTAATTTAGATGGGGATAAATCTGCGTATGTGCCGGATAAGTGCATATAAGTGTAACGCAAATATAACAAGTTTGATTAAAAAAAACACATAAATGTTTCAAGATATCCATTTAGTGTTTACATTGTTTCTGTGGAAACGAACTGAGTTGCATCAAACTGACTTTATGGATGAACTGAAACGACTTCAGTAAGATTATACGTAAGGAAAGGAACTGTGTGTTCGCAAACATTCATAGCTTTCGGTGTGAACACACGCATAGCGAGTATAGCTAGCATGGCTCCGTAGCATAGCGTAGCGCATTTGGCATCGCATCCGGTGTGAAACAGCCTTTAAATTTGGAAAGAGCGGCAAAGAAGCAGTTACTGAATCATGTCCTCCAAACATTCCTTGTTAATTACACACAAACTTAAATGATGGACTAAAACTTGACGTAGGAAGGGAAAATTATTGATATAAATTTCCCAGTCATAGCTCATGCTCAGAAAGATGACGTAAAAAAATATCTTTTTACCCTGTAAATTTCAACAAAAATCAAATTCTTTACCTATATTTCAGTCTTCACCTCTCCATTAGTGATATAAGATTAAGATATATTTTCATTTCCTCCGAGTAAAGTGATGTAAAGATTAGGAAATGGGCGTCTTCTGATTTCACAGATATATGAAATTTAGGATGGCAAGCCAAGCACTGGGGCACCTTCAGCCATTCAGCACTAGGACAGTGAAAAACAAGTAAAAAAATGCGCCGAAGTTTCTTCGGCACATTCGAGTTTTCTGTACATCGTATTGTATATAGCAAAATTCGCCGCTCTTTGCAGCTGATCGGTTGGCAATGGTTTCGAAAAGTTGGTTAATCTGTGGTTCTTTTCATCATTAATATTGCAATGGGTGTTTTACTGAACTAAAATACGTTCTGCTGATTATCACAACGAAACCTTATATTATCCCCTGAAATAAAATCATAATATACGCATCGCACTAAAAATGATAAAAAAAATAGTAAAATGAAGTCAGGATTGTTCCGCGATGCTGCAATGTTGTTTTTCGTATATGAGGTTCACCTGAATACGGAGGTGACACAGGGAGTGTCTGCGTTCGAATCGGTGCACTTGTATTACAAGACGATAATAATTATCGTCTGATATTGTCAAGCGTGTTCGCCATTCTAAATTTAACTCAAAGATTTTCTCAGAGCTATGCAGACTGGTATTTCATACTGATTTTAGGAAATATTATAACATTTTAATAGTCATTAAATCAATTTCATTGCAATCGTTTACGCATTCGGTGGGATGACAAGCAGTGACTGCATTCTACTAAACCAGAATATGCCTATGTTTAACTTAAAGTTACAGTATGATAGGCTATACGAGTCATATTGGATGTAATTTGCTGAGAACTTTCTTAAGGACATTTTCTCCTTTCGAAATAATAGGATCATAAACAATGACATAGACCTATAATGTCCCATGTCTTTTTGTTGGTTTACGCAGTTTATGACGTTAGGATTATATGCTTATCCGTGGCGCCGAAGCGAAGTGCGGCCAGCAACCTCTCGTACAGTGATACTGGTTGTCTCGTACAGGTGGGGTTTTTATTTCTAGAGGAGGGGAGACCATATATAATAATACCATGTCGGTCTGCTCGTCCATTCTCCAGTAATTAAACCAGTCACCAGGGTAAAAGTTTCAATTCATTAAATAAATAAGCGTAAGCTCATTCATTTCTCTCTCCAACTAACTATACACATATATATATATATATATATATATATATATATATATATATATATATATATATATATATATATATATATATACATATATACATATATATATTATATACTTTTTGGTTCAGCATAAATACAGATAGTTACAGGACTGGAATGATGGCAGAAATTGAGGCAGACAAAGGAGGAAGGAGCTAACGAAAAAAATAAATTACCTTAAACTAATTTATAGTTATATATTATGTACAAGTGAGTTCAGGTTTGGCATTAAACAAATCATTTAATTAACAGAGTCAGTCAAAAGAAGCAAAAACTGTAATTCTCAAACTAATTTATCATAACAAATAATTTTATATATCAAATAACAATAAAGTGCAAGTCACCAAACACTTTATATCACAAATAACCAAATAATTACAATGCAAATAAACAATATAAATATATAAAACATATAACAATAACCAAGCAGCATAAACATAATAACAATAGCAGCATAAATATAATTTAACAACAATCAAGCAGCATGTATAATTAAGCAGCATTAAAAATATGTAATAGGTTAGTATATGTACAGATATCTCCATAGACAGACCCAGCTGTCGAAGAGGATACGAACTCCGTGCAATCATATAGCCAGTGACTGCAAACAGGAACACATCCAACACACAGATGATAATATCAGGACAGCAAATCTGCTGCCAATATCCTTAGATGACTATGATTTAGTCATCCAACCATCTGCTAGCCAACAGGTAACATGATATATGCAAACATAAAGACTATATATATATATATACCAAACCTGACTGCCACTGTCAGAGACAATACAGATATATCAAAGAAAAATAATATATATATATAATAGGGAATCGGCAAATGTCCCAATATATATATATATATATATATATATATATATATATATATATATATATATATATATATATATATATATATATATATATATATATATATATATATATATATATATATATATTGCATCCTTCTCCTGTAATTCTCAAACTAATTTATCATAACCTTCATTTCACTTTCCTACGACGCTCAATAAACTCCTCCAAGAACTCATCTGCCACCGTAGCAGCCATGTTTCCCCTTCAGCATCTAGTTGAAACTGAAGCAAATCTTGAGATCACACTATAGACATGGAGGCTTCCGACCACCTAAGCTAAAATGGAAGCCACGAACCTGGCAACAGCAGGTTGCGAGCTGGTCAGAGAGGCCGACGGACTCTGCCCACTTTTGGTTGGAAAAGAACACCATAGACAGTGAGGTTTACTTCCGGTTCAGAAGACCGGATCCGGCGATAGTAACGTCTATGGGGCCATTAAGAGGGCCTGACAGCTGCTGATATCCTTAAGGAGACAGGCCACCATCCAAAAGATGGGCAAAAATCCAGTTTCGATGACAGAGGCAATGTTGCCTATGTCTCGAACTGGTATACCCAGCCTTAAGTGGGCCTGACAGCTACTGATTTCCTTAAGGAGATAGGCCACCATCCAAAAGGTGGGCAGAAATCCAGTTTCGATGACAGAGGCAATGTTGCCTATGTCTCGAACTGGTATACCCAACCTTAAGTGGACCTGACAGCTACTGATTTCCTTAAGGAGACAGGCCACCATCCAAAAGGTGGGCAGAAATCCAGTTTCGATGAGAGAGAGGCAATGTTGCCTATGTCTTGAACTGGTATACCCAACCTTAAGCGGACCTGACAGCTACTGATTTCCTTAAGGAGTTAGGCCACTATCCAAAAGGTGGGCAGAAATCCAATTTCGATGAGAGAGGCAATGTTGCCTATGTCTCGAACTGGTATACCCAACCTTAAGTGGGCCTGACAGCTACTGATCTCCTTAAGGAGACAGGCCACCATCCAAAAGGCGGGAAGAAATCCAGTTTCGATGTCAAAGGCAACGTTGCCTATGTCTCGAACTGGTATACCCAACCTTAAGTGGGCCAGACAACTACTGATCTCCTTAAGGAGACAGCCACCATCCAAAAGGTGGGCAAAATCCAGTTTCCATGACATAAGGCAACGTTGCCTATGTCTCGAATTGGTATACTCAACCTTAAGTGGGCCTGACAGCTACTGATCTCCTTAAGGAGACAGGCCACCATCCAAAAGATGGGCAGAAATCCAGTTTCGATGACAAAGGCAACGTTGCCTATGTCTCGAACTGGTATACCCAACCTTAAGTGGGCCTGACAGCTACTGATCTCCTTAAGGATACAGGACACCATCTAAAAGGTGGGCAGAAATCCAGTTTTGATAAAAGGGAACGTTGCCTATGTCTCGAACTGGTATACTCAACCTTAAGTGGGCCTGACAGCTACTGATCTCCTTAAGGAGACAGGTCACCATCCAAAAGGTGGGCAGAAATCCAGTTTTGATGACAAAGGGAACATTGCCTATGTCTCGAATTGGTATACCCACCTTAAGTGAGCCTGGCAGCTACTGATCTCCTTAAGGAGACAGGCCACCATCCAAAAGGCGGGAAGAAATCCAGTTTCGATGACAAAGGCAACGTTGCCTATGTCTCGAACTGGTATACCTAACCTTAAGTGGGCCAGACAACTACTGATCTCCTTAAGGAGACAGCCACCATCCAAAAGGTGGGCAAAATCCAGTTTCCATGACATAAGGCAACATTGCCTATGTCTCGAATTGGTATACTCAACCTTAAGTGGGCCTGACAGCTACTGATCTCCTTAAGGAGACAGGCCACCATCCAAAAGATGGACAGAAATCCAGTTTCGATGACAAAGGCAACGTTGCCTATGTCTCGAACTGGTATACCCAACCTTAAGTGGGCCTGACAGCTGCTGATCTCCTTAAGGATACAGGACACCATCCAAAAGGTGGGCAGAAATCCAGTTTTGATAAAAGGGAACGTTGCCTATGTCTCGAACTGGTATACTCAACCTTAAGTGGGCCTGGCAGCTACTGATCTCCTTAAGGAGACAGGCCACCATCCAAAAGATGGGCAGAAATCCAGTTTTGATGACAAAGGGAACATTGCCTATGTCTCGAACTGGTATACCCACCTTAAGTGAGCCTGGCAGCTACTGATCTCCTTAAGGAGACAGGCCACCATCCAAAAGGTGGGCAGAAATCCAGTTTCCATGACAAAGGCAACGTTGCCTATATCTCGAACTGGTATACCCAACCTTAAGTGACCCTGACAGCTACGGATTTCCTTAAGGAGATAGGCCACCATCCAAAAGGTGGACAGAAATCTACTTTCGATGACAAAGGCAACGTTGCCTATGTCTCGAACTGGTATACCCAACCTTAAGTGGCCTTGACAGCTACTGATCTCCGTAAGGAGACAGGCCACCATCCAAAAGGTGGGCAGAAATCCAGTTTCCATGACAAAGGCAACGTTGCCTATGTCTCAAACTGGTATACCCAGCCTTAAGTGAACCTGACAGCAGCTGATTTCCTTAAGGAGACAGGCCACCTAGTCGTTCCTGGATATGGCATATAATCCCAGAGACATGTAAAGCAAATATTCAAGTTATGCAACACGCATTTACAAAGGTAAAAAGTAACTTTGCTGCATGCACATCATCCTGCATAGTCTAGTGGTATATATTCTAGTATACAGTAGGTCCATGATCTGTTAAAGCAGAATAGGTCCTTGAGCCTATGTTTCTGTAGCCAAATAAGAGTAAAATTTTCAACTTTTTTGTACAAAGAATTTTTAATTTATACAAGGAAAATTGAAATATTATTGAAAACATTATCATAAACTTTTATTTTATGTACGGAAAATAACAGTAATTTAAACAATAGCACGAAACACAACACTGCAACATCACAGAACACTCCTGACTTCATTCATATTTTCCTGCTTTTTTACCATTTTTAGGGAGATGTGTATTATGATTTTATTTCAGGGGATAATATAACATTTCTTTTTGATAATCAGCATAACTTATTTTAGTTCGGTAAAACAACCATTGCAAAATGAATGAAGATGAAAAGAACCACAGATTAACTAACTTTTCGAAACCATTGCCAACCAATCAGCTTCAAGGGATGGTCGTGACATAATCAGTGGGCGGAATTAGCTGCAAAGCACGGTGGACTTTGCTATAGTGCAGCTATAGTCTGATTACGACAGCATGAGAATCATAAGATTCGAACAAGGCCATATTAATTAATGTACACCATAACCTCCTCAATTTACTCTCGTTTATTTTCAAAGGACCCCTTTCAAGAAATCTCACTCTCGCCCTACTTCTCTGCAGTTTTTCGTCGCAGCTGCAACAACCACTAGAAAACATCAACTCTAATGGCCTTGTTCGAATCTCTTTTATCCCATCGTAGACAGACTAGCTTTAGGATAGAGCCTAATTGCTCTCAAAAGATACGGTACACATTTCATCCATGCTAAATTCCATTACTAATATTGTGTTCGTAGAAAAAAGCAAAAATGCTCGATATAATTTCGTTGTCAATCGCTAACGAGTGACTTTTCTCAGAACCGAAAAGTTTAACCGATATTTCAGTAGAATTCGCACAAGCGCTACACGACTTGAAACTTAATACCTTATTCACAAAGTACCTGTTCAAGTTTGAGACATCACGTAAACTTATTCCATTATTAATGATGTTTCATAAAGGCTTATTAACGAATGGGTTAAATATATGAAAGTACGTTTGCCTTACCTCATAACGGTAGGATATCTAGGAAATCGGCCACAGACAAATTTTCTCCCTCGTCAAATTTTCCACCGCTCTCTCCAGGTAGTCAGTGAGTGTTGTCCCAATTCCAAATGTAATTCATTATCAGTAAACCACTATTTGTAGAAACGGTTAAATAACTCAAATACAAAATTTTTATATAAAAATGTCATTCTACAAGTGCTATTTTCCTTTCTTGCCATGTGAATATATATGACGGAAAAATTTTTCCGCCATTTCCCGTCATCTTCGAAGTGTGACGTCATCATCCGTTTCTCGGACGAATTTCCGCCGAAATCCAGCACTGATCCATACTGTCAATAATTTGGGATGTTAACTAGTGTGACGTCATTCCCCTTTCGAGAGCTAGCCAATCACTGGCGTGCAGTGGGCGGGCTTAGCTGCAAAGGCCCATGGATTTTGTTTATAATCAAGGCCACAGAAAACATCAATCTTTCGGTGGTCTCGGTGTAATGCTGTATGAGCCGCGGCCCATGGAACTTTAACCACGGGCCAGTGGTAACCTATCCTATATCATTACCAGAAGCACGTTCATTGCTAACTTTAACCTTAAATAAAATCAAAACTACTGAGGCCAGAAGGCTGCAACTTGGTATATTTGATGATTGGAGGGTGGATGATCAACATACCAATTTGTAACCCTCTAGACTCAGTAGTTTTTAAGATCTGAGGGCGGACAGAAAACTAAAAAGGGATCCAGAAAAAAAGGAAATAATGTACAGAGATCTAACAGGCGGAGCTACGATAAAAACCCCACATTACTCCACAATTTCACGACGAAATAAGTTGGAGTTAATGGATAGCAAGGATGCAGCTTGCAAAAGAAGGGATAATGAAAAAAAAGTTGTAAAACTTAACAAGATTACTGACATATTCATGACTGCAAAATCAATGAACTACTGACAAAGAATTCTGTCATAAAGGTGACAAAAATAGGAAATGTAAGTTACAAAAAGTGACAATTCCTCCTTGCCTTTCAGAAATGAATAATGAACGGAATATTTCCTCTTGGGAGAAATGCTTCCAAAAGTACCTTTCATAAGATATTGGATTTTACGGTATTGCTTCACCTTGTTTCAGATATTGGAACATCACTCAGACGATAAGGAATCCATGCTCAAAAGCCCCCCCCCCCCCACTTCTCTCTCTCTCTCTCTCTCTCTCTCAAAATAAATGAAAGTGTGTGTGTGTGTGTGTGTGTGTGTGTGTGGGTGTGAAAAGAATATAGGAGCTAGACTGAAGGAATGAGTTAGAAAAGATACCATAAGGGAAATTAGGGAAGTTTCATATGCAGGGGAAATCATGATGAAAGGAGATGTCTAGGACAAACCCTGGGAGAACAGTGAGCTATAGTGCCACCGGGGCTCCCGTGGGTTTCAGGAGAGTTGGGAGACTGTAGTTGAGTGGCGATTTGTGGTAGATAAAGCAAAGGAAAGGCAAGCATGAGTGACGGAATTTCAGGGAGGCACATTGCGCTACGCCGTGGCAATGGAAGCAATGAAGCAATGATTATATATATATATATATATATATATATATATATATATATATATATATATATATATATATATATATATATCTGTGTTGGAGTATATTTCATCACCTTCAAAACAGCCTGAAGAGGGCCTTAGTTAATTCAGCCACTCATGTTTTTCTAGTGCTTTTCAACAATCTCCATTATCCCCAGATTTTCTTTTACCATCCTTTCGGATTAAAAGATTTGCTGTAACATGCGCACACAAGAAGTGTACTGAAATGGAGAAGTTTAAGAAATCACTGAAGCTTTTACAAAATATATATAATGATATTTGCTTCCACCACAGAATCTCTCTCTCTCTCTCTCATTATAAAACAAGTTTGTTCAGTATAGCCATGATTCAACACTTGTGGGTGTAGACAAGTCTCCACTTATGAAAAATGAAGCTGCCGTTAGTCTCAATCAAGACATGGAGATGATTAATGAATGGTGCAGTCGGTGGGGTATGAGGCTGAACTCCGGTAAAACGAAAACACTACTGATTAGCAGATCTCGTACTGATTTTCCACCCCATCCTCGCCTTCAAGTGGATGGGGTTCTGGTGAATAAGTCTGAAGATATAACTAAACTTAGTGTCACTTTTGACTCACACCTTATATTTGAGATAAATCTAATGAAAGTATCAGCAAATGCCGAACGGAAGTTAGGTAATGTACGTAAGGCCTCGTATATCTATAACAATGATAACATTAATGCAACCTGTTTTAATTCATTTGTCCTTCCTCTAATAGAATACTGTTCCCCAGTGTGGGTGCCTGCTTCTGCCAGAGATTTATCTCTTTTAGACAGAGTGAGTGGTCCGTGGCAGTAGGTCTCTATTTTCTAACATCATCTCAAACTGAATGCGGAGGGATAATATGATCCTGTTTCCTTAAAGCTACCATTCTTACAGTGACCTGACACTTGAACAAGTACCTAGTCGTTAGTTGATCACTGTAGGTTGCACCAGGAGAGAGAGAGAGAGAGAGAGAGAGAGAGAGAGAGAGAGAGAGAGAGAGAGAGAGAGAGAGAGTGTTCGTAACTCAGTCAAAAAATATATAAAACTGGTGTGTCCACTGAACTTGCCTCCCACGAGGCACAATTCCAATTCCTCTTCGACGAGGTTATCTTCACTCCACCGCAATTTGGTGAAACCATTCATAAGATACTCGTAAAATACTTTAAAATATTCTTTCCCTTTCAGATCAACATCCAGACACTACAGGGAACCCTTGATATTAGACCTTCGATGTTTAAAGCAAAACACTTTCATATTAATGAATATAATATTTATTTGTTTTTTGCTCACTCCTGTAGCATGGCAGTTAAAATTTATCTCTCTCTCTTTCTCTCTAACTCTCTTCACCCCATTCAGCTGCGACCCACAATAGTCAGTTTTCAGGAGGTACGCTCATATGGTCCCTCAGCTTCAGTCCGAGTATACGAAACTGGTCTCCTGGATAAATCTTTTTTCATGTGCAACAAATAGGCAAATCAAGGAAAGCGTTTTCTTGACAAATTCAGGTATGATATACACATATATATATATATATATATATATATATACATATATATATATATATATATATATATATATATATATATATATATATATATATATATATATATATATATATATATAGAGAGAGAGAGAGAGAGAGAGAGAGAGAGAGAGAGAGAGAGAGAGAGAGAGAAAGATTCAATGCTCTAAACAAGTATCGGATCATTACATATCTGTTTAAAACTCTATGGCTTCTTAATGTTTCAACTTCTTCACACTTTTAGGATACGCTTGTTACTGCAAAGTCATGAAACCAAAAGGAGGGTAAAAGAACCATTAACTTTCAATGGGACGATTAGCATTTCTAAGAGAGACGCGAAATTTGAAAAGTAATAATAAACCGCTTTCAAGAAAGCTGCTACGTTTATACCATGTTTGTTTTTCGAAAGGTAGCTCCAAGTGTTACGGAAGATTCATCTCGAAACATAGTCAACAGCGAAAAGAAACCTACACATCAGTACGCATACATACGCTCTTTTTTTAAAGTTTTTTTTACTATTGTTCAGTATCAAAATTTCCTTCAAGGTAGCCACTCATGTAGACATGCTAATCGCCGAGTGTAAAATAATGATTCTTTTATGGAGCACTGTATCTCTCTCTCTTTCTCTCTCTCTCTCTCTCTCTCTCTCTCTCTCTCTCTCTCTCTCTCTCTCTCTCTCTCTCTGTCTCCACTGAAGAAAAAATGATTTCACTACTTAGCTAACAAAAAATTCATCTTTCTCAGTTCAATAAACGCAAAACAATTTCTCTTGATCTCATTAACAAAAAAGAAAATAATTAACAACACTCCTCCAGTCAGGGTTAAAGTACCTAATGGCATTGACAAAGGATTGTGCACAACCAATTTTAGATAAATCATTCACAAAGCCAATTTATGGAAATATTAAAAAGTCTCATTCACAGAAGTCACAATAATCAAAAGTGGCCACTATGCCCTTCCTTCCGTTAAAGGAAATACACGCTGAATCGGCATCAGTCTCAAAATCGGACCAAGTCGTCCTTGCCTCATAGTCCACTACTCCACAAAGTATTCATGAACTCCAACAATAACTTTTGGGATGTCTTGTAGGGAGATTGACTGAGTTATAAAAAAATAATAAATAATTAATTACTTTCAATAAATTAAAGTTAAATAAAATCAATTTATTAAATAAATAAGTCTAATACATAACTAAATACATAAATAACCCAATAAAAACTAAATAAATTCAGTATATTAAAACAATCAAATAAATAAATAAATAAATAAAAAATATAAAATAAAAAATAAGTAAATAAATAATGAAATAAATAAATAAATGACTACTCTGCAGTAACTAACGCACATTCAGCTTCACTAGCCGGGGCAAACAACGCCTTAAACAAAATTTATCAAGATTGTCATCAAAATATATGAAATATAAACGAATGATTTGCTATAGCCAACATCGCCAAAGATGGATCACCACACTAATAATTTTCAATTAACTGATCAGCATACGAAGATAATTAAAAGTGATATGGCCAGCTTCTGTCTGATAATTTCAAAATATATAGCCTACAATGAATATGGTCTCTCTCAAAACTGAGAAATGATCGAAATTTTTCACTTTTCAGATTAACACAGCATATGACACAGAAAATATCAAAAAACTTTATTTCTATTTTCAACAAAATTAATGTTATAAAACTGTATTTTTGTTTATATTAACACAATGCTAATGTAAGACTTTTGAATAGTAGATGAACCACACCACATTTATGGATCAAAAGAATGGTAATTTCCCTAAAGCAGCAGTAAGCCCCTTGTAATGAGCCTTTAACCTGATATTAAAAGCATTTCTCAACACGGGCCATTATTCCCTCGTCAGAGAAACATGACGTCTTCCATTGTAAATTTGCTCGAACCACTTCGCCCGCTGCTGTACCATCTAATGGCCTTTTTGTTTAGGTTTAATGGGCTTTCAATGGGTGTTTGGCACACCAAAACAGTACTCACGGGGATCGGTAATGGTCGAAAAATGAAAGGAGGTCGTAACGATGATTACTGCCCATCTCCCCTTTGTCAGGGCACAGCATCCTGGGGATTAGACACCGATTGTTATGATGAGGAGAACAAGCTCGGATTCCAGCCATCGTGTTTACTCCCTCCGAAAGTCGCAGATAGGCCGAGATACCTGCTGATCCGGCTGGGAGTTGTCCCCAGGGCACAGCATGCCTCGGGTTTGGAAGGGTATGCGTTGCTCTTGACCATGCTGGGAAAGCGCGGGTGGAGCGAGGTCATCTTTTACCTGAGCTTAACGAATTGACATCATATCTCTCTCTCTCTCGCCATCCA
This sequence comes from Macrobrachium rosenbergii, assembly GCF_040412425.1. NCBI lineage: Eukaryota > Metazoa > Arthropoda > Malacostraca > Decapoda > Palaemonidae > Macrobrachium > Macrobrachium rosenbergii. The sequence goes on along the minus strand of NC_089770.1, from coordinate 25,741,790 downwards.
TCATTTAAGATGGCTACTCAAACATAGGCTCATCTATCGACTTGGATATTATGAATATATTCATGCAGGCATACATATTCTACTGAGATCTGTTTTCAATCGCATTACAGTTCGTTCGGCTCGACAGATTCACGAACACAAGAATTTACAGAAAGTCCTTTGATTTTATTTATGAAATTTAGACTGACACACCATGTACTTGGGCCTTTCAGCCATTCACTGCCTAAGGCAATGAAAAGAAAGTTGGGAGTGGTTAGACAGCAACAAAAAGAGATCCAGAAAATAAAACTGGGAGTAAACCTCAAGAGTTACATTAAAAAATAACAGAATTGAACAGCACGATTGAAGAAAGTACACGGGAATGGGGAAAATAGAAGTTATGCTTGAAAAAGTTGCACCTAGGGTCCGAAGGGATGCTGAAAACACCGTTTAGTTATACCTACAGTGCACCACGTGTGGAGCACTGACGGCATTATCTCCTAAGAGAAAGTCCCAAAGTCATCTCACGTGGTGCACTGTAGGCATTGTTAAACGGTGTTTTCAGCATCCCTCGAACCCTAGCTGCAACTACTGTAAACCCTTTTATCTGGGGTCAAACCCGGCTCAAGGGATGTTCTTGCAAACGACCCAAGCCAAAACTTTGCTGACTTCTGATAGAATGACCACATACATAGTCAGTGTTGCTGCCGTTGGCATATATCGTTGAAATAAACATTTCAACACAATTATGTTTCTTGCATTCGTTTTAAAAAAACATAATCTCAAACTCTTCACATCATCAGCAAAAATAAATCATTGTCGTTACTTACTCATGGTTCTCTTCATGTAATAAACTACATTATTTTCAAGGGAAAAATACTAAGATCCGTAAACTAACATGAAAATTCTGCGATTACAAAAATGAAGAATACAATATTTTGAATTCTGAAGGGACATACGTGTTCTGAAATTGAGAGAGAGAGAGAGAGAGAGAGAGAGAGAGAGAGAGAGAGAGAGAGAGAGAGAGAGAGATTTTCTACATCTATATAATTTTAAACATTAAAGCCTAGGTATTCTTCAAGATCGAAATCGTGTGAAATCTTGCAATAATTATAACAGGGAACCTAAATATTACTCATGAAACGGTACCAAAATACATCACTTTACGACTAATATCAAAACCATCTCCTTGATTAATCTCCATTACTGGAATAATTCTGGCAAATGATAATAACAACATGTGTGGCAATACATTACAATCTCTCCCATCTCGTTAACAATGTAATTGGTTATTCGCGTACTTGAGAAATTTCAATTATACTCGAAAGGAAAACACGGCTAATAAATCAAAGCTAAACATAGAGAGAGTTAAAGCTGGTCTGAAAAAAAATTTTTTTTTTTTTTTTTTTTTTGCGTGTGAATGGATTTCAGAAGACATTGCATACACAACTTGTAAACGCACTGGATGACAGAGTCCACATGTACTGTATATCGTCAGTAAGTCTTCTGATATTCAAAACAATACTATATGTATTATTGTTTTAAACATATACACACACCACACATACGCAAATGCACTAACATTTCCATAAACTGCTCAGAATTACTAAGCCACAAATATTGTCTAAATAACTTACACCCAGTGGGAATTATAATTGATTGTGGGCCGGCCAAGGTTCGAACCGTGGCCCCTGGTTTAGAAACAACCGACAGAAAGTGACTGAATTCATTTAACGCAATATGAAATTTAATCATCCAACCAGTTTGTTAACTTCTGTATCAAATGAAAGCTTATGTTATATTGAATACAAGCAAATGTACTTTGTATGTGCAATAAATACCTTTTGAATCTTGAACAAGCACTTTATTTATATCATTCTTTGTACATCGGGATGCATACACTTTAAGGATACGTGTGATATGTAATGTCAAAATAAAAGATCGAGTGAGAATGCATACATGCATGAATAGTGTACATGCATGCCATTAAACGTTTGGGTTTTCTAACGACCTTTTCGAACAGGAATGTATATATAAAACAATATTGTACATACACAGCAACAAACGTTTGGGTTTTCTAACAACCTTTTCGAAAAGGAATGTATTCGAAAAGGAATGTATATAAAAAAATGGCGTACATACATGCCCATAAACGTTTGGTTTTCTAACAACATTTTCGAGTAAGAATGCATATGAAACAATAGTGTACATACATCCTAATAAACGTTTGGGTCTTCTAACAACTTTTTCGAGTGAGCATACAATACACACATACATACAAGCCTTATATAATATGTTTCGAATTTCGAACATTCTTACTATTGTAGTTGTGCCCGCATTTAAAAAGTCCACTGTATCAAGTATTTTTGATATGTTAGATTCTTATTCTTAAGGGATGGAAGGAGTGAGAGGCAATCTCAGCAACCTAGGCAAAAGGCCTTAAATCAAAGGGCTTTGAACGACTACCAAGAGTCGTTAAATGACCACCAAAACAAAAGGCTTTAACTGTAGAATCCTCAAGCAAAGTAAGTCGGTATAAACGCCTTTATTCCCTCCAACTGCACTTCATGAATCCTCAGGCTGACCGGAACTGAGACGCATACGACACACGATCACTGACCTATTCTGGTTACAAATCAAAATCCCTGTCTTCAGTATACCCCCATAATCTCTGTATGCTGTACCAGCAATCATGAATTTGCATAATTTGTAGTCAAGTGGCAGTTTTAGTTTTTTGTGATGTAAACGAATTTATCTTTTTTTTTATTTCATAATATTCTTATTGTCAGTGAGACCTCTCCTGCGAAGTAATCATACGGACATTACTAAATACTGAAAAAATTACCTAATAATGAAACGCATTCAGTTTAATATCTAAATACACACACACACACACACACACACACACACACACACACACACATATATATATATATATATATATATATATATATATATATATATATATATATGTGTGTGTGTGTATGTATGTATATGTTTATATATGTATATAATATAATATATATAAATAATTATATATACAAATATATAAATATTGTGTGCATGTACGTATGAGAGCTTCTATAATAAAATTTCTCAAGAAGCGTGGTGAAAATATAATGTAAATAGAAGAGAAGAGGTGAAGAAAAAGAAAGCTTTCCAAGCGTATTCTTGTATTTTGTACGCACATAATGAAAACTTCACCTTAATTGTGGTATTTGCGCTCCCTCTCTCTCTCTCTCTCTCTCTCTCTCTCTCTCTTTATATATGTGTATATATATACTGTATGTTTATATTACATATATTTATATATGTATTTTAAAATTTAAGATAAAATCTTTGTGAGAGAGAGAGAGAGAGAGAGACATTTAAGAGAGACATTTAAGGCACAAGCACAATATAAAATATTTTACCTCACATTTTAACAGGCATAAGTGGAGTGCTAACACGGGTGCCACAAATACCACCCAATATAGCCTACCAGTACTATTTTGACGGACGTGCCAATACTTGGTACGCAAAAAAAAAAACCAATACACACACACACACAGACGCAGGTCCCAGAAGATATCGGCTGGATATCGGTGGATATCGAGGGATGATATCGGGGTTATGTTTCTTTTATTTCTTCTGGATATTTCATCCCCGCCATACAAAGAGTTACCTGATAGGCTTCGGCGGAGGAGGAAATGAAACCTGCCATTGCCACACCGACGTTGGTGGAAGGGCTCTCCACACCCCTCCACCCCCAACTGTCTCCATCCCGCTTCTCTTCCAATTTCTCTCAGGTAGGGAGGAAGTTGGGGGGGGGGGGTTCTGAAGCTTATTCCGTCACTGCTTGCACCCCAGACCTCTCAATCCCCAACCCACCCCCAGAAAAAATATAAAACATATATCTTTCGTTCCTGTTACTTTCCCTGTTGCCAAGTCCGATTGCGGCACCACGTCTCTCTCTCTCTCTCTCTCTCTCTCTCTCTCTCTCTCTCTCTCTCTCTCTCTCTCTCAAATGAGAACGGAGATATCTGGGCCCGTTTTCCTGAAGATCACATTATGCGTCTACTGCTATAAACAGTGAATTATGTCAGATGGACAGTCCATTGTCGTAGGTCCCGACCCGAGGTACAAATTGAAAACAAATCTTAAGACTTGGGTGTTTGGTGCGCCATCAAAATATAGCAACGTAAAGATGAAAAGCAAATTAAAAACTGCATAAAAGAAAAAAAGATTTAGACTTGCCATACTTTATTCTTTTCTTATTCGGAAGGGGTAGAATAAAGCCAGTTGCGCGCCTGCAAGCGTGTAACACATTAGTTCAAAAGTACGGGAAAAAGAGTGATTGAAGCAATAAGTTGTAGAAGGCTATTATCACAAAAGCATGATAAAACTGTACGTATTAATTACCACTGAACAGAGTTTTCCTTTTTTTATTATTTACTTTAAAACTAACATAAAATATGTTAATGAGAATATTGAGCATTTCAAGTATTTCATCATTTGCCTGAGAGAGCGAGAGCGAGAGAGTAACCAAACATGATTTGGAATAAAATTCAAACACAGACACATACACACACACTTGCAAGGACATTAAAAAAATACTGTCAGATAATTTCATATTTACTGAACCCAAAGAAAGAACCCATGGAATGACGCAATATCTCAACAAAGACTTGAAATAACAAACAGGCGCATTACCAGCAACAAAGAGACTTAAAAAAAAAAAAATTAAATTCCTTCTTCATCCTCCGCTTCTGCTTTCTTCTTTACTACCTCTTTTCTTCTTCCTCCCACCCAATCCTCATCCACACCCACCACCACCACCACCACCTCCTCTCCCTCCTTCCCCACCTACTCCTCCTCCGTCAGAATTAGCAAAATCCTTTTTGAAGGAGCACCTTCAATCAATTAGCAGGAGCTGATGGGTTTTGTGATTAAAACTATCAATCACTCGGGGCTTTACGATGCCCGGGGATGTAAATCGAGGCAGCTCAACCCTCTTTTCTGCACGTGTATTCAACATAGATCTTTCCCGATGATTGATTGCTCTCCCAAAGGAGAGATCTTCACGGATCAATTGTAAAACTTTGGGGATCAGGTCAAAAGGTTTACGTGAAGAGAAAGACTCATGTGCTATATCCATATATATATATATATATATATATATATATATATATATATATATATATATATATATATATATACACACAACTGATCTTCACGGATCAATTGTAAAACTTTGGGGATCAGGTCAAAAGGTTTACGAAAATAGAAAGACTATGTGTTATATATATATATATATATATATATATATATATATATATATATATATATATATATATATATATATATATATATATATATATATATATATATATATATATATATGTATACATATACACACACACATATATATATATATATATATATATATATATATATATATATATATATATATATATATATATATATATTATATTATATGTATATGTATATAAATTATATATATATGTATATATCTATTTATTTATTCATTTATTTAGAATCTACTCTTCACTTTTTACCAGATACGAATATAATTCTTATTAACCACAATGCCCTCTTTACTTTCGGTTTCTTCACTCTGGAAACGCTTGTCACCACTAAGAGTTCATCCAACTGAAGCAAGAAATGAAGATATTTTGATGCCAGGGCGAGATTGGAACTCACATTTGCTGCTCATTATAAAGTTATCAGAACTATGAGGTAATGTTATCTTGTAGTAAATGCATGTTTAGCCACGAACAATAGCATAAATCTATTCCCGCTCATTATAAAGTCTAGATCCAAATGAATTAAGAAATGAAGATTAAATACTTAGCTATGATGGTGAAGGAGGGTCTAATCCACTTGTAGTAAATGCATCTGAATTCAACGGATATAAGCACATATCAGCGGGAACAGACATACTTTTCTTCGTGGCCAAGTAGATAACTCATCAAAATATCTTCATTTCTTTCTTCATCTGGATCTAGGATTAGTAGTGACAAGTGATTACAAAAGAGAGAAGAAACCGACCCTTTAAAATTAAGAGGATATATGTGCTCATATGAAATTCTCCTTTGTATATATAAATTATAAATCGTTGCTATATATACTAAAACCACGGAAAATATATATATATATATATATATATATATATATATATATATATATATATATATATATATATATATATGTGTGTGTGTGTATGTATGTGTGCGTGTGTGTGTGTTTTATATATACTGTATATGTATATATAAAAAGTGTATATTTCTGCTTATCTGATCTAACACAAAGACAAAGAAATTAAGTAAGCCCTTTTATTTTGACAAAAGTAACAGCTAAGTGTTTGTTTTAAAACGGCCCGTAATGGAGACAAAAAACTTGAAAAAGCCACTATATTTAGACAAAATTACATACTTAGTGTCCCATGGGCATTCTGGAGGGGAGCGGGGGCTGAATGATTCCATGTGAAAAGAAGAAGACCGTAACATCCATATCAACCTTAATAACATAATTCACCTCAAATATCTACACAAAAGGGTAATTGTTAGTGAGCTGATTCCACTACCTACACTGCTCAACTAAATTCTATTTAGCACTCGCGTGTTTCTACGAGACCAAGAAACCGTTCCCATTCACAGCTCTTGACAGCACTTGTTCGATCTGCCTTTCTTACTTCTTCCTAAAACTTACAAATTATGTATGCCAACCTTTCCTCCTCACTCTTTATATGCTATGTCAACATTTCATCTCAATAGTTTCACCTTATGCTTTTCTTCGATCAGATTCTACACTCCACATCTGTAAAGGACAGTTGGCACAACAATTCATTGTATGCATCATAACTTCTAATTTCATGAATCTCCTCTTCTTTTCCAAACTTTCACTAATTCAATCTATCTTTCATGATTAGCACATTCTTGGACTCACCTGAGCAGACTCTCATCCTATCACCATACCCTACATTTACTTCCCTATTCCTGCATAAATCAACCATTTCCATTCTCCCAACACCTAAAATAGTACTCCTGGTCCTATTGTCCTGGTTTCCATTTATCTTTAACACCTCAATTTGGCTAACATTTACATTCAACCTTTCACATGATTTCGTCAGTCTGCAAACTCTCTTAAATATCGTCAAGTAGCACTACATCCGCAAAAATTACCAGCTCTATATTCAATTAACGACCCTATTTCTTATCGCATAACCATTCGCCTACATAATACGTTCTTTTTCTTGATTTTCTCTCAGTCCATCCAAAAAACCTTAATTTGTTAAATTTACACGGAAAATAAATCATTAAAGTTTGAAAAATATAATTTTTGAGTATAACATTACAGAGTACTTATCATCACAACATTTTGTTAAATAGCTAGAGAGAGAGAGAGAGAGAGAGAGAGAGAGAGAGAGAGAGAGAGAGAGAGAGAGAGTCCAGTTTTATAGTATTCTCTTCACCATTTGATGCAACCGCCACACACATACACACACACACAAAATAAAAATGAAACGCATCTTGGAAAATTACCTATGATACGGACAAACTAAATACATTTGGAGTTGAATATTGTTTCGAAAATTCATTTGTTGACATTTTTACTTTTGTATAATAGCTGAAAACACCCAATTCCCCTGCCATCATTTTTCAGTAATTTTTCCCCCATATCAATGAAAGATTGATTAACTGATCTGGTGTCATAACAACCCAGGTCACAGTCGCTGCTGTTTTTAGTTGCTGGGTTATCCTAAGTGCCTTAAGTGCCTTACTTAAAAATCATATTACGGAAGGCGACCAAAAACTCAATATTTTTAAGTCTCAGTCTGCTCCACACATTTCGGCTTATTACTTTTGCCTAAGGGTACACTCATTCAAGCTATTCTGTTTGACGTTTAAGCTAATATATACCTATAATATTTGTCACTTTACTATTTTCAAATATAATTTTATCTATTGTTATTTGATAATATTTATAAACATTGAGGACCATGTTTATGGTTATTTTTATTAGTTTGCCCACTTGCCTGTCGGCTTGACAGCCGGATCACACAAAAACTTGACTCGAATTTTGAGAAAATTTTACCAAAACTGGACCTTTGTGACAGTAGGTTTGTAGTCCAAAAGATGTTATTGGCATATTGATTCATTTCTCTTTTCTTCCTCCAGATTATTACCTTTGATTCTTTCATGAATGGACATTCTTTTCTGTGGAGGTATGCTGAACTTATTTGTTCAATAATAAAAAGACCAATACTCTGCCTTTCTTAGATGTATTTCAATTATTTTTTCCCATATAGTCAATCTATTCTATGAATTGTTTAGGATGTTAAAGACACAGAAGACTTCTTCCGTATGAATGTGCACGCACCATTAATAATAATAATAATAATAATAATAATAATAATAATAATAATAATAATAATAATAATATTATTATTATTATTAATATTATTATTATTATTATTATTATTATTATTATTATTATTATCCCGTCAAGGTTAAACTACTAATATGCCAACAAGGATAAGTATGCAGTAAAACTAGGGATGGGTAAAACCACAGATAAGGAGGCAGTGAGCCGTTTATGATTCCCTAGTAAATGTAGTATCACACGTGGTCCCTCTCAATCTATAACTCAGCATCTGAGTGGACAGGTGTTGGCCTTGTGTTAATATAGTCACTGGTTTAAATCCCTCACGTCCTAATCAGACAAGGACGTTTTATAGTTTGGTTGAAGCAACTTTTTGTCGCAGAAAATGGAACATTACTCAAACACAATCTGTTAGGTGAGCAATTGTTTTTATACCTGTGAGTAAAAGATGCAACACGTTCCACTTCATATGTTGTTACAGGCATCTTTTTGTCACATAGCTAATCTCTCAAAAACGGAACAACGCAAGTGGTTCTCCTTTTATAGAACAGCCGTTGCTAATGGATACAGTGTCAACAACGAGCAATGCTAATATTGAAATGCTCATTTTAGAAGTCCACTGACAAATTATTGACATTCCGAATTAATAAAAAAAAATTCTACAGTATGACTTCTCCAGTCTTCTTGGCTCTTTCCCAAGCTCTGGTTTGTCAGTTCTTGTACCAAATAATGTCTTTGTGCGTCTTTTCTCCTATCTGTTCTGACAAAAATCAAGAAAGTGAATGCGGTTTCAACAAAATTCATTTTGAATGGATGAAGATTGAAGAATCTTTTAGCAACCCAAGTAACTTTCTCAACACTGCTATAGTTTATCCCCCGTGTACAAAAATTACTCATCTGATACTGTCCAAAGGACGAGATCCATCTTATCACCTAGTTCCTAGTGACACTGACTGATTATAATAAGTACCTAACCTCAGACCATGTGAAGAGGAAAATCAAATACCGCTCCACGTTGTTCGAGAGGAAGGGAGAGAATAAAACCGTTGATAAGGTTGCAATAGACCCGATGTTCAAAGCGTATGCATTAGCATATCTGTTTCACTTTTTCTATGCCCCTTATGTCCGACAGGATAAGGAATTAGCCTGATGTCTAATATGTCTGTGGTTCAAATATCCAAGAAGGAGGTCTATCCTCTTCTTATTCTTATAACATGTATCATCACTGAGCCAATGAAGGTTCCTGTTATACGCACTAATGGTAATAATAATTTATCCCTACCTTTTCCAAGGATTTTACGTTTGTGGTTCAAGCTTGTTTATTACTAATGTTTGTAGCTTTTTTTTTTTTAAGCAAGATTACGGGAAATACTGTAATTGCATTCATACGAAAATGATACCGAACCTAATGGTGGGCCTCGTGATTTTGGGACAGATCGGGACCTGGATAAGGGACCTTTTAGGGAGGGGGTGGGTTCTGTTAATCTAACTAGACGGAGGTTTATGGAGTCCAAACATTCTTGCTATTATTATCATTATCAGTTATATTTCGATCACTGACTGACTGACTGCTTTTGTATTAAATTGTCTAATGTCACAAAAGCAAGGGTCATCGACCGAAATATATGTTAGCAAAATCATTTTTTCAACGTTATAAAAAGGGTATACAAATTGAAATCGTAAAAGCTCTCAATACAGTACACAACAAGGCCTACTTAAGCCTGCCATTAAAAATAATCAAATTTTGTTAAGAAGTCCAGCTCCTACTATAAACTTAAAAATACCAAGTGGTTAATATATACTTCCTCTCCAAGTATTCAGGATACTATTCCGATTACCAATCAAAGTGGGACCCTTGTTACTGGAGAAACAAGAATGTTACTAATAAAAGAGAATAATCATCACAATATTAGCAGACTTAACTCTAAGACACTACAGTAAGGTCAAGCCTCTCGCATTCGAGGGGAAATATGCAGGCGACGCCACCTGCGCCGAACAAGGTGCTGAATCGTTACGCCATTAAGGCGAGCGCCCCCAGCTGGCCGGCCCATCTTTATATCAACATTAATGTACAGCGGGAACGACTCGAGAACGCAGATCCAATCTTGCTCTGTCACAGGACCCCCGAATTGTCGTATAAACGTTGGGGTGCTACGTGTTTTGGAAAATAGCTTTGGCGAAAGTTTTGGTTAAATCGTTTTGTTTCTTATTTCAGGAAATGTAACAAAAACGTGAAGCAAATGAAGCGAAACGATTGCATTTATGAATATACAAATGAAGTCTAATGATGAAAAAAAAACGCACATATGCTATGGAAAGAGTGCAATGATCAAAAATAATCTTAAAATTCACGGAAATCAACGATTAAAAGTTAAGAGTAATGATAAATGTAAAGAAATAAATGAAGCACAATGATAAAACAAATGTTAAGGTACAGAGGAAAGTGCTTTAATTAAAATTCTGAGATACAAATTGAAGAACAATCATAAGTGAAAAATGCGCCGAAGTTTCTTCGGCGCAATCGAGTTTTCTGTACGGCCTCTACAGCCTATAATCAAGGCCACCGAAAATAGATCTATCTTTCGGTGGTCTCGGTATAATGCTGTATGAGCCGCGGCTCATGAAACTTTAACCACGGCCCGCTGGTGGCCTATCCTATATAGTTGCCAGAAGAACGATTATGGCTAAATTTAACCTTAAATAGCATCGAAACTACTGAGGCTTGGGGGCTGCAATTTGGTACGTCTGATTACTGGAGGATGGGTGATCAACATACCAATTTGCAGCCCTTTAGCCTCAGTAGTTTTTAAGATCTGAGGACGGACAGCAAAAGTGTGGACAGAAAAAAGTGCGGACGGACAGACAAAGCCGTCACAATAGTTTTCTTTTACAGAAAACTAAAATTATTACGATAGAAATGAGTTGCAATACTATAATATAAATATACAAATGCACAACATTTATTTAATATGTGACGATACAACGGGAAGAGAAGGATTCAAATGGAGTTCCATTATTACACAACTGCTGAGAATGAAGGGAAATTACAACACAAAATCCGAAAATGAAAATGAATTGCAGTGACTAAAATGATTAGAAATGACGGACAATGATTAACCAAAAAGAAAATAGTGATTAATAAATAAAGATACAAATCAAATGCCAAGCTAAAAGAACAAAATTACAAACAAAAATAATGATTTAAATTAAACAACGATTAATATTCTGAAAGTCATATCAGAAAACACGGCAATATAAAAAGGATAATGGTTAGAAGTTACAGTCGTCTCGTATATCTGTTGTGTTAACTATATACCAAATCGTGAAATTAAGGCATTCACTATTAAAATATTCTGAAAGACGTATAAATGAAGAACAGAAATTCTATGAACTCCGTAAATTACTATTTATTCATGCATATTCACATTTCGTCAATGTGTGAACTTTTCCGAAATACGCAATTAAGGCTTCCAAATATTTCTTTAAAATTTTGTGCACAAATGCTGACCTACAGTACGTTAAAACAAAATATGCTAAATAAGTAATTAACATTTTGCCATACATAATTTTTTTGATTAATTTCTAGGGAATTAAATCATTTTAAAAGCTAATCCGTTTTAGGACGACAAAAAAAATGACATCCGGAATCATTTTTCTCTGAATATCTAATATAAGGTAATATTTTTTAACTAAAAACAAGATATGCACGAAACAAAACCATTCGCCATGGTATCACAAAATAACAAGTAAAAGAAATAGCATTGTTAGGCGTATAATAAATCATTTTTCAAATCTGTAATAAATCTAAAAAAATTGCATAACCAGGTCAACCAGAAAAAATAATTATAACTGTGTTAAAGCTATACAGCATCGTTATAAAAATCAAACATACAAAAAAAAAGAGACAGGGGAGTGGAGAAGAGGCCACTGAGTGAGAGAAAGGGAGAGAGGGTTAGTTTTCTCCACAGACAATCAGATTGAGGTTCTTGTTCCCACGTAAAAGCAAACGAACAGGTCCGACACTCTGGCCATATCGCTTAACAAACCGACAACAATGATGACCCTGACACGTAAACAACATCCCCAAACACCTCCCTACACGCCTTGAATCCTCCCCCAAAAACAAGCCCTTCTCGTTTCCTTTATGTCCTAAGGATAGCCCTTTCCGTTGTTTAACCTAGCCATAGTTTTATACAATATATAATTCTAAAAAGGCGCGTGGACGCTGCAAACGCTTATTTATACACATCTGGTTGGAAATACATCGTTAGTATATAAAATTAATAATATACATCATACAACGACCTTAATAGTGCAATGTGCATGGTCAGGATTTCAGACATATTCTGCCACGTCTAGACATTTCACCGTACATATTTTGTTTGAAGTTAATTGTAAATTACTATTATTATTATTATTATTATTATTATTATTATTATTATTATTATTATTATTATTATTATTATTTTAACGAACCTGACATGTAAACATCCCCTACACATTGTCCCCTTACCCCAAATCACTGGCCCATTCCTTCCCTGCACCCTTCCCTTAACCCCTGCCCACGCTCTCCCCCTACCGCCTCAACACCTCCCCTTTCGTATATTTTTTGTTTTTGTTTGCCTTAACCAGCGTCAGCAGAGTTCCTTGTAAAACAGCCCCCGCCCTCTCCTTTAGGGCAGACACTATTCATCCCAAAATCCTTACCTTCTTATCCTTCCCTTTCCTTCCTACAACATCCTACAGGACTCCTGGGGCGTTGTTTATCGCCCAATCTCTTCACTTCTGTTGTCCTGGTTTTTCACGGTTGGACTCTCTCTCTCTCTCTCTCTCTCTCTCTCTCTCTCTCTCTCTCTCTCTCTCTCTTTCCATGAAGCACAGGTAAGCGTGACCAGCTCACGCTCTCCCTATATCCAATACGCCTCTGTTGACCTACGTACACAGTAAATCAGGTACCTACTTATGATAATAGGAATACTTTGTTCCACACAATACAATGGGCATTACATTATAACTTGGTTGTTGTTGTTAGTTAACCGTTGCGGATCACAGCTATTAAAAAGAGTGAAGGAGAGAAGATAATTCTATACGCCAGAGTTCGCTGCTTCGTCTATAATTCCATATGAATAACAAAGCTGATTGGCCTCGAAGAGGTAATCCCTACACCACGCAACGGGTGAAAGGATTTATAACATAGATTCTCTCTCTCTTTCAGCCACATTTTACAAACTTTGTCCTCTGATTTTCTCTGATTCTAAATGAATGTTATTTATTAAATTCTTATTTGAATACCAGAATTTCTCTCTCTCTCTCTCTCTCTCTCTCTCTCTCTCTCTCTCTCTCTCTCTCTCCTTCCTCTTTGGTCGATATGTATTGGATTTCACAAAATTCTAAGATCTTTAACCTCGCCGATCTCTCTCTCTCTCTCTCTCTCTCTCTCTCTCTCTCTCTCTCTCTCTCTCTCTCTCTCTCCCTTTTTATTCTCCTCTTTGCGTCGTCCATGGTTGATTGGCTGATTGACAGCCTTCCAGGGCTGCAATATCAAAGACCATTGACACCGACCCGAGACACTTTAAGTCACTCTGATTTAACAGAAACCAATTTCGCCTTTAGAAGTTCGAGCGGTTCTGACGGCCTTAAATATTATTGAAGGATTTTACTGAATTATTTAAATTGAACAAATAAAAATGTTTCTTTATAACCATGGAATTACTGCGTATAAAACCTATATTTTCATTGACTGTCTTGAAGAAAGAATTATGGTAATATCATTGTCATATACCGATTTTTATTTCATTGTGTCTGTGTATGAAACTTGTATCCTCCCTGACACACATATATATACATAATACTTACTTATGTAAATACACACACACACACACATATATATATATATTTATATATACACACACACATATATAATAATAATAATAATAATAATAATAATAATAATAATAATAATAATAATAATAATAATTATCACGGGAGCTACAAAGTGATACGAACTAAACCTAAAAAGAGTATCTGGCAACGAGGAAAATGAAAGAAAGGAGTGCAAGATCTTTAACATTTACTCATGGCATTTTCAAGCAAACTATATAATAGTAAATTACGTATCGTCATTCCTGAGTTCCCGGATAACGAGCGACAGAACATTAGAAAATTATTCAGGGACTTCGCGTTATCAGATTCATAATCAGGATACCTGCTCCAATAAAGTTGTGTAAGATTGTTGTAGTAAAAGTGACAAAAAGTCTGAATTACTTATGACCAACAGTTGTTTCTATTATTTCACCTGTTAAGAGTCCATCAGATCAGTGTTGAGAACATGTATATGTGACTTTTTCATAAACCAATTATACAAAACGCACGTTTATAAGAAAAAAGTTATTGTCATCAAGAGACTAGCAACATTGTTTATAAAATCACTTGTATGAATCATGATTGATTTTATTTGGGCCATACAACTAAGGACTTAAACGTAAGAATATGTCAATATGCATATTCAGTTAGAACTGCTAAATGACTACTGCCCTCTTTTTCAACTACGTGAAGAATCGCCTAGAATTTACTGATCCCACAAAAAGATGTAATAATGCTGTTTCATGAAACTTCTTAGGATCTGCACTGCGGTATATCTATATATATATATATATATATATATATATATATATATATATATATATATATATATATATATATATATAATATATATACATATATATATGTGTATATATATTATGTTTATATACATATGTGTATATAATATATATATATATATATATATATATATATATATATATATATATATATATTATATTTATATACATATATGTGTATATATATATATATATATATATATATATATATATATATATATATATATATATATATATATATATATATATATATACACACACATATATATATTATATATATATTACATATATAAATGTAATATATATATATATATATATATATATATATATATATATATATATATATATATATATATATATATATTAATATATTATCAAGGATTTACATTCCTCGCTCCTATTTAGCTGTGACCTAGTTAGCTTAGTGATAAATTTCTTGTCTCAGTTAGCGTTGCCAGGCGCCAAATTGGCGGGCAACGGAGAAACAAGCATAGTTTGAACTAGATCAGGGCTGTTAGTACCAGTGTATAGCAGTGTACGAAACACCCCCCAATCGCCTGATCCTGGGAAACAATAGGCCTCAGGCTCTCAAACCCCTTTTCATCCCCATCACGTGATGTGGGAGCATTTAGGTATGGAGAAGGTCAAATAGGCATATTAAGGCTAGTGGTCAGGTAGGATTTTAATCTGTAAGCACTTAGTCTTAAGAACTTTTTTCCTCTGGTTTTTTGCTGGCATATGACTCCTTGCAGGTACGATTGGCCCAAAGTTCGAAATTCAAGACACCGTGTTTGGAAGGAGCAGAGACTCCTGTGACCTCGTCAGGAACGCATGTGCTGCATCCTCTCCGCTCCTCTGGTTGAACTATCGGCGACGGACAGCCAAGACGATTGTTTGGGCGCCCAAATTGGTCATACAAGGTTCGTACGTCGCAAGTAGTCAATAGCCAGCCCTTTCCCTTCCACTCAAAAACACCTTGAATTTCCCATTTCTCTAAACTTTAACTCCTTCCTCCACAAAGCAATCTTCCTTTGTTATGAGTCCTGCCGGCCTCCCATATCTCGCCATTAATGTGCCTTGAATTTCAGTAGAGATCCTGTGCTAATTATCCATTTATCGCTCTCCCCATGCAACTTGAGGGCAATTTAGGCTAAGCCATACCAGTGTTTAAATTTACTCTTTGTGAGAGTGCGATCACGTGTTCATTGTTAAAAGCCCAAGCAGTTACGATCCCCATGTTGTGCCTACGTGATTTCATCATAATTATCTGCTGGGCTACGTAGGGATTAATATTTAACATGTGCAGGGTGTAACATTTTATAGGGGGATTAAATTTCCTTCAGTGTGTGCCGTTTTTCCTAATCCAGAACCTCTCTTACAGGAGAGACCAACCAATCTGTGTGCTCTGTGCCTGATAATTCTGACTGCATTCCCATCCTGAAAATATTCCTGGACGCAGTCCGATCTCTGAAATCCGTTGTGGCCCCGCCAAGTTTTATATGAATTATTTTCCCCATCCTGGAGTTGAATCTGTTTGCAGCATCTAACTGAGACTATTTAGTGTAATCGGGGCATGACTAAGCCATTTTTATTGTAACTGGAATAATTGTATTGCACATTGGCCCCCTTATTAATCAGCTTGCTTGTTGCCAATCATTGCATTATTGTTCTATGTGTCCAATTAATGAATCTGTCCATTGGCTACCATGCCGTTTTGTTTGTCTCCTTGTTTCATTGCTAAAGTCTCTGTAAATAAACCCCTGTAAATTTGTAAAAGAACTCTAATTCCAAATGGCGACCTTCCCCCTTTAATTCTAAATCCAGGGAAATCTAAGGTAAGTTTCAAATAACTTTTCCTTTGTTCATAATCTGGGTGCACTTGGTCCCTTTGCAGTCACCATTGTCAAATTTGTTCATTTCTCATCCCAACCAAGACTCCCAATTTATGACAATATATATATATTATATATATATATATATATATATATATATATATATATATATATATATATATATATATATATATATAAATAAATACTCTAGATACCTGTACCCTCACCATCATCCAATAAAATTCACAAACAAATACATTCCCCAGAAAATCATAAATTTTCTACCCTTCAACTTCTCCGGTCTCCATTCAATAAATAACCTCAAAGCTCATCAGCTGACAACTCGTGTTACATAAATCTTTCCAATATATCATCTCAGATTTCCTCAAACAATTCCTGATGATCCGCCAGAATCCTATGAGCCATTAAAAAAATGGAAGAGGAATTAGGACCAGGAATTAGGCATTCCAACATCTCTTCTTTATTCGGGGTATTTAACCCATGGAAGATATGAACGAGTCTTGATATTATTGCATTTCGGTGTTTTTCTCCCCTTGCGAAATCTCACAAGTATCAATACAAAGTGTACTTCTGCCTTACTATTAGAAATTTTGCTGCATCTGGCTACAAGGAGTTTTTATTTTTAAACGTTTTCGTATTTCTGTTTGTTTAACATTGCTATTTATGCATTAAATTATTTTTTGTTCCTGAATAAAAGTTTTCCTGTTATGGTTTTCCAAACCTGTTTCTCTGTTTGTCATTACTTTTGTTTGCCTGAAATGTTCTAATTAATGTATACATTTTTGGAAAACTTCTGCCTTTCTTAGCCGAATGTTTTTTTATTGTAAATACTGACCAGTTTGGTGCAGTTATTTCTGTTTGTATATATCAAGCTTTCCTGCCTGTCTGGTGGATGAAATGAAATTATATATGGTAAAGTAAAATAACATTCCTTTCTCATGAAAAATTAAATGCTTTAAAGGTTAGAACGATATAGCAGAAATCAATCATGACATAAGTATTAGTAGGATGCAAAATTAACTTCCAGACTTAAAAGTTTGAACTTTAACTCAGGAGATTCCATTTATCAATGTTAGAATGGGAAATACACGTCTTAAAACAAATGACTGGAAGGTATATAAATATATATATATATATATATATATATATATATATATATATATATATATATATATATATATATATATATATATATATATATATATATATATATATTTATATATTTGTGTGTATTGTATATATAAATAATGTATCTATATAACAGCTTAGTTAAAAAAAAAAAAAAAAAAAAAAGGCCCTCGTGTATAGTGCTAATAAATCCAGCTATCTTTCAAGCACCAGTCTCTTGTTCGATAAGCAACCATGATTTCAAAATACATTACTCAGAAATCTTACATTATTTACTCTGTACCTTATTTTATTTTCACTTACATAATTATTAGTTTACATTGTACCCGTTATTGTTATGCTTATTCATGGTATATCCTATGAGTAATTTGGTTAAGATCTTTCATTAAAAAAAGGCAGCAGCAAAATATTTGTACCATTGTCATCTCTCTATCTCTCTCTATCTCACACACACTTCTTGCTTAGCGGCATTATCCTTATGAATAACAAAAAGGAGACCTTCTGTCCTTCCATCTTAGACCTTTAAAGTAGTGATAACAATCTGACATAATGGACAATAATACAGATTCTAATAAATACAAATTCTCTATCATTCCAAATAATTTAGACGTGCGTCATATCGAGCTCCAATTACGACAGTGCAAGTTATTTATAACCCAACCTACCGCAAGTCAATTCACTCAAATCAAAGGTTTTACGTATATATAACCTTAATTACATGAGGTGGACATGTTACGTTTAATTGGGATAACTGTTTCCGTGGTTGATGATGGTTACTTCAGAATTCAAACAATCTACCATCATTATCCTTGGATCAGGTTATGCCCACTCCGACCACGGACAGTTGAGGTTGCCTTTGTTCGTTAAGGAAATGAAGTTTGTATGACTGGTCCAAAAGTTATGGACACATGCTCTCTCTCTCTCGGATCCTGTTTGAATCTCGGAAGAGCGCAAAGTGACCTGGACAAGATCCCACGACACACTGCGCCTTTGTTAATCTAGCCAGTGGATCATATACCTAGTGGCCGGTTCACTACCACAGGACCCCGCCGCGGCTAAAAGTGACTGAAGAAAAGATGAAAAAAAATAAGAGCAAGACGGGAGCGATCCTCCTCCGCGAAGCTATATACCACCATATCAAAACGCCAGGACCTCGAAGAGGCAATCCTCAGCTCGCCATGGTGGAACCATTCATCAAATAATGATCGGATATTCTTTCTCCTTCTCTATAAATAAACCGGAAAAGTCAAGAACGGTAAAGACAAACTCCATCTGAACTCCCACCACCCCTCCTTTCCTTTCCCCAGGGGAAGGTGATAGATATGAAAGGTCCTTTTTCAAACTTCGGTCGTTACTTATAACCGGGGGTTTTCTCGAAGAGTTCCCGTCGCAGTCGGGTATATATTTCCTCTCTTTTTCGGCGTCTTCGACGTATGGGGCCCCAAACTCTGACAAAAGAGACTCGCAAATAAAATTTCTTGCCGGGACTGCTGCTTCTTTTTCCTCTTCCTCTTCTTCTTGGGATTGAACTTCGTCCTTCAACTGTTTCCTCCTCTCTTCAGCTTCGTCTTTTCATATGACTTCTTCTTCTTCTTCTTCTTCTTCTTCTTCCAGCGACTTGGTCTTGTCCTTCAAATCTATCTTATTACTATTAATCCTCATAACTGTACCATTAAGCATCGACGTTTAATTCAGTGTCCTCTCATCATCATAATGATGATTATAATGGTGATTATAATCATAATTATAATCATCAATGACTTCATCCTCATATCTGTAAGGGTCTTCTGCTCATGGGTGATGACTAAACTCTCCTTTTCAGAATGTCAGGTTATATGGTTCAAGAGACACAGACGAAGGAAAAGAATTCGAAAAACAGAAAAGTATATTAATTAGGGAATGGGAAAGAATCATGAAGTCTTTGTATTGAATTTTATATTTTATGTTTATATTTAAAGTCCTGGGATATGACAGCAGATTTCCCCTTACTAATGGGGTCACTAATTCTGTGGCAAACTCCCCAGTGAGAATCAACGCGTACCATCAGTACACAGAAAGTATTTTCCCAAAAATTACACCTTGGACAGTTCATAAACTATACAAGAACCGATCACCGCAGGTAAGGAAGGTGACCCTAAAATGAAAACGACTTCCTCTGCTAAGGGTGCTTTTGCAAAAATTAAAACTGCTTTAGGGGTAAAGGTTAAATTTATTTCGAACTGAGAACAATTCAAAGCTACGTTATTTATAGAGATTACCCATGCATGATAAAGCAACACAAATTAACCTTTTAAGCACACCATAATTATGCTTCCTGATTCACATAAAAAAGGCAGTGTCAAACATTTTAAACTCAACGGAAATAACTTCAATATGCGTCATTATAAAATTAAATTTTTCATGAAGACAATGACAAGCTTATATTTTTGGATGAGTTTTCTACTGGCATCCTCGTATGCATACATACATAATGCATATATATATATATATATATATATATATATATATATATATATATATATATATATATATATATATATATATATATATATATATATATATATATATATATATATATATATATATATATATATATATATATATACATATTACTGTATTATGTATATGTGTGTGTGAGGAGGGGAAGAAGTACGCTTCCGTATGTAACATAAAAAGTTAACGAAGTACAACGCTGAGAAAAATCAAAATTAGAGGGATATTTGCCATAACCACTTGAAAGTCTGATCACTGAAAGAACTGAAGATCATTTGAAAGTATGTCAGTAAAAGATCACTTGTTCCAGTAAAAAAAGAAAAAAAGTCACAAAAGCGACGCCCTTTTTGTCTGAGGCCCAAAATAGCTCACAGACACTTTTCATCCGTGACAGCGACTGGGATTGATTCCATTGTATGGAGAGAGAACATAAAAGACTTCCCTTGCAGCATTTCATTTTTTTATTCACCAGTTCAAAAAAATGGAGTAAAATAAAAAAGTGTAAAATAAAAGCGATCGAAGGATAAAGAGCTACAGATCACCGGAACAAAAGACGAAGTCCACAACAGAAAAGGCCAAAGCGACGCGGAAAGGGTTTGAAACTCACTTGTTTCCTCTTTTATTTATTGACGATTGATTTGGAAAGAAGATTTATTTATTGTATGATATTTTAATTATTTATATTTTATTTATTTACTTATTTCTTATGACTCATAAGAAACAGAACAACATAGTACGTTTAAGGGTTTGTCCATACTAAGTAAAACATGTCGTAAACATCTAACAACTTATCGTATACATATAACAAACAGGTTGAAAACAAGTCAACGACCGTAAGTGGAAAATGCTGGATGATCACATAAACAGCTGATCAGGGCTAGCAATAAGTCGTTAACTTGTATTCAACCTGTCTTTGACGTGTTTCCAATAAGATACCAACGTGTATTTTGGCATGTTTTACTGTAGTGTGGACGAAGCCTTACGCAGACATGACGCCTCTTCTACTGTAGAGGCCTAAAGGACTGGCAACTCAGTTCACCCAACAAGCCTAGAAAAAAAGAGTAATGCAAGTGGGAGGAAAAGATCAGGGGCATAATATCCGACCTTTTCAAGCAAGGAAGGCTACAGAGTCAAGAAAACCCGAACCAGAAGGAGAATTCCTAGGACTGTCTGTCACGAAACACAAAAACTGAACCGAAGAGTCATGCAATTACTAAATTCAGCAAGGAAAATGCGGGAGGAGGCAGTCAAAAGAACTAACAGCCTTTGTGACTGAAAGTCTCGATATATCGAAATACTTTGATCCACTACACAAATATATATGAACTAACTTATAAACACCAATATTACGAGATGAAAAATCATTCATAAGCAAACACATCCACATGCCATAACACTGCAACAGAACATGTAAGTCAACAACCATGAACACATAAACATACATATGTATGCACGATAACCATACATATGCAACAGCATAAGCATTACAGTGTAATAACACAAATTCGCCACAACATAACAATTAAATAAACTTCACTTGATATTTAGCCGACAATTCTCGGCTGAAGTGAGTTTCACCTCGACAGACATAGGATGAAAATTTATATCTATTGAACAACTGCATTACTGTGTCTCTGTCTATATCAGTATCTGTATGCTGCTTCATATTCCGTAATAAACAATAAGAGAAGCTTCAAAGCGATCGAAAATTAAACTAGTTTGCACTGCTTCATGTTTTTGCTCAGATAGAGATCATTAGAGCAAGGAACTTCAAAAATTGCATGATGAGATTAAACATTGTTTTGAGTGACAAACCAGCTGAAAATATAAAAGTAATGGGAGACTTTATAAGAGGCTTTATTGCGTTAGTAAGCAAATTAACATTTCTTTCCAGCTATAAAATCCTACGATATTGTTTTCGTACAAACTATGTTTTAGAATTTAATTTAGTGAATTTTGAAGGTCTTCGCTCTTTTCCATAAAAAACTAATTACTTATCTATATTTTCGTAGCAATCTCTCTTTTTTTCAGATTCACTAATAGGTCATAATATTGTATCAGATGGTTCTTTGCGAGTAGCAAATGAGATTTTTTGTGGCAATTTCAACAAAGAAACATAACCAAAAAATCATGGGTCTTCCGTCATAATACAGTCATTTTACGGGTTTCATCATCTGCTTAAAAACTTTAATGTTAATATGGCATTTAAGAAGAAGAACACAAGTAGAAAGATTAAAAAGAAGAATACAAATAAAAAGATTAAAATTTCGCCCCACAAGACCAAAAAGTGATTATATAAAATCCTATTTAAATCAGATGACAAATTCTATTTGGGTCAAACTGGTAAATCATTCGAAAAACGAATTGAACAGCAATTATGCTTTGTTAGAGGTGATAATTAATTGGAAAGGAGCATGAAATTTGGTCTACCCAAATAGCATAATAGAATGAAATATTACTGAGTTGGGTTTTATACGGAAAAAAAGTTATCAAACTACAGATTTGAGAGTGTAGCTATGCCTGTTCCAAAAACAGCAAAACGATACAACTTAATGTTTTAAATTAAAAAACAATTCATTTAAGTTTTGCTAACAAATAAAAAAAAATATGAATGGCACAACTTCTATCAAAAAATCTCTGCCTCTTCCTTTCAGGTGTAAAATGCACCTTTTAAACTTTTTAAGGTCGTGTATGTTTTTATTTCATCGTAACATGCGTATATATATTGCAGATTTCTTCTAATACATACCTATCCTTCATGAAAATAGCAGACGAAACTGATCAGGACAATGTGGTACGTTTCATTATCTAGTTGGTATTTTGCATATGTATATGTATATGTGTATGTGTGTGTATGTATATATATATATATATATATACATATACACATACATATACCGTATATATTGTAAGAGCTACTTGGTACTTCTTTGCTGGACCATTTACCTGTCAGCCAGTCCAAGGAAGTATAGCAGAAAGGAGTCGTAAATGCGATCGTGATTTTATATTGTGTATTCACGTGTATTTTGATCATCGTCATTGTAGAACTATGCCGAATATTTGTGCACTATGGATGTAACTCCAGTTAAGAACGAAATACTGATCCTACTTTTCATAAATTTCCTAAAAATTAAAACTCCGAAGAAATGGATTCATCTGTGCAAGAGAAAAGACAAATTTAATGCGGATTCTTCGAGGATTTGTAGTTTGCATTTTAAATGAATTGATTATGCAGGGAACCTTACATATGAATTACTTGGAATCTCAATACCAAGACATCTTGTACAATTATAGATTGATGCAATACCAACAATGCATCTGCAAGCATCAGAGGACAAGTTTAGAATTTGGTATTCTTTTGAAATGAGGTCGATGGTTCTTAATGAATCAGTTTACCGATTATTTCCCAGTGAAGGTCGTTTCACCTCTGTTTTTCAGGAGGAAGGGGTGGAGGTGAGGTGACGCCGACGGCCTGTGATCTGACTTCCTGAGTTAGTAAAAGTATGGGGGTCCTGTACAGTCAGTAGCGAAAGTCAGTAACGGCGAGCGGCATGGGGGACCTGTTCAGTCGAGTCTGAAGTCAGTAACGGCTATGTGTTGTGGGACTCGGAAGCCGAACAGTCATGTAATTGCTAAATTCAGTAAGGAAAATGCGGGAGGAGGTAGTCAGACAGGTGTTTCTTGGAAGAGCTAAACATTCAAAGAACTAATAGCCTTTGTGACTAACTTATAAACACGAAATTATAATAACACCAATATTACGAGAAGAAAAATCACACATAAGCAAACACATCCATATGCCATAACACTGAAACATAACTTCAACAACCACGAACAAATAAACATACATATGTAAACACGAAAAAAATCCGTATGCAACGGCATAAGCATTACAGCGCTATAAACTTCATTTGATATTTACTTGCGAATTTATCGCTGACCTGAATTTCACCCAGTGAACAGTTGAACCTCGACAGATATAGAATGAAAATTTATATATACTTAACAATTCCAATGCAGTATCAATATCTGTATATTGCTTCATATTCCATAAGAGAAGCTTCAAAACGAAGGAAATAAAACTAGTTTACACAGATTCATATTTCTTCTCAGGAAGAGATTATAAGTGCAAGTGTCTTGGAAGCTGTAAAATGTGGTTAAAATTAATATTGAATGAAAAAGAGTTAAAAATAAAAATAAAAAATCCTAGGCGAAACAATAATGCACTAGAAATAAAATTAGCATTTCTTTTTAACTATTAGCATTATATGATTTTGTGTTCGTACAAAACATATTTGACAATATAAAATTTTAGCTTTAAAAAAGTCTCTGCTTCTTATAATGAAATACTAATGACTTGGCAATTTATCTTTTTCAGATGAATTAAAATATCCTGATATTGTAATACGTATGAGTTGAGAACGGAAAATGAGACATTTTGTAGTAATAACAACAACGCATATAACACAAAAGCCTTAGGTGTTCTACGATGCTGCTATAATTTTAGATATATTCCACTTTTTTAAGATTTTCATGTTAAGGTGATATTTAAGAACAATATAGTAAAAAGCTCATATTAAAAACTCTCCCGACAAAACTAAACGATGTGTGTATCAAACCCTGTGTAATTCAGTTGACATCTTTTCTGGTCAAAGTAGTAAATCACTCGAAAAGACAACTGAACAAAATATACAGGACATGCACAGGATAAAAGTGCTGCCACTGATCATGATATTAATTGGAAAAACACTAAAAACTGGTCTATCCCAATAAAGTCATGGAGAGAAACATAAATAAGTCTAGTCATGGAAACATAATTATAAGAATATAAATATAAGCCTAGAAGGTATAAACTCGATTCTTTTATTTTAACAGGAAATATGTAAAATTGTACTTATATTTAGTTGCTTTTCGATAAGTACATCCTCTCTCTGTCAAAGAGGCTCCACCTCTTCCTTGCACTCTGCTTTCATCCTAACATGGGTATTTTCTTCAAATATGTATCTACACTTCGGAAAATAATAGATACAACAACTCACGGCAATATGATGTTTCATTTTCCATATGGTATTGTGTGTGTATGTGTGTATATATATGTATGTGTGAGTGTGCATCTGCATGTATTTCTGCTATATATATATATATGTATTTATATATATATATATATATATATATATATATATATATATATATATATATATATATATATATATATATTTATATATATATATATATATATATATATATATATATATATATATATATATATATATTATATATATATATATATATATATAATTATAATTATTCAGTGGTTCCCAACCTATGGGTAATTACCCACAAGTGGGTAATTTGGATAATCTGTGTGGGTAAGAGAAGGCTACTATATGATTTATAATTTGTATCTTAAAATTTTGAAATTCAACAAAAACATGAGTTGGCAACTTTACCTGACTGGCAGACTGGCAGTTGGAGCTGGTGAGTGCTGAATCTCAGTTGAGTCCCTCACTGAGATTCAGCCAACCCGTCCCTATCCCAACTAATCAGTACGGACAGTACCCCATCCAGCTTTTTTGGACATAGTTAAACAACATTTATTTCTAGAAAAGGAATAACATCCTACATAAAGCACATTTTATAATGGAATCTGCTCAGGAAAGTAGTGAATCAGAGTATTATGATTCTGGTAAGTCATCTAGACCTTCTTCATCCTTTCAACCAGTATCAAAGAAACAAAAAAAAAAAAAGTTTACAAACAAAAGTTACGGAAAGAATGGCTGCAAATAAAAGTTTTCCAGGGATGGCTGCAACCCCCAACCCAAGGAAATTCAAAGCCTATGTGTACTCTCTGTATGCCTAGTAACGTGTAGTAAAACAGGGATTGACAGACACAGCAAAAGTGTAGCTCACATACAATCACTGAAAGCTTCACATATGCAATGTAGTATAAGTGATAGTTTTCAAAAACTAGAGCAACTGGCCACCTACTGCATGCTGACTGAAGTCGCATTTGTGCTTTCATTGCAGAGCACAATTTACCATTTTCCATATCCAAACCATTAGCTGACTTAATCAAAGAAACTTGTCCATCCAACACCTCAGAAAAGGAAAGTCTAAAGAAACTTAAAATGTGTCCTACTAAATGTACAAATGTAATGAGGCAAGGGCTTGGATATAGGTTTTCTAGAAAGTTAGTTGATCGTCTGAAACACACATTTTAGCATAATACCTGACGAAACTACTGATGTAGGCACTGAGAAACAGCTTGCAATATGCGTTATGTATTTTGATCAGGACACATTTGAAGTTGTTACAGCTTTTCTGGATATGGTGATTGTGCAGAAATGTGACGCAGTAACTTTGTATTCAGTCATAAAAAAGTGTTTCAAAGATAAAAACATTCCATTAGAAAATATCAATGGTTACTCATCTGACACTTGCAATGTAATGTTTGGAGAAAGGCAGAGCGTAGTAGCACTAATGAAAGCAGAGTTTCCCAATATAACATTTGTAAAAGGTAGTTGCCATATGATTCATCTGTGTGTGTCGCACGCATGCCTAAAGCTTTCTACGCCTTTGGAGGATTCATGTAGAAATGTTTTCTCACATTTTAGTAGATCGAGCCTTAAACAGCATGAATTGACAGAATTTCAAAAGTTTCTTGAGGTTACACCTCACAAAATGTTGTCCTATGGGCAAACCCGCTGGCTATCCTTGCAAGCATGCGTTACTCGCCTTCTAGAGCAGTGGGATTCCTTGACGTTTTACTTCACATCCGTAGTAACTGAGAAGCGTGATCCCTCATATACAACTGAGAGCATCCTGAAGAGTTTGAAAAATGATTTCATAAGAGCGCAGTTGCAATTCATCCAAGTCCAGTTAAAGCGAGCAAATTGTTCCAGAGTACAAAGCCAATGTTGCATTGCCTTCATGATAAAGTAAAGGAACTACTCCTTGAGCTGATGTGTGATTTCATTGATATCAGTCACTTGCGTAACTGTGATCCATTTACATTAGATGTTCATAACACTCACTTGCAAGTTCCAGTTAGTCAGATTTCTCTCGGTATTCTTGCCGCAGACACACTACAAAACTCTGCTTTATGCAAGGACCTTGAAGGAGTAAAGCAGTTCAAAATAAGCTGTCGGGCATTTCTTCTAGAACTAATTGACCAAATAAGAACCCGGTTTGACTCAAGAGCCTTCAAAACCTTATCCTTTTTGGTACCAAAGAATGCTCTAAATCTGAAACCCAAGAGTCTAAGGGAGGTGTTTAAGGCTTATCCATATTTGACTGATATATGTGACATGGAGAGTACAGATGTCTCACAGTTCTGGAAGCAACAGTTTTGTTTACAAGATGTTAATGGTGAATAAAAAATTTTCAAACCTACCCAAAGTAGTTGGTTGTTGCCTTGCCCTTCGTCACTCAAACGCTTCTGTTGAGCGCGTTTTCAGCCAGTTACGTCTCATAAAGAGACATGAGAAATTCACTAAAGCCCACCAGTCTTGTCAGCTTACTTCATGTAAAAAAATGGCTTGCACACAGCTGGAATTTCAGCACATGAATTAAAAATGGATGGAAAACTTAAAGCTGCTGTTTCAAATGTAGAACATTGTGCTACTGATGCAGAATGCCAAAAAATTCTTAGTGAAAAGTATCAAAAGTAATATGCTGCAATGTAAAACATCATCTTTGTTCTTAACATTTCATAAAATATTCTAAGAGCCAGTATAAATATTTTCATGACCTATTTGATCTTTACAAAGTATGAATATAAATTTAATTTACAGTAACAAATGCTTTTCGTTAAGTGCAGTATGAAATGCAGCTGCTATGTAATGCCACTTTAATTACAGCCATGTAAAAATTTTTTATCTAACCTAATATATCTTGCTCATGGAGTGTTCTGTTCTATGCTATTAAGATTTTAAAGGTTTTATTTGTGGTGGATAGTCATGCATGTTAAATAGATGATTTGCATGTTGGGTATTTGTGCATTTGTTTTCAATTGTATTGTATTAAGAACTTACCATTTTTTTTTTATTTGAGTGTTGAGTATATTGTCCTTAGAGTGGTCTACTCTACACTATCAATATAACCCTTTTTAAGTGGTGGTTAATCTTACATTATGATATACTCTTGACTTCTAAAATAAGGAGTTTATAGAATATGTTTATGTATGTGGTGGATATCATTGTACACTGGAGTTTCTGTTCTACATTATTAAGAAGGTGTTTATTTTATCATATGATGAACTTCAACAAACACTTATTAGCGTCCCTTATAGATTTTTTTTTTTATTCTCTTATCCTTTATTATACTGTGCCCTTCAGCAGCAATATAAATCGATGGTTTCTAAACTTACTAAAGCCCAAAGTAGATGATAAGAAATTTGTTTTGCTCTTGAAAAGTGTAAATTCATGGATATGCATTTTGATGAATATATATGGCACTCATTACTCTTAATGTGTAATTTTTTCAGTAATAAACTCATACAGATACTGATCAATATAATTGTGTATTATCCCATATATCAAAAACATTCACCTAATTAGTCTAAGCCCCTAAATTCCTTCTTTTGAAATCTGAGGAAATTTGTCTGCATCTGAGGAAAAATTTCCCTATGTTTTAAGGAAATATCACAAAACAGTTCTGAGAGCCCTGGTTGAGTGGTTGCTTTCAATGGTTTACCACCATATCTTTGCAGTAGTCTCTGTAAAAACCTCAATAAAGGTTTGCTTTGTACTTTTTTATTTGTTTTTCTTTTGTTTTGTTTTAAAACATTTGTTGGTGGAGGTAATAATACTCTTAATAGTGGAAAAGACTGTTACCTTGTTTAACTACGATAATGTATTTTATCAATTCACATCAATTCATTCCCATCAATTCTAATTCAATCTGAGAAACGCTTATCCTGCCCTGTGCAAAAGAAATAATAACACTTTTGTGTGGAGAAGAGGCTGGAGAGAAACTTAACCTCCTCTAGCGACATGAGTAATGATATGAAACTGCAGGTGGTTGAACAAATGAAGAATAGCCCATTCTCATACTTTGCATTAGCTTTGGATGAGACAACAGATGTGGCTTTATGTGCTCAACTGATAGGGTATGTGCGTTATGTCCTCATTGACACAGTTAAAGAGGAATTTCTCTCTGACGAGAACTGAAAGCCACCACAACTGCTAAAGACATTTTTGATGAGGTTGGCCGCTTTTTCACAGAGGAGGGTTTGCCTTGGGAAATGTTACTTGCAGTTTGTACCGACAGAGCTCCCTGCTATGATCGGAGCATTTTTCATAAAGGAGTATAAGTATTTTCATTATTATTTACTAGTGAATTTTACAAGGGATAAAAATTACTATCGTTGGAGTACTCAAGAAGTTATATTTTTTCCCTGAAGGTATTTCAGTAATAAGAGTACGAGTATGGTCATATATATTTTTAGTTTTTATTTTTCATTCTATTCACTGAAAAATTAAAGTATTTAGTCATACATACCACCTGAGATGTTACTGTCATGTAAAACTGAGATTATATAAATATAAAAAAAATTAAACATCAAGCCTTCAGTATAATTTTTTAATAACCCTTATCTATTTATTTTATTACAGATTCATAGAATCTATATTACTGTAATTACGTTTGATTATGTGGGTAACACAAACTTGAAGTCAGTAAATGGGTGATGTAATGAAAAAGTCTGGGAACCAATGATACACAAACACACACACACATGTATATATGTGTATATATGTATATATATATATATATATATATATATATATATATATATATATATATACACACACACACACGAATGAATTTTATCACGTCACCGTGATTCATATACAAGCATTAAGCTACAAACGTCCTTTAACATCCAATTCGCTCTACCTCGTAAATAATACATTATCATATATGTTACCCGAAGGGAATTTTTTTATTTCATAATAAGTTCGTCGTCTCGCGTGGTTCTAGCCCACGAGACGACGAACTAAAAATTCCCCTTCAGATAACATTTATGAAAATGTATTATTTATATATATATATATATAGGTAGATATAATTATATATATAATATATACGTTTGTAGCATATACATATATATATATATATATATATATATATATATATATATATATATATATATATATATATATATATATATATATATATATATATATATATATATATATATATATATATATATATATATATATATATATATATATATATATATATATATATATATATATATAGAGAGAGAGAGAGAGAGAGAGAGAGAGAGAGAGAGAGAGAGAACTGAATCTTTGCATGAGTAAAACTCAAAATTGTAAAGGTTGTTTATCTTCACCCCTTGAAGACACGCTCAATAAAATGATAAAATGAGTTAAGGACTACGGGAAAATACTTTCATGAAACGTCAGTGGTCGAGTACCAGAAAAATGAAAATAAAAAAAGTCATAAAAACTGTGCCAGATATCTGGAGCCCAAAAAGCTAAGCAACTGGAACTGATTCCACTGTATGGAGAGAGAGAGAGAGAGAGAGAGAGAGAGAGAGAGAGAGAGAGAGAGAGAGAGAGAGAGAGAGAGAGAGAGAGTCGTAAAAGTCTTCAAAGTCTTCCATTGCAAATTTTATATTTCCATTCACTGCTAAAAAAAAAAGAGCAAGCACCATTTTATATTTCCAAACACTGCTACAAAAAAAGGGGGCGGGGGGGAGCAAAGTACAATGCATAGAAAGACAACCGATCAAAAGATAAAGAACTTCAGATCAGAGAAACAAAAGAGACGTCGTACAGAACTAAAAAGGGCCAGAAGTCTTTCTTTTCTTTAAATCTGACTTTATTTTGTTTTGTGGAAACATTTCCTGTGCGCACACACAAAAATATGTCAACTTTAGAGGCGACGCACAACCTAGCCCAGGTCCAGTAAGAGGCCGAAAGGGAAAGCATAAATTAAATGCTGCTGATTTTACTGTAGACGCCTATAAGGGGCTGCTAGTCTAATAAGGCTCTTAAGTAGATCAGACATGAGAAACACACATACACACACAACGAACGAACAAGAAAAGGAGAGTATAATTAACTCCGTGAGACCAAACAGGTTTGCTTCCTTAAGCAAGGAATGTTACGTGCGTCAGAAAAATACGAGGCAGAGGGAGAATCCCAAAGCTCAAAAGAAGAGTCAAAAACAAGCGTCGAAGCTTGTCAACTGGTTCCAAATTGCCACGACGATAATGTAGAGGTGGTAGTTTGACAGGTGTTTCTATAAGTGGTGTACATTCAAAGAAATACCAACCTGCGTTATTGCATATTCGAATATATCATATCCCTTTAATCCTACCTGAAAAACATGCATAAACAAACATATAAACGATACGGTATAACACCAAAAGCATTTCAAAACAAAACCAAGCGCAGAGAAACACACGCACATACAACAAAATAAGAAGACAATTACACAGGTAGATAAAGACAAATATACTCAAGAAAACACTTTCCTTCAACGGCATGAACAGCTTCTTATAACAACACACACACAAACACATACTAAAACATGGCGACAAAAAAAATGTAATGAACAAAAACACAATTTGGCACAAACAAACATAAAAATGCAAACGCTATACTGCAAAAGCATAAACATCAAGAGCACAATAACACAAACCCACCTCAGCATCGCGATTAAATAAACCCAACTAGAAATTTGGCTGTGAATTCACGGCTGACCTGAATTACACCAAGTGAATATTGCACCTGCATAGAGACCGGATTAAAATTGGTATCTACGTTACCTTACCTATATCTCTGCTTGCATTTATTTATCTCCCGTATGTTACTTCGTGTTATATTATAACATGAACGAAGCCTTAATGCATATGAAAAGAGAATGAGTAATAAAACGGTTAAAATATATTCCAATTAGAATGTTAAATCGGCAGAAGTTCACACGGACGGCAAATACTGATCAGTTAACATATGCAGTTCCATAATAGTACATAAACACTAACACCCACTAAATCTGCCATTGCCAATTCAGTGATGACATTAAGACGGTTTTTTTTTTTTTTACTTCATAATGATTTCATTTTAAGTAATCGACGGTAAAGCCATATTATTCACATGAAACGGAAACTAAATAAAATTTTGCAAAGTAAAGAAACAGAGTAATTATGCACAATAATTACATCATTTCGGGCATATTATTTTGTAAAGCAAATAAAAATTGAATTATATTTTAACAACAGATGGCAGGAAGAGACTTAAATTAATGTATACATCTTACCGGATTATTGCCATATGCGACAAGACATTTTGTGTCTGAGAGAGAGAGAGAGAGAGAGAGAGAGAGAGAGAGAGAGAGAGAGAGAGAGAGAGAGAGAGAGAGAGAGAGCCGATGCACAGGCAAGGATGGAAAGAGGCACTTAAATTCACGGGGCAGATTAAAAGAACAAAATATCTATTATCATTTTAACATGAAACCATCTTTAAAAAGAAAGAAAAAGAAAATTCAAAATCCTAAGAACTAAAAAACTATGATGTCCTCACAGACACATTTTCTACTTTCTCTATATATATACACCAGATCTTCCCCAAAAACTATTTCAAAGCAGTTTTTCCTTTCAAAAATATTAACAGGAGATTTTGACAACTGGGACAATATTCTCTTAAATTACACTGAGCTGCCTCACGCTGAGTACGAAATAATGAGAAATTCTTTTGAACGGGGTGAGCAAATCTCCCCTGAAGAGCATGACGTCATTCAACCAGGTTAATGGCCCTTTCCTTTCACCTTCTTTCGTGTAGCGCAATTTGCTGGGTAAAGAAACCAAGATTCATTTATATGTTCCCACTGAGAACGGTTTCCCTTTTGGTGAGGACTGCTGAGAGTGATGCACATTTCAACAAAAGGTTAGAGTTACTGGAATGGTGCAATTACATGTTGCCCTTACCTACTACTTGCCACAAGAAGAGCACACTCTCCCAATACAAATCTTTATAACTGTCAATCAGGGTTCCTATAGTTCGTTTACCTTTCTAAGATCGTTCGGGTGGAGCGGGTAAGGAATTCCTGCGGTGTCAAACGTCTCATTGTTATGATTAAATATTTTGCCTTGTTAGAGCCTGCTCAAACAAAAAAAAAAATGCTATTCATTTAAAGGTAACACCGAAAACATATTTGACTTCACATATTTTCCGTACAAACCTCCTTTATTTTCATAAAAACAAAGAGATGTGGCACAATTTTTGGCCCCCACTGCCAAACCTCAATTTCACTGATACGTGGTCAGCGGGGGCATTTAAAAAGGCCAGCTCGATCAAGAACACAACGGTGGTCACCTCAAGCAGCCAGTGTCAGTGGACAGTATGGATAGCCCAGCTGAGGGATAGCCAAAGCGGATCAGATCTCTTCACGCCAGCGTCTTCACTCTAGGAAGCAACAAGGGGGCTGTGTAATGAATAGTAATTTATTTTACTCTTCTAAATGATGAATACTTGTTTAACCAGCACAGGCACTGAAAAAATCTGATCACGAATAATAATCAAATGGCTTGAAAAGCTATTATGATTTTTTATAAGAACTATGATTATTATTTCAATAAGCACACAAAGAAAGAAAATTAATTAAGAACAGCCAAAATTTACTAAACGCTGTTTCTTTAGAAAACGAAGTACAATAAATGACAGATCTCCAGTAACCCCGAGTGTGAGATTAAAAGGGATAAATAGATATGGCAGAGCTGTATTCTTTTCCTGTCCCTACCCTAGCGATCTTAGAATGTTGGAAAGAATATAGGAAGCCTAGATATATGAGGAAAGTTGCTGGCCTACCATTAGAAATCAAAATTAAAACAACACAATAGACAAAGATTAAAGACTCCCATGAAATGCAACCTAAGATCATCAATACTTTCTTGCCAAGAAATTGACTGTCTAAGTAAAATAGATGGAGTTTAAAAAAGAGTAACCTCTCAGTCTAAGCCAGTGGTTCTCAACCGAAGTCCACACGAAAAAAATAACGAATTGGGAGTCCACGGTGATATTTTAGTGGTCCATAGAGCAATTCTACTTCAGAATAGTTGTTATTACTGAGAATGGAATTTCTACAGTAATCTACGCCATACTGAAATACTAAAAGTATAAATGTTCATGTAGCTTTGAATTTTTATGGCAATCTAGAAGAAAAAGCTTGACATTTTACAGTGGTAAGAACAAAAGGAGGTGAAAATCACCCATCTTTTCTCAGGTAGCAGGCAGCGACCTTAGATGTTTGTTTTCATGATGAATCTCTCTCTCTCTCTCTCTCTCTCTCTCTCTCTCTCTCTCTCTCTCTCTCTCTCTCTCTCTCTCTCACTGATAAAGGTCAAAGAGAGATTATAATGTACCTATTTTACCTTGATGGTTGAAGGGCTCAGAACCAAAAAGGTGCATTTGCTGTACCCCTAATTGTCCAACTAACCTCCCTTGGGATTCATAAACCTACGGTTGAAGAGAATATGCCTTTCTTTCCCTGGAACACAGTTTTTATGTTTCATAAAGTTCCCAATTGGATTCAAACTATTTTTCCTTCAGATTTTTCATCCTAACTCTAGTTATGAATAACTAATATAAAAGAGCAATGATTTTAGGCTTCTGTATTGAATCTGAGATTAATAGCTAATTTCCAAATAAAGCAGTTTGCCTTTCAACTTGATGAATCTACCTTAAGAGATAATGAAGTTATTCTGTTAGCATATGTGAGATTATAGATGATCAAGGACCCAGAGAGTGAATACTCTTTGCTAGAAGTCTTTCGATAGACACAATAGGTGAAACAATTTTTAATGAAGGTGTTACTTATTTCAAGGAAAGCAATATTCCACTCAAAAATATAATTGCATGTGCTTCTGATGGTGCACCATCCATGACTGGCAGATACAAAGGTTTCATTACACTCTTGAAAAAGGCTGTCCCCGAAGTATTTTGCATACACTGTGTGATACCGTCAACACTTAGTTGCAAAGCAACTGGGCAGACGTCTGCATGATGCCCTTAGTGTTGTGATAATAGTGGTTAACCATATTAAATCTAATTCTCTTCGAGATCGCCTCATTCGTGAATTCTGCAGAGAAAATGGAGAGGAGTTTGAACTCCTTGTAATGCATACTGAAGTGAGGTGGTTATCAAAGGGAAATTGTCTTCATCGTTTTATTGCACTTTGGGACTCTATTGTCTTATTTCTGGCAAACACCCACCTTGGAGAACAACTGCTTGCGACTAAATGTCATGTATTTTACTTATAAGATATATTTTTAAAAATCGATTCACTTAATAAACAGCTCAAAGGAAAAAATTATGATCTCACATCCAGTCAACGGGCTAGTACTGCTTTTCTGAGAAAACTACAGCTGTACAAAATTAATATCAGACGTCTTGCGTTTGAAGAGTTTCTTTGTTTGACCTCGATTAGCAGCGATTTGCACGATGATGACCTTGCACTGAATGGTGAATATTTGGAAAATTTGCACGAAAATATGCAAGCTCGGTTTAGTGACCTACTCATGATGGATATACCAACTTGGGTGGCAATTCCTTTAGAAGTTAATTTGCCGATGTAGACATTTCTTTACAAGTGACCCTCACTGAATTACAAAGTGATGAAATACTGCACGCAAAATTCAAAGATGGGAAGCATAATATACGGAAAACAAATGACACTGCTAAAAAATACCAACTACTCTGGGATAAAGCACAGCTCTACGTAATAGCTTTTCCGTTATCTTACCTGGTTGAATCAGGATTTAAGAGTTTTTCACTTACTAGCAAAAGCTCGAAATAGACTCGACATTGTGAAAAAGGGTGTTCTTCAAGTATCATTAACATCGATGGAGCCGAATATAAAACAAAACTCGCTGAGCAGCATCAACCACAGGGATCTCATTGAATAAATCTGCATTTCTTTCTTAATTACTCACAATCTTAAAATGGTTTATTAAGAATTATTTACTAGTGCACATAAATGATCTGTAAAATTTAATTGTTAAATGCGTTTATTTGCATTATATTAGTTTTCATTCAAAAAAAGCATAATCATTTGTTGTTTCTTTATTTTTTTTATAAAATTCCTTTAAACTTCTGTTAGTGAAAAATAGAATAAGCTTTTTTTTCCAAGCAATGGCTATGGTGGTCCACCAAAAAAATGAAGAGGAAAAGGGGTCCATGGGTGAAAAAAGGTTGAGAACTGGTCTAACCAAAAGAGAGAAACCTAAAGAAAAAAACGTTTACTTTTGAATAAAAATAACATTTATATAACTGCTACACACACACACACACACACACACACACACACATATATATATATATACACACACACATATATATATATATATATATATATATATATATATATATATATATATATATATATATATATATATATAAACATTTATTTATTTTGACCGTGTGGTATGAATTATAATCATTCACTCCACATAAAAAAAATAGAAGGGTTGAAATATGCTGTTACTTTTCAGTCAAATATTTCTTCAACTTTCTAAAATTCCAAAGTATTTTGTGGTTTTATTTCGTTTATTCCTCAGGCTCACATCATAATGTGCCTAAAGAAGGGGGGGGTGACTGCAGGCAATACATTATGAGACACGACTGAACACGGACTGATGAATCGTGGATGAAGACCCCGTTCAGGACAAAAATAAAAGAGGGAAAAGGTTGTCCCCACGTCACAAACGCTTTACCTACCTACATGAAAGCTAGATAAATAACTCGGAAAGATATGAGAATGTACATGTGTACGAAAATCAAGCTTTTGCTTCACGAATAACTGGTGTAAACTAAAAAAAAAAAAAAAAAAAAAAAAAGCTCGTCATTGGTTTTCATTAATAAAAATGCATATCATAAAAATATATTATTATTATCATTATTAAAAAGGATGGCTGTATTATGCGAATTTATCTTATATAGACACTATATAAGATAAATTCGCATAATACAGCCATCCTTTTTAATAAGACCTGTTTAAAAGAAGGTCTACTCCCTTCATATATTATCATTATTATTATTATTATTATTATTATTATTATTATTATTATTCAAGCTCCAACCCTCTTAGGATAATCAGAGCACCACAAGCACATGCTTACAGATTAATCCTTCCTCGTAATCCTCTTGCAACACATTTTCTTAAATTCGATTAAGTGTTTTTTTTTCTAATGAACAGCAGTGCATTACAAATTAAAAGGGTTTAATTTTTTAGACGTTTAAAAATCATATATCTACCCTTTTCATAAAAAGCCATTTTTAAAATTCTCAGACATTCCGAGCCACTATAGCTTCACCAAAATCCAAAACATTTTCGCTGCTATTGTATAAAAGCAAAGATTCCAATTTGGGCTTTTTATTAATCCGGCTGTATTCACTTACCTTTCCCACTGAAGCAAATTTCTTGCAATTTACACCATCGCCTACAAATCCGAAGTATTCCTTCCCACTTACACACACGGGAGGTAAAAGGTACCGACCTGGGAAGATAGGTAAAATGCAAGTTAGTTATACCAATAAATGCACACATTCATTCACTCACACCCCCACACACACAAACTATATAAATACATACATACATACATATATACATATACACACACACACACAAACACACACACACACACACACATATATACATATATATATATATATATATATATATATATATATATATATATATATATATATATATATATATATATATATGTATATATGATTATGGTGACATGGGTTCGTTTCCCGCGACCGGGCATCACAGTCTCTTCAATTTCTTGCGCTTGGATCTTACGGCTTTGTAGTGACAAGCATATCCAAAAAAGCGCGAAGAATTCGAGAAGTTAAGAGGGCATTGTGGCTATTACAATTACATATGTATCTGGTAAAAGTGACCAGTAGATTCTACAATTATACTAAAAGTGTAAATAATGCCTACTTTGCTCAAGGGCAAACATACATTCCATCATAAGGGCAATTATGAAATGCGTATGAGCATTCATCCCAAAAATCAAGAAGAGTTATCCTTCGTCTAACAAACCTTACAGAACTCACATGGTTACATTTAAAGGCCCATATGCAAAGGAAATTTGCACATCCGCAATCAATCTGTAATTTAGGTACCATACAGCAATACACTTGACTTCTGGAAAGTGGTAATCGCCCAACTGCTTGGACATGTCTGATCATTTCTCAGTAATGCATAGTTTTGGAAGTTACTCACACTTCCGCTTTCCCTGAATCTTACAGCAATGACAAGGCTGGTTTATCGCTACAATCTGGTTAAATCTCGGCTCCTTCTGCCTCCTGAGTAAATAAGCTGAGATACGCTGTGTAAAGACTACCTACTCAGACACCTATCATTTAATAAATACATTTCCTCTGAGCAAATGGGTCGAGATGCGCTGTGTAATGAATACCTACTCAGATACTTACAAATTAATAAGTAAATTTCCTCCACAGTAAATTAGTTGAGATCCGCTATGTAAAAATCACCTACTCAGATGCCTACAATTTAAAAAATACAAGTCCCTCAAGAGTAAATGAGTTGAGATACGCTGTGTAAAGACTACCTATTTAGATACGTACAATAAATACATTTCCTACACAATAAATGGGTCGAGACACGCTGTGTAAAGACTACGTACTTAGGTACGTACAATATTAAAAATACATTTCAACAGAATAAAAGCGCAACAGGCAACTGGTCCCAAATATATTTAAAAATAACTAATTCAGGTATTTATACTTTGATGGTAGAGCAAAATAAGGAAAAATAGAAAATCATGTATGTAATCTAATTTTATACGTACTTAAAAAATACAGGTACATCTCACTTCGAACAGAAATGTCATTTCGGCAATAAATAAAAGTAACGATAATTTCCTCCGCCTAAAATTATTTTTCACACAGATTAAATAAAATGTAAATGATCAAATTCAACACATCGAAGTTCAAATAAATATCTCTGTCTATCAAATTACTTGGGGTAAAAAAAATGCTTGCAGACCGAATAAAAGGTATTCGAGCGTTATGAACAAATTTGCATTTATTTTCAACTCAAAAATCATTTTATACTTTTCTTCGTAAAAAAATACGTTGAATGGTTTTTTGCTTGAAAGCATGGGCTCTTTACCGTCAGAGTATTGCCGAATTATATTTTTTTGTAACCCCGCTTATACAACAGCAACAACAACTATTATAAAGGACGTAAACATTTTTACTACCAATATATGGTAAAACATATTTGGAAGATCACATTAACACTCTTACATAAGACTTACATTAATACATCCCATTTCGGAGCCTTAGCGCCTGAAGAATATATATATATATATATATATATATATATATATATATATATATATATATATATATATATATATATATATATATATATATATATATATATATATATATAAAGGATTTACTCGTGTGAGTGAATGCACGAGAGTGAAATTCTAAATTGAAATATATAATCATTAAACAGCTCTATGTAAACAAAAACTTACAAAGGCATTAAGAAATTATATATAAAAAGAATATATTTATTTAAAATCTAAAAATCAAGAAAACAAAAAATCATACCCTGAAGCTGAAATCTTCAATGGCCATCGCCGCTCTTAATCTGAGACCCCTAACAAATGAATTATTTTCTTTTGCTTCTCCGCCTTTGCCCTTTGATCTATCTCTTGTCTGGCCTCTGTTTATGAGAGGTTTTCAGCAATCAAAACTTTTTCAACCTGTTTTTTGTCTCTTACTCTCTTAAACCTTCGTGTGCTTCTGAAAGTATTTCAATTTTATTATTTCCCCCTTTCACATCCAAACACGCCCTCGGGAACGGTGATTTCAGTGTATTTATTATCAGTAATATTCAACGAACGCGATACTGCACAGAGCACGAACTTCAGCATGAAACATTATGGAAAAAATTTTACTATGTTGCAAACACTTCAAGTTCTTCCGGGAAAGTCAGCTGACAAATTTAAAAGATATTTGTGTGTGTGTGTGTGTGAGTATATATATATATATATATATATATATATATATATATATATATATATATATATATATATATATATTTATATTTATATTTATATTTATATATATATATATATATATATATATATATATATATATATATATATATATATATATACATACATACATACATACATACATACATACATACATACAAACACATACTTATGAAGATATATAGATAGATAGGCAGATAGATTATTGTGTTTAGACACACTGAGCCGAAGTGTATGGAATTTAAAATTCCCATTCTGATGGCTTCTGTTCATTCCGATGAGGCAACTGACAGAGTCCGCAGGCCAATATTACATTCAGTCTTATATGTGGGTAATCAAAATTACCCATGAACGGAAAAATGCAAAGTTTAGGTTGATGGGGTTTTGGACATTGAACTCGTTATAAATAATGTGTTGTTTCAAAGGATAGTTATTTCACCTTTGCTGTTTGGCCTTCTTTTGGATGTCATAATCAAAAAGTGGTCTCAGATGGATGAGAAAGTTTAGATTCAAGTAACGATATAAGCTTCACAGACTTAAAATATGAAGATAATACTCTTATAATCTGTAAAATACCATAACATTACATATTGCTGGAGGTACCGATAATGGTGATAATATATGACACTGTAAATCTCATTTTATCTTTATATGTATATATATTTATGACTTGAAATTAAATCAGAGATTAAGTTTTAGTCCTCAACTAGCCACCGGTTACCAGCTTACCTTATCACTGTCCACGACACGACGCTTGAGGGCTGAAACTTATCCCCTCTTTTAATTGTCAGTGACATTGACATTCATATACAAAATATAATATATATGTTTAGATAGATAGGTAGATAATAAATAGATAAATAGACAGACAGATAGAGGGAGGGAGAGAGAAAGATAAACGCTAAACTAAAATGTTACTTAGTAGTTCATAAAGAAACAGCGCTAATGTTCTCGAGCATAAAGTTCCTTGGCATCGGTTCTAAAATAACGCATGTTCGGAATCTGCCTAATGATGTTCAAATATATTTTGAATGAAAAATTAGGTGGTAAGAAAAACTTTATAACGAGGCTAAACTCAAGGTGTTCATGTGTTGCAAACATACTCACACGTGATTACAAGTTAGAAATCCTTCCACAGTAATTATCTTTCGTTAAAATTTAGTGTTCTTTTTCTTTATAAACAATGAATTGCAAATTAAATATATGCATCATCTACGCCATTCTAAAATTCATTTCTTACCCTTAGTTTTTTAGTGTTAAAACTTTGCCGGAAAACAGTACCGTTTTGTACTTCCTTTCTAAGATTAGGGGAGGAGATGAATAACTCTCTGACCATCATTTCCGAAAATTCCATTGTGCTCTGCTGACATAAGCAACGAATTACGTATTTTGTGGTCAATCAACTAAGTTGGGACATTGCCACGATGTGCAGAGGTTTGAGGCTAGCAAGCACCCCCATCCCCCTCAAAAAAAAAAAAAAAAAAAAAAAAAAAAAAAACTTGCTCAGACCTGGTACGGTAAAACTAACGCCCTCTGGACTACCAATCACCAATTCACCCAGCTACAGTTTGGTACCAGTCTCAACTAGGACCAGGAAAAACGGTGTGGGTCTAGCGCTAAATCATAAAAGTGCTGATATTCCATTTTAAAAAGGGGGGAAAAGGCGTGTCGTACATACATACATATTCGTGTATGGGTGCGTGTAAAACAGATGCTACAACACAGATGCTACCTGTTAAATGGTGAAGGAATACAACACGTTTCCCCTTCTTAAATGGTTTGAATTCTGTCATTTAGGAAATAAAGTTTATTTGGGTATCAATTAATTCATTTCACTGGAAAACAGATCTAAAAAGGTGAAAACAAAAATCATCAGACACGAAAATAAGACTGCAAGGGTTATCCTTTTTATTTAGACAAAATGGATTAAAATTGTTTTATAAAAGAGGTCTGGAGTTTGCATACGCTATACCTCCGGAAAGCCTTAGAATTCTCAGCCCTTGAAATGGCAGGCCACTTTCGGCCACACTTGCGAACATTTTATATCAAATGTCCGGGGGATTTTCCTGGGATTTGGTGTCAAAATTCAACGAAACATTCCATGGATTTTGTTGTAATTCGATCAGACTTCCAAAGAATTTTGCAACAATTTGACATAGCTTTTTAATTATTTTCTTATTATTCCAGAAGACTTTCCTTGGATTTTGTGTCATTGCTGGACAAAGATCTTCCAAGATGATATGCCGTACAACAAAATACATTTCTACAAGTTTATGGTTGAGTTCATAACGGTTTTTTTCCTTATAATTTGACAAATTCTGAGGATTCTGTGCCAGAATTCTAAATGACTGACACGCCTATTCTGGGATATTGCGACGTAATTCGACAGTGCCACTAATTTGGAGACATAATTCAACACGACGTCACAAGTTTGTCATTATGAACAAGCAGTAGAATAACCGCATTTGCTAACAGCGCTCAACATCCTGCCAAAATAAATCTCCAGTTGAAATTTGACAGCAAATTCAGGGCTGACCTGAATAAATGTTGCACACGCAGAGTTCAAATTAAAATTCATATCAATAAAATACAACCACAATAAGGGCCCGAAACCTGAACCAGTGAAAAGGGGACAAGCAATAAAAAAAATTATTCCGTTTTCAGACCTACATGAGTGAGTTCAATCCACAGTCGCGGTAATTTGATCACTTTTAATGAGGCATTGCCCATTAACCAATAGGCAGTAATTAGCCGGATCTACTTATTATTAGTACTGTTGTACAACTTGGGAGTATGATATTATTTCGAGTTACCTTTGATAAAAACAAATAAAAAAATGATAGATTGTCGTCGTTTTGTGGTCATTTGCGAGGGGAGGGGAGGAGGGAGGGTAGGAGTAGATGTAATGGGCAGGAAAGGGAGGCAGAAAAGGAAGAGAAGAGGTGGAGCGAATATCCAATAAGAATTGAATGGGCCTCTAAAGAGTTGGGAGAAATACTGGATGAGAAAAAAGAGAGGTGTTGAAGGATAGGCGGGATAGAAAGGGAGGAAAGAATGATTTACTGTGTGGGCTTGGATCTTTTATATAAAGCAAGAGAATCTGGATACTTGATGTGAGGAGAATTTTAATTCATAAGTGAATAAGTTTGAAAAAAAATTCATATGGTATTTTTTGACAAAAACTTGCTACAACAGAACTGTGCAGGGAATAAATATACAAAAAATTATTTTCCCACATAAGCAGTTTCGTCTAACTTCTCTCCCTAAAAAATTAAATTACATTACATAATCTAATATAAACTACTGAGAAATATTGTTTAATTTCAAGTTACACAGGTCATAAAGCCGGCAATACTCTCAAAACACGATTTTTCTGTGTAAGTGAAATGACAAATTACCCACATTAATGTCAAAACAACACCACTCCAGATCAATACACTAAAGTTAGTCAGAAGTCTCTCTCCAATACCAGACCAAGAAAGCTTTGGCGAACTGAAGTTAATACTGGCAGAGTTATTTCTGATTGATGGTACAGAGACGGCTAATAAAATCAACGGTGGGCAGCATTAATACTGAAGGACGAAATTCACTTTGTTGCTTTTCTTTATCCATTAAGTTTTCTTTCCCTTTTGTACCAATAGAGGCATTCCTTTGAATGCTATGAAGCTTAAAATGCTTGTTATTGCATAAGTGTTTCATCCCAAATCCCGCAGTCTAAGTATGGCTTTGCCTGAATGCCGTTTTTATCTTCTATCGGACCATTTCCGCTCTGTGTGTATTTGCGAAAACACAAAAAAAGAAAAGCCGTCTTTTACAAAAAAAAAAAAAAAAAAAGAGGCATAAGAAACTATAAACAAAATGGATGAATCTACTTTCCCTGAAAAACCCTTTTGGATTTTGATTTCTAAAAATCTTTCAAAACTGAAGCCAGACAAGAGAAATGTCATATCTCTATCCTCTGTAAAAGTGAAAAGCAAGGAATGATAAGAAAATTAATCAGATGTAAAGATTCGTGGTAGTCAAAAAGCTTTGTTCTTAAGCAAAAATAGTTCAGTTACGGATAAAGGACTGTCTGTATTCTTGTGGGTAAAGCCTTGCATAAAATATGATGCAAAACCCTTGAAGCCGTGTCAAATCACTACAAAGAATCCTTAGAGAGTCATGAGCACATAAACGCACATGACATGCACAAACCGACAGGATATTTTTTGGTTGGGGAATACGACAACAGTACCTTTGTGTTAATAACAGGCATATCTACGGAATAAACGTTCCAGGAC
Organism: Macrobrachium rosenbergii; assembly: GCF_040412425.1. NCBI lineage: Eukaryota > Metazoa > Arthropoda > Malacostraca > Decapoda > Palaemonidae > Macrobrachium > Macrobrachium rosenbergii. Next base: position 25,696,936 of record NC_089770.1, on the reverse strand, counting down.
TATTTCTTGTTTCTGAGGACACATCCAGACTCTTGGCTGTGTTGAAAAAAGTAATGTATAAATTTTGCCTCTTTAATAATAATAATAAAAAAAAATCTAAAATACGAGGAACAATCGTCTTAATCAGTATACCTCTTAACTCTCTTCATTTCATCACTTTGGTTCCCAATTTAACTTATCTGTATTGCAGTGACAAAGATGGAAATATACAACTGAGACTTATATTATCTCATAAAAAAACAATAAAATCAACAGCTGTTGCTGACATGGTTCTTACTCTGTCGTGCTATGTTTTCGCTATATTTTAGAGCTTTCCTAAATGTAGATTATTCTAAATCAATAAACTGACTTTACGAACACGTTAGTAATATATTTTTTGTTCACATGAGTTAATAGTTTTGCTATAATCATTTTTCCTGTTCTGGATGGTTACTTAGGAAATATTTTTCAAGTTACTCACCTTGCAGTTTTAATGCATGTCAAAACTCTTATTAGTGAAGAATATCATGCAAATATTTTCATAACCTACAGGAATCTCTCTTCTTTTTATGTCAGTCTCTTGAGGTTTCATCATCAATATTTCCTAATCTCTCGTGTGGAAAATTCTAAGAATTCCCACAGCATTTTACCGCATAACTTAAGAATAAACGAGAAATCAAAAATCCTTGGAGGTATTTTATAATAATAATAAATAACAAAGAAGTTAACACTAAAACATTTGTCATAAAAAGCAGGGCCCGATCTCTGTACCCAACAATGGCTCACAGACCCGATTCATCCGTGACAGCATCTCGAATTGATTCCATTGTATGGAGCTGGAATAAAAAAAAAAGTATATACCTTTGCAACTTTGTAATTTTCCATTCACTGAGACAATAAAAAGGAGTGGAATGAAAGGAAAGCGATCAAAGGGCAAAAACACTTCAGATCAGAGATAAAAGAAACGAAGTACAGAACTGAAATGGCCAAACCGACAATGACAAGGTCAAAGATATTTTTTTTTTCTTTGCATATTCTTACAAACAAACACAGACGCAGAGTATATTTAATACAAAAGTAACGCATAGTTACTAAAGGGGTTCGCAGCATCACTTCGGCTGCCAGCTGCATCCACTTTTTAAATCTTTTACTTTACCTCTATTTCGCCTTCTTAAATCTTGCTATCCAACAGCTCTGGCTGCTACTTCTTACTGAAATCGTGGGTTTTTTCCAGGTTCCACCTTTAGATCTTTGTACTTCATCTCTATTTTCTGGATCTCTTTATTTTCCTGTCCAACCACTCCATCTCCCTCTCAAGCGCTGAATGGAGGATAGTGCCCCTGATCCGGAAAGGAGAGTAAAATCCTGTGTATTATCAAGAGCCTAGGCATCCGAGTGCCCATATCTACCGCCTAGGTCGAGAAAAACGAGAAAATGGAGGATCCCAAAAGAATAGGCGAACGCTAATCTGTGGAGGGGAAAACAAACACAAAACCGCAAAATCAAAAGATTGCTGATTCCCACTTAGAAATGTGGGACGGAGTTGTCTAACAGGTGGCCAGGTGTCTTCTGGAGAACCTGAACAATATAAGACTGTAAAAAATTACTTTATCGAATTTATTTCATCCATTAAGCCAACGTGACTGACATAATCTATAAATGCACTAAAGTAGAATGGCACAAACAATAAAACATCATCCGTATACAAACTCACGCACAAGCTATAACATGGTAACAAACTATGTACAGTAAGTAAACACTATTTCAATACTATCAGTGTCAGGTTGCCATAAAACACACAAAACACATTTCAAGTGAGTTTTTAAACATATCACTCGAAATTTGATGGTGACTTCACGGCTGACCTGAATTAAAGTGAGTGAATAATACAACTGGACATTTCTAGGGAGAAAATTCTTCTCTACGTATCCATATTTATATCGCTGCCTATATCTTCAGTATGCAACCTCTAAATATGAGGAAAGTTTAAAACCGTGTACAAAAGTTGTGCAAAGAAAAAGTATTCTAATCTTTAACGCACAATAATGGGATCTGGGACACTTTTATTATGTCATTACCCAATACTCAGAAACAAATACCCATGGTAAACATGCTATTATAAAAACCTTATTGACATGAGAGCGCTTTTATAATCTATACTGGCTTGTACTCTACACTGAGACAAAATTCACCTTAAACAGGAAAGTAAACAGTCGGATTTATCACACATTTTAATCCCCCTTTAGTCTTTTTTCTTTACAAGTATGTGTATTAAATATATGGCAAACACACACAAAGTTTATTTTAAATGACTAGGAACAGATTTAAGACCACAGCGACTAAAATAGGGCAGGCAGATGGGGGAAGTAGAACGAGATGAGAAAAAAAAACTGCACATAATGATTAGGAGAGAGCAGGAAGAACCCACATCTTCTTTTAGATTAAACCTAGCCTTATGCCAGCACGGGCTCTTGTCTTATGGCGACCAGAGAGGCGTGAAAAGGATTAGGTGGACCCCTTGACTCTGTATAGCCAACAGGCACCGAAGACCACTGATCTGTTTTTTTTTTTTTTTGGCTTTGTTTTTGTCAGCTAAAGGAAAAAAAAATTACCACTATCCAGGGATAGAGAAATACCCATGTACCCATGCACACATTTTCCGATTTCCTTACATCTCGAAGTTGTCTTCTTCCAATAATTTCCAAAGGCCCTTTTTCCTTTTTTCTTAACAAAATAGCAAAAAACCGAGACACATCTCTGAGTGAGGACATGAAATAAGAATACTTTTCAGTGAGGTAAACAACTCCCCTCAAGAACGGATGGCGTCTTTCGCCCAGGGTTATTGGGAAGACATAGAAATGTTGGGTGAAGAGAATATGATACATTAACGATCATGCTGAAAATGGTTTGTCTTTAAAATGAAAATACCGCATAAACACAAGTGTGAGGTTGTTAGACTCATACGTGTTTTGAAAAGCAACTATTTTTACGGGAGTCGGGGACGGGAGTGGGGTGTGGGGAAGAGTAACGGTAAATGATGCGCTCGCGCTTTCGTTCGAGTTCCAAATCTTTCAATCTGGAAGCAGGAATGGCCCCCAAAAGGGATGGCCCAATATTTTAAAAATGGAGGAAATATTTGGCTAAATACCTTAGCACCCTTCTTATCACCTTACCAGTATCTAATAAGATCCCTCTTTCCTTCTGATGAAGCGATGAAGTGTCTCACCTGGCAGCGGTCCAAGTTTGCAGACAGTAGCAAACCAACCGTTAACCAAAGTTCCACTGAACCTTAGGATTCCTCGAGAGGTTCGTTGTGGATTCCACAAGATATAGAGATAAAAACAATGGAAAACAAGAGACTATGCATTTCCAGGAAGGGTCAGCTATGAGTGTATCCGTAACACTGACAAACACAATTAATAGTAGATGTCCTTTTATGTAAACAGGGGACGAAACAGCCATAACTTGATAAGCTCACCAAAATAACGAAATCTGACTCAAATAAATCAAATTCTCTACTTAAGAGAAAAACAACTATTCACCTTTATGGTATGACCTGGAGGTATATAATTTTATGCAAGCTTTCATGTGACATGAAAACAACCGAGGTGGCTCCTCCAGGTCAAATGGTGATATAAACATTTTGATGCGTGCTAAGTATAGAAAGAAAGCCAAGTGAACCAGCAATAACAGCACACAATAAGAAAACAAAATTTATCAGCTGCTTCTCCTAAATGCAAAGTGAACATTAAGAAATAGATTATAAAGCATTCTAAATTAATTTGTAATTAACATGAAAGGTGCCAACTCATATCGAAAATAAACTTTTACCTGCAGCCTTTAACTGAAAGTAACACACTTCACTTTGTCTATAATTACTTTTCAGGTAAAGATTTTAGCATAATGAAATTCAAATATAATTTGGACCCAGGAAACATGCTGGAAAAAATAGCCAGTAAATTGGATAAAACGTATTCAGGCGCTTTAAAAAAAATTCTTTTTAAGTTTAAAATCTTTTGATACTCTTTCCTCGGACAAAATTTGTTTCAGAATGTGATTTTGTACTCTTTGAAAGCACTGGTTCTCTACAATAAAAAAATAGTGCTGCACAGTTACTTTTTAAGGAATTCCGTTTTTTCCCGCAAAACATGTTCATTTCCCATTCAGGGAGTAACGTGCAGGGAAACCCTATTTATACCGTTTCAGAAGAATTTTATTGAGCTTTCACATGCTGTTCTGTGTAGTTGCACTGCAGGGTCATGAGTCCTGAATAAGTTTACATTATGTTTGTGTGTGTATGTACGTGTTTATTGTCAGTTTCGGTCGTTTCTTTGTTGGAACGATCTTTTTAAGGTAGTTTCCCTGTTTCTCCTGCCCTCCAGTGTTTTCGTCAAGCTGGCGAGTTTTCATCTGTCACGGTGTGAGTGGCAGCGGCAGACAGATCGGTTCCTCGGCGACACTCGGCCAAGAAGGCAGCAGCAGCGTGTTTTGGTAGAGCAGCGGAAGTCACTTTGTCGGGTAACAGGTGTGGTGGACCTGTTTACTTCGGCGGGAGGATGAGGTCCTCTACGTGTGTGTTGTGACTTCTGCAGTAGCAGCGAAAGGATATCTCGACGGTAAAAGACTTGTCTCGACGATTCGGCGAATTCATCTGTGCTGAGGACGCGTTCCTGTTTTGACAGCTAATTGCTGTTTTCGTTGATTCAACCGATTGCGTCTGGTTATGCTTATCCTGGTTGGCGGTAAAAGACTGCCTCGACAATTCTTCGAAGTTCGGAATTCGTCTGTTTTTGTTTTATGCTGCTTTGGTGATATGTCACCGTTATTGTTTTGCTGCCAATCTTTGAGTTTCTTACTGATTTAATTGAATATGTTATCGTGGTTATGATTATTAATTTCATTATTACTTAATGGTGTAGAGCAAGTGTATGGCTCTGGAAATTTGCTATTTGCATTTATATTTTGAATTTGATGTTCATTGATTTTTGACGGCCTCTGTTAAGCATTTATTTTCATTTATAAATATTTATTGTTCTGTCTGTTGACTAATATAAATTATTTAATGATCCTTTGTTTGGGCTTAAATGTGGTTATTTACGTTAATGATCATTTTGTGAATTTTTGCCACCTAAAACCAGTACTCAATTGTAAATATGTACATTTATATGTAATAAATTGGATTTAAGGTATTTTTGGCATTTGTTTTGCACCCTCCACTGTAGTTTGCCCCCGGTCCCTCCAGCCATTCCAGTGCTATCTCTAATTTTGAGTAATGGAACCTGTTGAACCAAAAGAGGTTCATTACACTTATGTATATACACATACACAAACACATATATATACACATACATACACATATATAAGCATATATACACATACATACATATATATACATACATACATATATATACATATACATATATATACATATATATATATATATATATATTATATATATGCATATACAGCTCAATATACAGCTTCAGAATGTTTTTTAACTCAAATGTGAATAATTTCTTGATAAGGGACTATTAAATAGATGCTTAAATTCGAGATCCTAATTTCATCGGACCTTTCTACATAGTTTATTTTGCTTCTTCGCCTTTGGTCTTTGACAGCGGAAAAAAACGATCCTATTTATCTTCTCTGGCTTCTGTTTTGTTTGGAAGGCATTTTCAAAATTCAAAATTCAAAGGGAACCGAGTGAGCACTTTTATACCATATTTTTCCCCTCATACTTTCTTGAACCCATTTATGTGAAAATTACCTACCTATCTGTCCACATATATGTATATATATACATACATATATACGAAAGAAAAGGTTACATATGTGCTGACATGTATGTACGCATGTCATCATTTTCCTTACTCTATATTTAAACCAGGTAAAGAAACTGTTCCTCTGTTAAACTGCAGATAATAAACCATCCCAAATGAAAAGCTGTTCCTTAGTAATTACCAAAAATAAATATCATTATTGTGCCCAGACTCGGCAATGTTTACTAAATAACACGTGATCAGAATCTGCATAATTATGCTCAAATATATCGCGACTGAAAAATCTGCGGAAATGAAAATAAAAGTCGTAGCGGGTCTTAACAAAACGCGATGAACAGATTTGCACTTGCTTACAAATTAAAATCCTTTCGTCGTGATCCTATTATAAAATATGTTTTTAAAATTCGAATTCGTAGGTTTTTTCCGCTCTACACCGATTTACATTACGCATTCAAAGGCCTTTCATCTTCATCCTCTTAAACGCTATATGCTAAACCTCGAGGATTTTTTAAGCTTTTGCAATGTTCACAGGAATATAAGGCGCTCTCTTGAACGTTCAAGACAGACAAAGGGAGAAATTTTACTGCATAGGGGAAGAGAGAAGGGAGTTTTACGTTCAACATTTTGCAGTTCAGTGACAGGAAGAAATAACGAATAGATAATCTGGGGATTAATCATTTCTTAACACTCAGAAATAAGTGACGAAATGAACAGTAGAAACCCAGAGGAGCAAAGGACATTGACAGGTTGAAGAAGTTAGCGGCTTTTTTTCTGAATATGAATAAAAAAAAAAAGTAAAAAATGCGCCGAAGTTTCTTCGGCGCAATCGAGTTTTCTGTACAGCGTACAATGCTGTATGAAACTCTCAGCCGCGGTCAGTGAAACGTTCAGCCACGGCCCGGTGGTGGCCTGTGTTGTTGGTATAAATAGCGGTGCCAGACGCACGATCATGGCTAACTTTAACCTTAAATAAAAAAAAAACTACCGAGGCTAGAGGGCTGCAATTTGGTATGTTTGATGACTGGAGGGTGGATGATCAAAATACCAATTTGCAGCCCTCTAGCCTCAGTAATTTTTAAGATCTGGGAGCTGACAGAAAAAATGCGGACGGACAGGCATAGCCATCTCAATAGTTTTCTTTTACAGAAAACTACAAAATACACTAACCTTTTTCTATGGAATTGAGGAGGCTGTGAATAGTGTTTCTGAATAAGAATAACAACAACTTTGCACAAGATATAAGCAAGGTTTTGCCTTCTCTTGTTTTAATCAACACAGCTATGTTCTAGCATTCTCATACCCTGAATAATATGTCGGTTACCAGCAGAGACGCTGTGACATGACTTGCAGTGGATTTTTTGTCATATTTCGTTCACTGACTCTAAGCACAACTCCACACAATTTTCTAATGACCCTGTGCCATTTGTTTATAGGCAAGTATCTGGATTTTGTGTTATAATTTGCCTTTCAAAGGGTTTTCTATCGTAAATCTGTGCGGCTTTCCATTAATTTTAGTTTTATTCTGATGTAACTTTCCAATTGTTTTGTGTGAGTTCCACAAAACTTTTCAAGAATATATTGTAGTACTTCGACATCTTAAAAATAA
>NC_089770.1:25667071-25682071 GCF_040412425.1 Macrobrachium rosenbergii | reverse complement strand
AGTGCCCCATCGATTTTTATTAAAACCACGGCGAATTACTGACAAAAGCTGTGGCGTGATTACAATAGTTATAATATCATGTTTACTCAGCTTATTATTACTGGCTATTAGGTAACGACATATTAAAACTGATCAAATTACCACCACTGTGGAACACATTCCAACGTGGCCCTCAAATTGAAATACTTTTCAGGGAATCCTGTTTTATTACAAGTTCAGGCTTCGCTTATCATTATTATGCAAATGGAGGTAATATACTGATATGGAATTTCCTCCTAACTTTATCCCTGTGCAATGCTCATTCAGTGTAATTCAGATCAGAAGTGGAGGTTTTCAGACGCGGTATCATTTTTAGTTTGACTCTTTAAGAGATTATTGTAATTCAAGTTGATGCGGTATAATACCTGAATGTACTGGATTATGGTCACTGAAAAGGAAACTGTAAATCATGTTCTTTTGGTTTATGGTATTAAGTTCATCGAAAACTGTGTCGAAATATGAAAAAGAAATCATGCAAGATCTTTGGCGAACTATGACATAAAATACGAGGAGAGCCATGTCAAATTATGATATTAAATCCGTAAAAAGTCGTCTTGATAAAGTACAAAGCTCTAATTATGAAAAAATGTCCCTGAGAAAGCTAGGTATAATTACAGAAAAATTATCCATGGAAAATAGAAAAGAAACAAAATAAAGATGACGAAATATGTCAACAAACCTCAGGTGTCTCATGGAGTTTTGGTACATTTTCCATATTTAATTGGTTCAAATTATAATACAATTTTTGGTGGTTGTGCCGAAATATGGCACAAAATCGTTCAAAAGTCATGAATAATTATGCCACAAAATCAAACGAATTCGTGCCAAATGATGAAACAAGTTACTTAAAAAATCGGAACGATGGTAATTCACATTTCTTGGAAAGTCGTAACGAACTCTGACACAAAATCCTACGGAAGTAAGAAATCGTGCTAAATCATGACACTGAAAAGTTGTAGGGTCTTGGCGAACCTGGACAAACAACTTGGAAAATTCTGAAGAATTAAATATCAATAACCTTGGAAGGTTGCGTAAAATTTTAACATTTTCACATAATATCCTTGAAAAATTGTTTTGAGTAATATATAAAACTCATGGTAGGTGTTTGAGATTAGGGCACAAAATCACTGGAAAGTCAAGTAAAGTTATGACCCAAAATCCTTGAAAGGTCGTGCCGAGTTATGACAGATCCCTTAGCAAGTGGCAAACAGGCATAAATCTGCACGTAAACTTATTTTTCACTTTAATGTGACACGATTCTACATCGTTCTTCATCTCCCTTCTATTAATAAAAGGCAAAAATTTTTATTAAAACCAAAGATAAAATCTTCCTAGCAGTTATTTTTGTTTCTGGGGATACATACAGAAGCTTATCTGCGCTTTTTAACCTAATTTTAATATTATGCTTGTTTAAAAAAAGTAAAACAAAATAGATACCATTCTCTCTCAATACCCTTAACATTTCTGTTGTTCTTTTTTCCAAACTAACTCAAATTCCTAATGCCCAGATAACTTTAATGCTTCAACTTACTGCTACACTAACTACAATACAGAATTTTAAAAGGAAAACTTTCTATACTCTCTCTCCCAAAAAACAATTGAGACAATGCCTGGTCCTGTCCAGGTCGAACCGTGTTTGCAGTTTTTCTTATTTTTTTTTTACATTCCATAAATGTTTTATGCAATTTGTAGACTTTCGAAATACTTAAATTTAAAACGTACATGTGTATATATTCATAGAATCTACTGGTCATTCTTTACCAGATACGTAAATTAAGAGAGCATTGTACCTATTTATCTATACATACATATACATACACACACACACACACACACACACACACACACACACAAAACATATATATATATATATATATATATATATATATATATATATATATATATATATATATATATATATATCAACACGTTAGGTGAAGGATCATTCCATTATTCCTTTTAAGGTACTTTATTGTTGCTGCGACGTTTCAGGACTAAAGTCCATTTTCAAGCTATAAAATAAAAGTTAAAAGTTAAAATAAAAACTCGGACTAAAATTAAGTAAAAAAAAAAAAAACTTTATACATATATACAAATAATATAAAAAAGTACAAAATAGGGAGGAGTAACTACCATAAGGTGCTGAAGGCACAGACCGAGTGACTATTCGGGCCAGGTTCAGCTTCGACTTAAACTCACGAGAGATACAGAGGTGTTGAGGAAGACTGGGTGTTTAACTTGGAACTAGTTGTTTAATAAAAAGTGTTTCCAAGATTGCTAAATATTGTTCGTTAGGAGTTTGGCCTATAATTTTAAAATCTTTTGTAGTTTATGTCATATTTGCATTTCTTTGCATGTTCTCGTATACATGAAAATTCAGGATTAGTCAATTTGACGCCTGTTCGATAGCTAACGCCTCGATGATGAGTCAATCTCACTTTGAGTAACCTCCGTGTGGAGCCGACGTCTTCCCAAGATTACATCTAGGGCAATTAAATAAAATATACGACTCCTGGGGTCATTAGTGGATCGAGTTTCTCCTTATGTTTAAACAGATCTAATACTCATTGGGTTTATTAGCTTTAATTCAATGGCAGGTAAAAATTTCTCGACTAACAACTTCAATTCACGATAGAAATTTAGGTCATGAATAAATGGGACACTTGCATATAATCGTAATTTTGGTACTGTAGGTATTTTAATTTTAGGATGGAATAAGTGTCCCATTTATTCATGACCTAAATTTCTATCGTGAATTGAAGTTGTTAGTCGAGAAATTTTTACCTGCCATTGAATTAATATAATACCCTGCAACCCAATGAGTATTAGATCTCTGTTTAAACATAAGGAGAAACTCGATCCACTAATGACCTCAGGAGTCGTATATTTATTTAATTGCCCTAGATGTAATCTTGGGAAGTATCCACACGGAGGTTATCAAATGAGATTGACTCTCATCGAGGCGTTAGCTATCGAACAGGCGTCAAATTGACTAATCCTGAATTTTCATGTATACGAGAACATGCAAAGAAATGCAAATATGACATAAATACAAAGATTTTAAAATTATAGGCCAAATAACGAACAATATTTAGCAATCTTGGAAACACTCTTTATTAAACAACTAGTTCCACAGTTAAACACCCAGTCTTCCTCAACACCTCTGTATGAGTTTAAGTCGAAGCTGAACCCGGCCCGAATAGTCACTCGGTCTGTGCCTTCAGCACCTTATGGTAGTTACTCCTCCCTATCCTTTGTACTTTTTTATATTATTTGTATATATGTATAAGTTTTTTTTTTTTTTTACTTAATTTTAGTCCGAGTTTTTATTTTAACTTTTAACTTTTATTTTTATACTTGAAAATAGAAAAGTACCTTAAAAAGGAATAATGGAATGATCCTTCACTAAATGCTGATGTCTACCGGTTGATAGAACCCCTCTCAATCCTCACTATATATATATATATATATATATATATTAACGTTAATGGCACTGTTCGCAGATAACTATCTTTTTATCAAGACTTTGAATAATCTATACTTATTCTAAGTCTCGATAAAAATATAATATCTGCGAGCAATGCCATAAACTTTAATAGAAATTGCATCACTGAGAAAATATGCCCAGGTAGCATTTATGTGTGTGTATATATATATATATATATATATATATATATATATATATATATATATATATATATATATATATATATATATATATATATATATATATATATATACATATATATACATATATATACAGGGTGTTTCGAAATTAGAGCCCCAGCCTCTACAGCATTAAAATTGATATGGACAAAAACAAAAGTAATTCAGAACAGGTATTTATTTAAGTTTCTCTCTGAGTATTTAATATTTTGTGTGGCTTTCATCTGCCTGTACCATAGCCTGCATTCTTAAGGGGTATGATTTCAGCAAATGGCAAAAAAGCTGAGACTCAAACTCCATTTCCCTGAGCACTTCGGTCACCTCTCTTCGCAGGTCGTCGAGGCTTTGTATACATTCATAGTTCACTGTGCACACTTCAACACGATCCTTCAAGATATTACCAATGTTTTCACACACATTAAGGTCAGGGGAGCTACCTGGAAATTCACTTGATGAGAAGAAATCGATACCACTGTTTTGAAGCAGCTCCTGTGTTTGAAGAGCCTTGAGATATGGTGCCTTATCATGCAAAAATATGACTTCTTCAACAGATAAAATATTTTCAGGATCTTTGAGGAAAAGAAATACTCCACCAGTAAGCACAGTTTCCCTGAAGTATTCACCATTCCATGACTCCTTTTTCTTTGATGATCCACATTAACCGTTTGGCTGTGAACCAGAGAAAAATTCCCAAACATTCAGGAAATTTCACAACTTGGCAATAGCGCACGTCATCGCTGATATCATCCAACTTTGCAGCCCAAATGATGTCATTTTTTTTATTTGGCTTCCTGACTGTGTAAATGAAGAATTCGTCTGATGCGGCAACATGGAGAAAGTCAGCTTCATCCCAATCTTTATGAAATGAACCACAAAACCATGCACGGTCTTCTCTCTGTTGCTGAGTGATGTTGGGCTTGCTGATAACATGAAATGGCTTGATATCAGATTTTTTCAACTCACGATATACAGCACTATAACTTCTCTTCTTTCCCCTTTTTGACTCCTGAGAAAGGACTTCAGGCCTTCCTAGATTCTCACTCTTTTCGCGATGACAGTCATATGGATTTTTGTTCCAGTTTCTTTTAACAAAGGATTCATCTCTTTTAATGTATTTAGCTATCCAGGAACGTGGAATGAAGGATGCGCCAGCATCCCTGGCCTCTCTAAAGGTTATGGCCTGGATTTCCTCCGAGTCGTTAGCCATGGCTGTATCTAACTCCGTCACTCAGTCTGAAAATACAAAAAATGTAAAATGAAAAATAGCTTAATAGAAACTTAAAATAATGTACTTGGAGATAGGCTATAGCAGAAAATTTCATAACTTTCCATTTGTTCTGTGGAGGGGGGGAGGCTCTAATTTCAAAACACCCGGTATATAAGCATTAAGCTACAAATGTCCTATAATATCTAATTCGCTCTACCTCAGAAATAATATATTTTCATATATGTTACCCGAAGGGGAATTTTTAGTTGATAATAATTTCGTTGTCTTGTGGGCTCGAACCACGGAAGACAAGAACTCAGGACTACAGTGACGCACATTAAACCACACGGTGGTGTGATAAATGAATATGAATATATATATATATATATATATATATATATATATATATATATATATATATATATATATATATCTCATATTACAGAGAATTAACCTTTACTGCTAAGTTACATATCTAGGCCATTTTATACTCTTTTTAATTTTATATGAATATTTTCATTATTCGTGGATTTCTTTTCAACCCCATAAATATCTTATTTACTGACCAAAATCTTCTGGTCGCACCACTGTCAAGTTTGCAAATTTGTCTTTCCGTTCCTGTCTTTTAATGACTTTTTTTAATAGAGTTTGGATTTATTATAGTGTGTATTCCGAATTTCTGCAATCTTCTGACATTTTCCTCACGTTTTAAGTATTTTGCATACTTTTGAAAAGATGTTCTCATACTTTTTTTAAGACTTCCTCTGATATATACTAGTAACCTATTATTTTGATAAGCCGTCTTATTTTTGGACAAAATAGTTACAGAACCATTCAAATATGTCATTTATAAGACTTATAAATGAATATCACCACCCAAAAGATTTTTCTTTTAGACTTTTTTAGATATTCGGCACATCAAGAAGTTTTCATATTCCATGATATCAACAGATAAAACAGAATCAACACCAATGAATTTCGAGTTGCGTATATAAATATAAATATATATAATATATAATATATAATATATATATATATATATATATATATATATATATATATATATATATATATATATATTATATCATACTATATATTATATTTATTTATATATATATACACACACATATAATATATATATGTATATATGTATATTATGTAGCTTGTTTTGGTCCACCGTACACTAAGCCTCAAAATTATGAGGTTCGCTTTTGCAAATGCTTCTTTCTTTCAATAATCACCTAGCAAGCGTTGGCAACACAGCGATCAAATAGGGTAACCCGTATTGTCATTTGTCAAATAAGTTCACTTTAAACTTTCCACTAAAATATTGCTAGCATTTGACTTCCTCAGTTTTATTAATTGATGAACTGGGGTTGTTTTGCTCACGTGTCCCACCAGATCAGTACACCCGCCCCCTTCGGATAGACAAAGAAAAAATCTGGATCTACTTGATAAGAGTACGCCTCTGGGAGGACATCGGTTCACACATTGCAATTAAAAGTCACTCGGCTAATTATTATTCGGATGGCTAGATTTCAGTTTTACTCTGGTGATGAAAAACATTGGTTGTATATGAAAGTACATCATAAATACCTAGTTTCTTTGGCTTTTTATCGCCTTGGTATTAAATACAACAGAAGAAAATACTAAATGTTCCACGTATTTCTATATATAAAAAAAATAAACTGGCAATAATTCAATGATAAATGAACATTTAATTGACTTGTCCACTTAATACAAGGAATTGGTTCTCTTTTAACACTAAGTAAATAAAAAATAAATGTTTTCAGAATTAACATAATTATCCAGGGGTTAATTTTACATTTGTTAAAAAAAATGAATTAGGGCTGCAAGATTCTTACTCAAGTTGGAAGAGAACTGAAAATCAGCAGTAGAAAATCTGGCGTAATTAACAGTTCTGGTGCTGAACTAAAGTCTTGGGAGGTTCACGAAGTCTGCTTAAGAAAAATCTAAGCCGACACTAGAAGAATTATTAGAAAGCACAGATATTGTGCACAGAGATTGCAAACAGCAACAACGGCCTACATTAAATACAGAGGAATACAGTTTTCATCCTCCCTTCTCAAGGAAACCACACGACATCCGTGAGAATCCAAAGGGAGACACAAGCGACTGGACACCCCTGGGCACAACAACCAACAACGAAGAAAATCAAGACTATGGGCCAGAGACAGGAATCTCGCCCTTATCCACGTCCCTGGACGCTAGCCTCAGCATAGAACGTGTCCTACAGAGTGCCAAGAATATTCATGCTGCCGGTCGACAGAATGAGACCCGCCTACCAACAGAAATTCAGCACCCCAATGACGTCATGATTTGAAATTTTAACGTCTGCATGCAGTAATAAAAACCGTGTATGTCGATTTATAATTCGGTTTTTGCTACTGCATGCTTGACCGATCTAGACAATATTTGGCACATGGGCATCATTTGACCCAACTTAGATAACAGGGTAGATCTCAAACCCGTACCCGCTTCCTCCATCCCTCTTCCCTTTGTAACTTGTGTGGTAAACTCTGCAGGTTTATCATACCTTATTTCATGTGTAAATAAACTCTACGTGTTTATCATACCTCATTTCATGTACTTGATAACATAGAAAATATATTATAGAAAATGCTTTTCTCTCCTGTGATTAAAAATTCTGTATCAAGGCTTAGACAGTCACCACAGTAATATCTGGATAAAAGGGACAGTCCCCACAGTAATACCTGTATAAAGGGGCAGTCAACACTGTAATCCTTGGATAAAAGGGACAGACAGTACAGTATTACCTGGATAAATGGGACAGTCACTACAGTAATACCACCTGGATGAAAGGTACAGTCAGCACAGTAATACCTGGATAAATGAGACAGCCACCACAGTAATACCTGGATAAATGGGACAGTCACCACAATAGTACCTGGATAAAATGGGCAGTCACCACATTAATACCTGGATAAAAGGGACAGACAAAACAGTAATGCCTGGATAAATGGGACCATCACCACAGTAATACCTGGAGGACAGTCACACCAGTAATGTCTGGATAAAATGGACAAAAAAAAGTATATCTTAGTTTAACCAGACCACTGAGCTGATTAACAGCTCTCCTAGGGCTGGCCCGAAGGATTAGATTTATTTTTACGTGGCTAAGAACCAATTGGTTACCTAGCAATGGGACCTACAGCTTATTGTGGAATCCGAACCACATTATAGCAAGAAATGAATTTCTATGACCAGAAACAAATTCCTCTTGTTCTTCACTGGCCGGTCGGAGATTCGAACTCGCGACCAACAGAGTGGTAGCTGAGAACGGAACCCGCTCAGCCAGCGAGGAACTAATACGTGGATAAAAGGGACAGTCAGAAACAGCAATACCTGGATAAAAGGGACAGACAGCACAGTAATATTTGGATAAATGGAAGTCACCACAGTTATACCTGGATAAAAGGGACAGTCACCACAGTAATATCTGGATAAAAGGGTCAGTCAGCACAGTAATACCTGGATGAATGGGACAGCTGGTACAGTAATACATGGATAAATGGGACTTTCACCACAGTAATACTTGGATAAAAGGGACAGTCAGCACAGTAATACTTGGATAAATGGCAAAGTCAGTACATTATCACCGGGAATAATGGGACAGTCACCACAATAATACCAGGATAAATAGGACAGTCATTACACTAATGCCTGGATAAAAGGGACAGTCAGTACAGTAATACCTGGATAAATGGGACAGTCAGCAGTGTCATACCTGGATAAAATTGGCAGTCACCACAGTAATCCCTGGATAAATGGGACAATCACCACAGTAATATCTGGATAAATGGGACAGTCAGTACAGTAATATTTGGATAAAAGGGACAGTTAGTACTGTAATTTCTGGATAAAATGGACAGTCACCACAGAAATACCTGGATAAATGGGATAATCAGCACATTAATATATGGATAAAAGGGACCGTCAGAACAGTAATATCTGGATAAAAGGGCAGTTAGTACAAGGAGGTGTAGGAAAATTTTTCTAGTCCTTCTGAGTTTTCAGGGCAGTGCCAGGTTGGTCAGCTATTATATATATATATATATATATATATATATATATATATATATATATATATATATATATATATATATATATATATATATATATATATACTCTAATAATGGAAAGATTTTTAATGTCAACACGAATAAATGTCAATTCCCATCTTCATAAAAAATATAAGAAAATCTACATTTACTTTTGTGAATTTCAAAAACAATGTAAACTCCCTTTTTGTGTTCTTCTCCTGTGTATATGTGTGTCCCAGTTAGTGTTATACGATATTTCTACACTTATGGAAAATGAAGCTATCTTTGGTCTCAATCGTGACATGGAGCGGATTAATGAATGGTGTAGTCGGTGGGGTATGAGGCTAAACTCCAGTAAAACGAAAATACTGTTGTTTCGTTGATCTCATGCTGATTTTCCACCCCATCCTCCTCTTCAAGTGGATGGGACTCTGCTGAATGATTATGAAGCTTCAACCATACTTTGTGTAACTTTTGACAAGCCCTTGTGGGCTTTTACATATGAATACAGCTCATATTCTAAATAATAATAATAATAAAATTTACTTTTGGGGAAGTAGGAGGGCAATTTCAATAAGTTAATGAAAGCATGGGTAAATAACCGACTAGGGTGTGTATGGTAAGTGTAAAAAGAGGGAAAGGTTACAAAGGAGGGGTGAGAAATGGGTGAGATGAGAAACTGTCTTTTTGGCAGGGTTAAGATGATAAACGACATTATTAGAATTACAGGGGCAGAACATTAGTTCGTACACCGGGGAGTGTGTACAGCAGGAGGAGAGGGTAATCGGAAACCAGGATGATAAGAGCAACGAATATGGATGGTAGGAAAATGGTCATTGTCAACTGACTAAGTATATTAGAAGCAACCATATAGGATAATGGTAGGATGAGAGAATAAATGAGTCACACAATAAGTGAAGACAGGAACGAAGCAGTCTGTGTGTAAAAGGAAGCTTGAAGTGTCTATGTAAGCCAAAGTAGGAATATATAAAGAAACTTATGCCAACTCTCATTTGTGGAAGTGTAGTGTGGATATTAAATTCGAATAATTAGCAAAAACATTTGAAGTTGTAAGTATCATTGGTTTGTGCAGACCACGTTGTAGAATATACTGTGTTAAGAGAACTGTAAGGGTAAGAAATGTGGATACACGTAGACATGGTAAAAAGTTAAAAGGGTGGATTAGGGCGCTTTGACATAGTTCGGTCATATGGAAAGAATGGATTATAAGGTGGGGGGAAAAATGGGTACAGTTCATAAGTATCAGGAAGTAGCAGGAGAGGAAGACGTAGAGGGTACTCGATTACAAGTATGGAAAATAAGAGCTAATCATATATGAAGACAGACAGTGAAAGACATTGTATGTGTGTGTGTGGGTGGGTGTATGTATGTGTGTGTGTGTGTTCATATGCAGGTGTGGCAATACGAAGTTGGTCGTATGTAGAATTCAGTTGACCTGAGGTGGAAAGGGGTCAATCCCTTGTGTTATGGTGTTCTAGACCTTATCCATTTTGAGTGAACCGATCTCTACATACCACCAACGAACTGTTGTCACACCTGCATAAGCCATATAAATACTCTTTCCACTTACCAAATATCCAGATTTCACCAGTGATCAGGAATACATGAGTTTTGGTATTTGAAATATGTGGTTGCAGCGTGTAAACAGTGTTTTATGGTTTTTTTTTATCATAAATATAACACACACACACACACACACACACACACACACACACACACACACACACACACATATATATATATATATATATATATATATATATATATATATATATATATATATATATATATATATATATATATATATATATATATATATATATATATATCTGTGTGTGTGTGTGTGTGTGTGTGTGTGTGTGGGTGCATGCGTATGTGTTGTATACTTGAAATCGCTATACACACACACATACTAGAACCTTCATCATCAATCCTCAGTTATTTTCTTTGTAAATGACGCTGCTATGTAAAAGTCAACCTTGCAGTACTGGAATGTGAGCATCGTGACCTCGATATATAATATTGAGCAGCTAACGGATACTTCAAGCCTTACCAAGATTACAATTAAATCACTGAAATGATGAATCTTAGTTTCATAAGTATAAAAAGTAAATGTGTTCGGGTCTTGGTTCTTGTACCAAATACAAAATTCTTTTCAATTCTCCTTCAAAACTGTTGAAAGACGACCTCCGTCAGGCTGTCTTTTCTGCCCATAACGAACTTATTCAAGTTGAAAAGGACTAACTGTAATGATTCTGTAATGAACATCATTGAGGCCATATTTATAGTGCTAATTGAACTGAATGGTTTTCAAGATTCTAGTAAAGGCTTTAATTACTGAATGAATAGGAAAATTTAAAAGTGTTAGCATTATATTTATCAGTGGTATTATTTCCATAAAAATTTGTTTTGTGTTTGTCAATAATCAGGTGAGGGTCGTAGTAATATTTATTTGCTATAAATTAATTACACACATTATTACACACACATATATATATAGTGTAGTGTATGTATATGTATGTATATATATATATATATATATATATATATATATATATATATATATATATATATATATATATATATATATATATATATATATATATATATATATATATATATATATATATATAATAAAAAACTATTTTTCAGTCTAAAGAACACCATTCTCACAATTGTAAGAGCTACTGGCCGAGTTGACTCTCACTGGAATTACTTTAGAAAACTCCCGTGTTTTAAATAACTATATATATATATATATATATATATATATATATATATATATATATATATATATATATATATATATATATGTGTGTGTGTGTGTATGTACACACATACACATATATATATGTATGTATGTATGTATGTATATGTGTGTGTATGTGCGTGTGTGAGCTTGTCTGCGAAAGTGTGTGTTTACAAATGTATGTCTATACGTATATATGTTATGTATCAATAAATAAGCCTTTCCCCTAAAAGAGGAACTGATACAATCATATACACATCATGTAATGCATTGACCCCTATAATGGCAGCCCAAATGTGCATGCGTTGTTACATGGACTGAATCAGTTACTACTATACAGGGATTTCATACCCTTCAGGGGGCAGACGTCTATGCGTTGAGTTGAATAATACTATAATATAAATTTTCAAAATATCGTATCTTTTTCATTCGAACATTACACTTGAAGGATAATTACCATCTTTCCATAGATTAAGCTGAAAAAGAATGAATCTTACACTAATATAATACCGGTAATTATTGTTGACAACAAAATAATTTAACGAAATATACTTTCATAGACGGTGCTATACTATACAACTATACTAGCACGGCTGAATCATTTTTCTGATGTACAAATTCAACATATATTATCAACACTTAGGAACATCAATGGCAGACTATTTTTCCTACGCAAAAAAAAAAAGAACTTAAAAGGGCAGATGTCTGGTTGCAAGACACGAAAAGATGCCAGAAAAACGTGCCCGTATGACAGGGCCCTCCAACTGTGTGTACGTATTTTGGTTGTTTGTCGTTCTCATTTTCCATGGCAGGTGTCCACGACAAAAAAAAAAAAAAACATCGATTCCACTCAAAATTTTTGTTCTTGTGCAATACTTATAAAACACTGGTGTTCAGAACTTTTTCCAGTGCACAGATTGGTGGGAATATTAAAAGCGATTTCATCACACGTTTTTACAATTGATGATTGTTTTTTATGCATTCATTGTTGTTGCCAGTATTCAAATGTATGAAAACTGCAACAAGACACACGAATATGCGAAGATGAAAACTCTGAAAAGACTAAAATGATAAATATAAAAAACAGCAAACAGATGAAAACGTACATACACAAGCAACAGCGTAGGTCAGAAAATTTCTTGTTTCACAATTTTTTTTTATTTTGCAAAATTAATTTACTTTGGACAGTCCAGTCCAGTACAGTTAAAACTTTAACTTGGAAGTGACTTTTACTTTTGTAATCTGCTTCCTTCCTTCCAAAATCAAGAAAGGCTCTATTGCTCCGAGTCCAGAGTCTTTGAAATTTTTATCAGGAAGAAGATTGGGGGAGTCACTCCTCCGTGTAAAATTCTCATCAGGGTTCCATGAAAATTAGTCTAAAAGAGCAGATCAATATTTCGTATTACACTGAAAGAATGCAAACATAGAATAGTACGAGGAAAGTAATTGTAAGAAGAGAGATGCAATCTCAGATGCAAAAGTTATCT
Source organism: Macrobrachium rosenbergii (assembly GCF_040412425.1). Lineage (NCBI taxonomy): Eukaryota > Metazoa > Arthropoda > Malacostraca > Decapoda > Palaemonidae > Macrobrachium > Macrobrachium rosenbergii. The sequence goes on along the minus strand of NC_089770.1, from coordinate 25,668,817 downwards.
TTTAACAAAGCAAACAATTACTATATAGCAGTGCACGTGTGTGTGTATATATATACATACACACAGCACATAACATAATATATATATATATATATATATATATATATATATATATATATATATATATATATATATATATATATATATATATATATATAGTGTGTGTGTGTGTGAGTGTCTGTATCACAAGCGTATCAAGAATAATTCGAAAGTTAAGAGGAACACACAGCCCTCTTAACTTCTCGAATTCTTCACACTTAGGATACGCTTGTCCCTACAAAGCCTGAGATCCAACTGCAAGTATATGAAGAAATTCTGATGTCTGTAGCAGGATTCGAACCACATTCAGAGTATCAGAACGAGGTCACATTGCCGACCTGACCACAAGAGGGTCAAAGAAGACAACGTGAGCTCGTTCTCATAATGTACATGTGGGTTCGAATTCTGCTACGGACGTCAGAATTTATTCATACACTGACATTTGGATCTCAGGCCTTGTCTTGACAAGCGCATCCAAAAGTGTGATGAATTCGAATATATCTGGTAAAATTTGAACAATAGCTTTATAATATATATATATATATATATATATATATATATATATATATATATATATATATATATATATATATATATATAACATATACCCTCACTTATAGCACACTTGCATATACTTATAGCACTTATGCATATATATATATATATATATATATATATATATATATATATATATATATATATATATATATATATATATATATATATATATATAGACACTAACCCTCACTTATGGGTTGAGTGCATTAGCCTAAGACTGCCCTAAAACAAACCCTATGGATCCAAGTTCGATTCCTGGTCAGGGTAGGTGTACTTATATATTATTCCGTTAGCTGCAAATTATTCGGAAGTTACAGTTAATTCGATATTGCTGGACCGTAGGTGCCTTAGTATTTGAAAGTATGGTATTGAAAAAGAAATGACATTTATATATGAATATATGTGTGTTTATATCTACACATGAGAGAGAGAATAAAATAATGTAATAAGGACGCATTTAAGTATATTGCGCAGTCGACACGAGCAGACGATTAGTGCAGCCTTCGAATGAAAACTTCACCCACTCCTGTTCCAACGGTTCAAGAACAGAAAGTTTGGCTGTTGACTGAAGTTCAGGAGGCAATTTCTGAAACTTCCACCGTCTTGCTGAAAATGGGAACTACTGAGTACCTACCATAATGAATTTTTATTGTGATTCTCCTGCATTAGCATATTGAGCCCCAAGCTTTGAGACTCTGAACTTTACCCAAAATTGTGTTTATATTGGAATTATTCATTCTTTTGGCGTCTACAATTATGTTATGTGTGAGAAACTGGGCCATTTACAGCTGCTTTTCGCCTAGCCTGCTCTGGGCATTCTGCTAGTGTGTGTTTTTATACATGTTTTCTCTCTCTTGTTAGTATGTGATTTTGTACATACTTTCCCCTCTCTCTCTCTCATATATGTATATATATTTATATGTATATATATATATATATATATATATATATATATATATATATATATATATATATATATATATATATATATATATATGTATATATATATATAAATATAGGGTGTCCATAAAATCATGGTGCAATTTCAAATACTTGTATCTTCGTAACTATACATGATAGAATTAATCAGTAACAAGGATAAGAAAGGTTGATGTGTCTAGTTTTTCTGTTCTTCTGAAGTTTTATTTA
>NC_089770.1:25627071-25657071 GCF_040412425.1 Macrobrachium rosenbergii | reverse complement strand
AAAGACATTCTTTTTCTTATGCATTTAATAATAGACCGACGTTTCGTATCTCTTGATACATTTTTCGAGATGAAAAGCGATGAACACTGGTTGTCTGTGTCCGTTTGCTTTAAACACTATTTAGATGGCTTTTGACACCATATATTTCTGGGCACTTGTTTCTGTTTTTTTGTTCACTTTTAATATTTTTATGTCTTTAAGACTGTCTTTTTTTTTCTTAACTGTAGTATTAACCTGGAAAAACAAGTATATATTGTATATATTTACTGTTTAAACACAATTATATTTAGTTATATTTTTCAGCCTGGAAAATGTATCCAGAGATACGAATAATATTATTAAATGGATGAAGAAAAAGAACGCCTTCCCGTTACTCCAATTTGCCTGTTGTTTAATATATATATGTCATATTATATATAAATATATAATATATATATATATAAATATATATATATATATATATATATATATATATATATATATATATATATTATATAAACAAACTCTGAAGTTTGTGTTTGGTTTGACTCAATTTTGTGTGATCCTACTTATTCTACGAAAATCAAGTAAAAACTCTCTCTCTCTCTCTCTCTCTCTCTCTCTCTCTCTCTCTCTCTCTCTCTCTCTCTCCAAATACCACCACTAAATATGCTATACACAGCAGTCCACTTTCAAATGAGAACCAATACCACTGAGAAACCTATTAAGCCCCACTTCCATACTTAGCACTCAAGAGAAGAACTCCGCTGACCTACGTAAGTTAAGGAAGCGTCCAAAAGTGACTGACGACAGCAGCTGACTGCTTTACTCGAAAGTGGAAATGAAATTAGGGCGGGTATTTGCTCTTTAACGTCGGACTCCGGATAAATATTCATCAAGAAAATGGATGTAAATTTGTTGGTCACTGGCAGATTTGTATAACTTACATTATTATTATTTTTGCCTTCACGCAGTATTACAATTATTATTCATAACTTTCTGAATTATTTTACGAAATTTAGGCTCTCAAACGAAGCACTGGGGCACTTTTGGCCATCACCGCTTGCAACAATGAAAAGGAGATGAAGGGCGACGGTGTCAAGGTGGGACTAGGAGAAAACCCCACAGCTGCACTAACAACAAGTCATAGTTCAGAGGCTGGAGGGCGAGACTGAAGGAAGGAAGCGGGAATGATTTCATTTATGAAAATTTGGCTATAAAGCCAAGCACATGGGCACTTTCAGCCATACAATGAAAAGAGGGAGTTAGAGTAGTTGGAGAGCAAGATGAAAGGAAAGAAACGGGAATGGAGGTAAAGTAAACATCCTTTAACGGTGTCTACAATGCACCATGCGGGGTACAATGACAGCACTTTTTTCTGGAAAAGTTGCTATGAAACAGAATGGCTAAATATAAAAAGTGAGAATTTGTTCAGAAGATGAGCAGCTTAGTAAAATACAGATGGAAACAGATAAGTAAATGTTGATGAATGAAAGGCACATTATTGAATACAACAGCCTAAAAATATTCAGTATGACATGCAGGTTCTAATAACGTTTGGGTTAGTTAAAAATGTGGTTTTCAACTGAATATACTCGTAAGTTATTGTTTCTTTGAGAAATAAAACTTTTGAGTTTTTCAATGTAATGAATATCAATTTTTTGCCAGATTATATCCATATAGTTTATCAAAGTGAAACAACTACTTTGGTTTATTTAGGGTAATTCAAAAAGTACTTCGAATATTTCTTAAGAATGAAATAAATATTTGTGTATATTACAGCTGTTTTAAAAGGTTCTGAGGAAGAAATAAATACTTCGGTTGTATTGTGTTATTTAAAAAATGTAAGAACTTTGAACTGAAATAAATATTTTATTTCTTAAAGATTATACCAAAATTGTGTTACTGAAATAAATATTCGATTTGTTGAAGGTATAAACACAGTTCTTTACAATGAGATATTTTATCATAAAACTAACTGAAAAAGCGCCTCAGAAGGAAATTGAATTTTTTTTATCATAGCTGAGCCTAAAATCATTCTTAAAATGAAAAGCTAATTGAAAATCTTTCTTTCAGAGGACAGTAAATATATTTTATTTTTAAAAGTAAAGTCTGAAAAGTCCTTAGGACAGGAAAGCTAACAAAAAAGAGCTCCTCAGAAGACGGAGGTTACTTCAGTTTATGAAAGTTACGGTTTTCAGAACGTACGAGGTATTTTTCGTTTAAGAAACTAACCTTAAACATTTCTTAAGCAGGTAAACGTAACTGAAAGGGAATATTTTTGTTTATTACAGATGAGCCAATAAAGTTCCTTCGAATGAAAAGTTGATAGAAAAGAATTTCCTAGGCAGGAAGTGAATATTTTCGTTTGTGAAAGCTAGGTTCAAAGTTCTAACGAAGGAAAGCTAAGCACAAAATTTTCTCAGGGTTCCTCAGGACTTTACACAAGTGTCTTGATTGCATTGCTTGGCGACTAGTTATTTCCCTTACAACGAAGTTTCGAACTTCTAAGCTTTGTAACTGTTTCCCTGCTCCGGTTTCCTTAACTCTTATAACACTCTATCCTTTCGTCGGGGGTCAAGTCCCATCCTTTCGTTCTTTCTCTTCTTTAATTTCTTCGGGGCTGCGCTTTATGGAAACGCTTTTGAGATTGACTTACTCATGGGCTATAGCATTCTCCCTTTCAACCTAACTGTTCAACTTCTCAAGCCATTCATTTCTCTAATTTTCAGATTTCATCTAAGAATAAATCTTTCGGGGAAATCTGTGACACCAGAAATCTATAGTTAATCTTTTTTCGTTTTAATAATAATAATAATAATAATAATAATAATAATAATAATAATAATATAATAATAAAGGAAGAAAGAAACTATTTACATTTCCTTTCTACATAATAATAAAGGAAGGGACTATTTACATTTCCTTCTACCTGTGTTTGTAAACATATTTTTATCTCGAGGGTCTTTAGGCTTTCTACTGAATTTCCTAAGGGAATCATCCTCTTTATTCCTACCACTGGGGAATCAAAAACGAAAATCTCTCTCTCTCTCGACGTCGGTGACCTTAGTAGTCGTGTCACAGAAAAACACTATAAATTAATTAATTAATTAATCTCTCTCTCTCTCAATATATATATATATATATATATATATATATATATATATAAAATATATATATACAAAACATGTATATATATATACATATATATATATAATATATATATATATATATATATAAAAATACATATATATACATACATCTCTCTCTCTCTCTCTCTCTCTCTCTCTCTCTCTCTCTCTCTCTCTCTCTCTATATATATATATATATATATATATATATATATATATATATATATATATATATATATATATATATATATATATATATATATATATATATAATGCCAAAGAGGTTTGGAGGTGTATGCGAGCAAAGGGAACACAGGAGAAGTATGTGAGGTTGGTCCAAGATATGTATGAAGAGCAAAATGCAGGTTAGAAGCAGTGTTGGGTTAACTGAATGGATACCAGTAAAGTTGGTTTACATCAGGGATCTGCTTTAAGTCCATATCTTTTGACCTGATAATGGATGTGCTGTCTCAAGAATAAGGTATCAATCCCTCTGGTGCATGCTGTTTTCTGATGACATCGTGCTATACAGCACCAACAGAGGGGTTGTGGAGTCAAAACCACAGCGATATAGAAAAGTACTGGAAGATAGAGAATTAAAGATCAGCAGAAAGAAGACTGAATACTCAAGATTCAATGAAGATCAAGACTCCGAGATTAGCATGGAAGGGACAAAGGTTGAATCGAGTAGAAAAATTTAGGTATCTTGGTTCAACAGTAGCTGGCGTATGGCAATTTTGGATGAAGAATAACACACAGTGCAGGCTGGATGAAAAAACTGTAGAAAGATGTCAGGTGTCTTGTGTGACTGCAGAATCAACGTAAAGGTTAAAGGAAGAGTGTGTAAGACAGTAGTGAGACCAGCTTTGATATATGGAGCTGAAACACAGCCGGTAAAGAGAGAGCAAGAAAAGAAATTGGATGACTTAGAGATGAAAATCCTTAGATATATGTGTGGAGTGACAAAAATGGACAGGATCAAGAATCAAAGAACGCCTAGGACAGGAGACTGCGGTGGTATGACCATGTGATGAGAAGGGATGAGATATATGTAGGGAGGAGAGCGATGCAGATGGAGGTGCCTGATGCAGACCGAAGCAAAGGTGGATGGATGTTGCTAAAGAAGATCTGAGAGACAAACAGTTATCAGACGACGATGCGTTTGACCGAGCCAGGTGGAGAAAGCTGTCAGAAACATCGACCCTACATAGAAGTGGGAAAAGATGCAGAAAAAATTACACACACACACACACACACATATATATATATATATATATATATATATATATAGAGAGAGAGAGAGAGAGAGAGAGAGAGAGAAAGAGAGAGAGAGAGAGAGAGAGAGAGAGAGAGAGAGAGAGAGAGAGAAATTCTGGTCTATTTTACCAGGTATATTTGCATTTGTAATATTCACGCTGAATTCTTTACTTCTAGTTCCTCATATTTTTTTAAGATAAGCTTGTCACTATAAAGCCTTAAATCAGAGGTTTACAGATACCTCACAGACACTCTCATTATATATATATATATATATATATATATATATATATATATATATATATATATATATATATATATTATAACTTTTTTATCACATACACAATTGTTCTGTGCATTAGTAGAATTACTAAAGGACCTCATTCAAACTGGATGGTATCTAACGGAGTTTTTATTTAGAAAAAGTTACAAGCTTTCTTGGACAAACAGTCCACATTTATCAAGTATCCGTACAATGAGCAGACGCATAGTCTGGCTGTACTTATATCTGCGTGCTGGGTACTTTTAATCCTATAATCGCCTAGCTCCTCCTGTGTGACCTCCACCCCATCGTGACCTTCGTCTTTCTCTGATCCCTCCTTCCAGGTGTCCGTTTTCCGTGCGTTCTCTTGCGTTTTTTCTACGTTTCCTTGCTACTGTGGCGTATATGGTTTTTCTAGATATGCTGTCTTCAAAGCCGTTTCCGGTGTTCCCTGCCATCGTGTTGTTGGCGCAAGTTATGAAGGCGTTCTCTACAACCAGTCTAGATGTTTTGTTGGTGTTTCTGTACAGAAAACTCATATTTTCCCAGTCTATTCTGTGATCATTTTCCCATCAGTGTTTGGCAACTGCCAACGTTTGATTATAATGCCTTATGTTCTGCAGATGTTGTTTGCTTCGCTCTTTACATGATTTGCCAGTTTCGCCATAGTACCCTACTTCACAGTCTAGACACGCTGCCATATATTACCCCCCTCTAATCTCTTCCCCCTCTACCGACTTTTTGTTTCTAACTATTTTATTCCTGATGGTGTTTTTGTAGCTGCCTATCAATTTGAAATTATTCAGTTTTCTGTTGATGGGTGCAATAGAGTTGTTGTCCGGGACTGTAATTATTTTCTTTCCTACCAAATGTTCCTTTTCTATCCTTTCCCTCTCCCCAAAATAGTTTTTCCTTGCTTTAATATGTGCCCACTCCCACCAATACTTAGGGTAGCCTAATCTCCTAAAACTCTCCCTCAGGTAATCCAAGAAAGCTTGTAACTTTTTCTGAATAAAAAACTCCGTTAGATACCATCCAGTTTGAATGAGGTCCTTTTAGTATATATATATATATATATATATATATATATATATATATATATATATATATATAGATATACATATATATATATATACATATATATCATATATAAATGTATATATATGTATATATACTGTATATGCATACATATAGCCATATCAATATAATTATATACATATAATATATATATATATATATATATATATATATATATATATATATATATATATATATATATATATATATATATATATATATATATATATATATATATATATGTATATATATATATATATATGTGTGTGTGTGTGTGTGTGTGTGTGATGTGTGTGTGTGAGAGAGAGAGAGAGAGAGAGAGAGAGAGAGAGAGAGAGAGAGAGAGAGAGAGAGAGTCGATTATTTTAGAATAGTATGACATCGTTCATCGGGATTTTCATATAATTAATCGTGCGGTTATAATTCACAATTTATGGTATAATCTATAAACACAGGAAGTACGTCAGTTTGAACATAGCCATTATGTTTGCATTTTGGGTACGCAAGTTGGTTTCTTAATGAGAGAGAATACCTTTCAAACATGGCAGTCACATTTTCTATAAACAACTAATCCTGGAAGAGAGATCAGAAGGCGCCAGCGACCTCAATGTGCGTGGCTGCCCGTGTGCCGAAGTCATAAAATCGAATTATCACCCATCCTTCAATTTACCCAAATCTATGTAAGTGAGAATTGGAGTAATACCGTGGGAAGCAGGATTTCGGTCAGACCAATTTTTGTCTCAAAGGACCACCATCCATGGCTTTTGTCACTTACCTTCATTCACGCGCGCGCGCGTGTGTGTGTGTGTGTTTATATATATATATATATCTATAATGTATGTTGTGTGTATATATATATATATATATATATATATATATATATATATATATATATATATATATATATATATATATATATATATATATATATATATATATATATATATATATTGTTATATATATACCAAATATATATTTAGCTAACTTTAAAATGAACTGTTATGTGTGTGTAATTTGCGTGTTAGCGTATATATACCAAATATATATTTATATAACTTTAAATGAACTATTATGTAGAATATGGAAGGAAAAATTTAATATAGTATATATATATATATATATATATATATATATATATATGGGGATGAAGAACACACTATATACATATATATATATATATATATATATATATATATATATATATATATATATATATATATATATATATACATATATATAATATATAATGCATGCGATTAATATAATGTTGAATTTAGGCAACTACAAAAGGACTGATACAGAGCAGCAAAATTGTAATACGTACGCTGTGATGAAAGCATTGTCCATATAAATATGCAAACAATTATAAGAGGTGTTGAATCATAGAGGGGAGTTAATTTTTGTCTTTGCAACACAAAGAAATTCCATTGTTTTTATAAGAAAAATAAGGAGCTACTATTTTGTTGTCAAATGCACCAGGCTTAGTTGCACTTCTTAAAATCTGTACATTTTACACACTAAAATAAATTGATCATATTTACTCAGTCCTAGATGGACATTCACAGTCTTATCAAAACTTTCTTTTAAAAATTGAAATTAGATTATGTCTGTTTCTAACATCAGGGTGCGCCAATTTTTTCAGCACCTACCCAAACAATACCTTGATTACTGAAACAACCAAAAACAGCAGTGTTCTCCTTTGCAAATACTTTATATATTTTTACGCTATTTAATCATTGAACAGGAGAATTAAAAACAAACATACACAGATATATGTATACTGTATAAATATGTGTGTCTTCTATCAGGAAAGAAACACATTCCGGGGTGCTACTTCAGTCCTCCTCACCGGTGAATGTGGGAAATTAGGTGAGTGACTACAGTATTTATATTGAATATACAGGTGCGGGATAACAGTTTACAGCATAATTATGGAAACGCCTGCTTGTGATTAGGTTGTCAAATAACTCGTCCCTGAAGCCACATTTCCAATGGCACTGATTTCCGTACAAGAAAACATAAATTCAAGCATGTTTACCTTAACTGCCTCAACATACAGCAAATAATTCTTTTCCTTTATGAGGCTGCATAACTTTATTTTAGGAAAAAATCCATCAGTAATCAGCTTTCTTATTTTCCTTTCTAATAACTCTCACTTTTCTCCACAAACAAAATAGTTTTTACTGTTTTCATTAATCAAGACAGTGCTCTTTGTCTTAGTGTTGATAATTGCATTTCATCTTTAAATAAATATTTCAATACAAGGAAGAGAATGGGCTAATGGTATGCCTAAATAGGCCTCAGGGCATACCAATAGCCCATTCTCTTCCTTGTAATCAAAATGTATTCTTGGTAGACCGAAGAAGAGGCAACCACTAAAAAAATGAGAAAACTTTACCTGACTTAAAATTCTCCGCAAAAAAAAAGAAAAACTAACTTCTTGCAGGCAATATCGGAAACGTTTTTCGGCCTCGCATACATAGAGTCGATTTCCCAGGGCTCTGCCAAGGATATACTCGACCTTAATGCAATAGCCCCCCGAAGGATTCCCGAATGTGTTTCTTCTTCTTTTTCTTCTTCTTCTTCTTCTTCCCCGACGCGGAGCCATTATACAGAAGATCGCTGGTGTCCTCTTTTACTTACGAGTATTGGTCGGAATGAAAGAGTTTCCCCTCGCCCCACCACCCTCACTTCCCCTCGTGCTCGCCCAAGCTCGATTCTTTCCGGATCTGGAAACTGCAAAGTGGAAAATGGAAACACTCGGAAAACCAGGGACAGCGGCAACGGCGACTACAGCGACAGACGCGGCAACATCGGCAAACACGCTCTCGTCCCTGAGGCCACATTCGTATTCCTCTTACCGCTGCGGGCTGTTGCCACATGCTTCATTTGCGGATAAAAAGACGCCCGCAAGGAAACTCGAATTAACCTCTCTCTCTCTCTCTCTCTCTCTCTCTCTCTCTCGTTTTACTTTTATGATTCTGCGGTGGGTCTCTGGAATTTGTGGAGAGGAAGTTAACTGACGATAAACCAATAATTCTATTGAGAAGGGAATTAGCGGCCATTCAGCAGCCTATCAGTAACAGCTGCAGAATCTTTGTAGATTTGAAGAGTTGCAGAATTAACAGCAGCAGCCGCAGCACACAACAGGAGCAGAAGCCCTGCTGCAAAAAACAGCTGCAGCCGTCGCAATGTCAACAGTTGTAGCAGCGACAGCAACAGAAGGGTCACCATCAACAGCATCGGAAGCGGCAGAAGCATTTTATCATCAACAACAGCTGCAGAAACATCAGTACCAAGAACAGCAGGGACATCAGCAACAACAGCGAGAGCAGCAGCAACATCAAAATCAGCTGCAAGAACAGCAACACCAACAGTTCAGCAACAACAAATACAAGTAAAATATGCGCCGAAGGTTCTACGGCGCAATCGAGTTTTCTGTACCGAAAATAGATCTGTCTTCCGGTGGTCTCGGTATAATGCTGTATGAGCCGTGGCCCATGAAACTTTAACCACGGCACGCTGGTGGCCTGTCCCATATCGTTGCCAGACTCACGACTATGGCTAACTTTAACCGTAAATAAAACTAAAACTACTGAAGCTAGAGGGCTGGAATTTGGTATGTTTGATGACTGGAGGGCAGATGATCAACATACCAATTTGCAGCCTTCTAGCCTCGGTAGTTTTTAAGACCTGAGGGCGGACAGAAAAAGTGCGGACGGACAGACAAAGCCAGCACAATAGTTTTCTTCTACAGAAAACTTAGTCGAAGAGATGGCAATAATTTGAGAGTCTCTGCGACTGAACTCCCTCAGGACTTCCGACAACGATTTTTCGCCAAGTCCTCTTCTTCCACTTCTCCCTCCCTCCTTTTCTTTTTGGGCCGAAATCTCCAGCCATGGCGATTTCCATATATCAATTTACCAAGTAATGACACTTGGGAGAGACTCAAGGAAGAACAGGGGGAAAAATTCCCTCAGTGGGAGAACTAAATATGGAATAAGAAGAAGGGGAAGTATATTGGAAGTGATTCCCCAAGTGGGAGAGAAAGTCAAATGGGGAATAAAGAAACGTGGGGAGAATTTTATGGAAAGTAAGAGGAAGTTGGCAGGTATCTGTGAAGGAGAATTATCTGGAAGTACAGAGAAATGTCAGACAGACTACCCAAATATGTAAAGGGACACGGGGTTCAGCGAGAGGAAAAAGAAGTAGAAATTAATATATATATATATATATATATATATATATATATATATATATATATATATATATATATATATATATATATATATATATATATATATAATTGCAAATAAAAAAAATATCACAAATCAAACAAGAAAGGAAAAAAGGACAACACACGACTGTGGAAGGGACCTGGTACCGAGAAATGTGGCCAGGGTATGGGGGTATGTGTGTGGAGGAAAAATGAGTAAAAGAAATATCAAACAAAAAAGAACTAGTGTAAAGAAATCAACTGGACAATCGGAAAAGAACGCAAGGGAAGCGGATGCGAATTGAAAAAGGAAGTAATCGATGGGGGAACAGATAGTGAAAGCGGAAGAGAGAGAAATAAACCAGGAAATGGGAAAAGGGGAGTCGGAGAGTCTGTAGAGGGTTGAGTAAGAACGAATGTACAAGAGATAAAACATTTGGTCCCCTTGGCATGAAGACAACTCGGTACCTGTCGTTATAGAAGAGTGTGGTTTTATAATCGTTGATGAAAATGCTTCTTCTGAATCTTTGATGTTTTATTCTTTATTTGAACTTGGTCTTTTGAGCTATATTCTCGTTTATATGGAGTTCCTTGTCGCCCAATTCATAGCCACGCTGTATTCTTTATTACTTTATTTGCCATAACATAATTTCTTTGCCGTGTTTATGGATGCATCTTTAATATTTTAATCCCAGTTATGCCATATTTCTTTACTCGCGATTTTCAGGTTTCCTCGTTACTTTTTTCACGGTTATGATGATAATGATTATTTATGAAAATTTGGCTATAATGTCAAGAACAGAACTGGGGCACTCTCAGCCATTCGGTGCTCGAGTCAGTGGAATGAGGGAGTTGTAGTGGTTGGACAGCAAGCTGATAAAAAGGAAGCGGGATTGGAGACAGTGTAGCGTAAAAGGCTAAAAAGTGGGAGCTGCCGGGGACCGAGGGGACGCTGCTAAACAACCTTTAGTAATGCCTACAGAGCACTACATGAGGTGCACTTCTGACACCTCTCCCTTACAGAGTAGTCACGGTTATGCCCTATCATTTGTATATTTAGTTTTGATGTATCATGTTCTGTGCTACTGCCATTCATGGTCGTTTGATAATCTTTGATGATTTATTTTTCTTTTTTACCCAGCATTATACAGTGGCCCTAGTAGTTTTATTCATGGTCACCTCTGCCAATAAAAGTTTGAAGAATGTATTTTTCACCCATCTGCCTGAATACTTTCGCGTTAGCAAGATATTTCAAGAATGGATGGACAGAATTTCATGAAGCTTAGTCGATATATTTTTCCAAGCAATTTTCTGGAGGCAAATCAGACCACAGCTGATTTCATACGATGAAACCTGGTCAAGATTTACTTGAGATTCATTTCCTGTTATTTTTTTATATTTAAACTTCTTTCACTTCTCTTTAAGAACTGAACTGAATATAAAATTTAGGCCAATAACAGTGGGACCTATGAGGTCATTCAGCGCTGAAACGGAAATTGACAATAAAAGGTTTGAAAGGCGTAACAGGAGGAAAACCTCGCAGTTGCACTATGAGCCAATATTTAGGATAGGGTGAAAAGTAAGATGGAAGAAAGAGAATATGAAAGGAGGTACAGTAATAGAAACGAAAGGTGTTGCAGCTAGGAGCCAAAGGCACGCTGCAAAGAACCTTAAGTAATGCCTACAGTTCGCTGCAAGAGGTGCACTGACGGCATTACCCTCCTACGGGGTTTTCCTCTTTAAATTCCTAAAATTTTGCTAAACGGTAATACTATAATTTTCACTCTGTGAAAATTTCTCCATTCTTTTATCTGCGTAAGTTCCTATCCTTTTTCATTTTTGTAATTTTCAGTTTTCTTAGAGTAAATTCTTGTGATTTTTGCCGTTTAAAAATTTTCACATTCATAGATTCCTATAATTTTTCCTTTAATAATAATTCGTATTATTTTTCTATGCTTACACTTCTATAATTTTACTATACACGCTATTCTATATCTATTTTTATATTGGCAAAATTTTTTATCGCGCTTCAAGACTCATTTAACTGTTTATGAATCAATTTTCAAAATTTGTATAAATTCACATAATTACTTCATACTTATAATCGCCCTTAGTATTTTCGTAAGTTTAAATTACTTCGATTTCTCATTTGTTAATTCCTGTATTTTTAGTAAAAATAAATAACTATTTTTTTTATTTGCAGATTCTTGTGTTTCTCCATGTACAAATATCCCTTTTCGTAAATTCCATTGATTTTTAATAATAGAAAATTCCTTCACTTTCTCACGCGTGGAAAATCCCTTCCTTTCGCTGAATCATTTCTTAGCATTTTTTACATCTAAATGAACTGCCTAGTTGGCCTTGTAATCCGCTAAACAGTAGGCTACTGGTTTACATAATTTTATTTTGTGTATTTCAAGAGCTCTTCTACGAAAATACTGAAAAATAATAATTCCTCAATATCGAACAGACAAACGGAACGCAAGCCTCTTCATCAACGTCGGGACTCCACAAGGAACCCTCAATCAATCACTGAATCAATCGGTCATCAACGCCAGGCACGGATGACTGCTCAGCTTTTGTCAGGCTGTTATATAACCTGTCGGGGTGAGCAATTACATCGAGATTACAAAGGGTAATGTGATGGAAATTAACTTTGAAATGCTAATGAAAGATGATAATCAATGCGTATAACTATGAAAATCCGTTTCACGCAAATCAGGGTAATAATAATAATAATAATAATAATAATAATAATAATAATAATAATAATAATAATAATAATAATAATACTTATTATTATTATTATTATTATTATTATTAATTATTATTATTATTCGTGTACACGTGAAAATCAATAGCGAAAAGAAAAGCCAAAAATAAACTTGAAAAACAAACTTGAAATTAATAACATACCGTTATCAAAGTTCAGGACAGAAAAATTACTGCAAAAATTACTTTTCAACTAAATGGAAAATGCAATCTCTGATCATTCCTGATGCATACTCATATTAGCATCATATTCATTTCATTACCAAAAGCGAAAGTAATGCAAGCAAATAAAAACGAGGAGAGAAGCATGTTCACTCGGCATTAAAAGCGCAAACATTTCATCAAAAGAGTTCGCTTAAAACTTAACACACTCATCCTGCTTTCACTGTAATATTTATGTACCTAACAGCATTTCGGCATTTTAGCAGAAAAGCTTTTGAAAAAAATTTGAAATGGTTTTTCTTTGTTAGAATTGTTGTTGCCGTTTTGACAAGAGGAAATTATTTCGCGTGCTGGAATTAGCAGAAGTCGAAGTATATATGCCAGCTGGATGTGACTGAGAGAGAGAGAGAGAGAGAGAGAGAGAGAGAGAGAGAGAGAGAGAGAGAGAGAGAGAGAGATGGTGGGGAAGTTTACGAGCGGTGAAAATCTGACATACTGTGTGTGTGTGTGTGTGTGTGTGTGTGTATATATATATATATATATATATATATATATATATATATATATATATACTGTATATATACTGTATATATATAATGCACACACATACATAAGTGTGTGTTTTGTAAGACGCTCACCTGGCAATGAAATGTAGGTGATGAATCCCTGTCGAGGGCAGAACGACAGTCATAGGTCCTGTTAAAACCCCTGTAACTGTGCTGAACTAGCAGTATTATTATTATTATTATATTAAAACAGTTTAACCAGACCACTGAGCTGACTATCAGCTCTCGCAGGCTGGCCCGAAGGATTTGGATGAAATGCCATGTCTAGCAGAGGCCTTGCACTGGGACCAAATAGGTCACCCGGTATGGTGATGAATGAATGAAAATGAAATTAAAAACTGCACAAAGGCATACGCTCTCATACCGGAACACATTCACTCAATAAATAAATTTTTGCTCATGTTCCCATATATACTCACTAAAAAGGTATATTAAAATTTAGAATAAGTTAAGCAACATTTTAAAATTTGGTTGTTTTAAAATTCACTAGACACCATAAGGGTTTTCGTATTTTTATTATATACTTATTTTTATATTCTATTAATTAAATCACAGCTCCTCATGAACATTAAAATTGGTATTGCTGAAAACGTAGAGGATTCTGACAAAATTTCTTTCACTGACCTATTTCCTAAATTTGATAACCGCTGCAGGTTATATTTTGGGCATTTACACAATACATGCTTGACTGTTATCAACACTTTGCATTCTGGGCATTCGGGAGGAGGGCCACGTGGACTGTTCATTAAGTGTCCATGTGTCAAACGAGTATGGCCTATTCGAAGACGCGTCAGAATTACTTGTATGTGTCTCTCTCTGATATGATGAACTCTATTTTCCAACATTGGATTTTATCTGTTTTAAAATTTATTATTTTCAAGTTCTTTATTCCCTATTTTTTGCCATTTACTTACAATGATTGTTTTTATATATCTTATATACTGACTAACAGGGACGTTTACATTTGTTCTTGTCATGTGGACCGCTTCTTTAGCTGCTTTATCAGCCTCTTCATTTGCCTTTAATCCCTACATGCGAAGTGATCCAACATATTTCTATATTTTTTCCATTATTATACAATTTATGGAGTGAAAACTTAATTTGTCGTACAATATTATTTCTTGGATTGTAACTTTGAGTTGCTATAAATCACAAAATTATTAAATGAGGCGTCTTTAATCATCTTTATGGCTGATGTTATTGCACATAACTCAGCTGTAAATACTGAGGGAAAATCAGGTACACGAGAGTTATGTGACTGTTACGAGATGCAGTTACGGGGAATAGGAACAAGCAGCCAGCAACTACACACCGAATATATATACATATATATACATACATATATATATACATACATACATACATACATACATACATACATACATACATACATACATATATATATCGAGGTCAAATAAATTGACTTTATCACATACACAATTGTTCTGTGCATTGGTAGAATTACTGTACGGATACTTGATAATGTGGACTGCTTGTCCAAGAAAGCTTGTAACTTTTTCTGAATATATACTCCATTAGATACCATCCAGTTTGAATGAGGTCCTTTTAGTAATATATATATATAATATATATATATATATATATATATATATATATATATATATATATATACACTGTATATTATATATATACAGTATGTATGTATATATATATATATATATATATATATATATATATATATATATATATATATATATTACTCACAAAAAGCCAGGTCAGGTTTCATCACTGTGCTCAAGCCTGCCCTTAGTGTATTAGAGAGGCGGGGGAGGAGGGGGAGTTGAGAAAGGTATTAATGGTAATGGTACTGGGGGAGGTGGGAGAATTCAGGAGGAAGGGAGGAGAGCAGTGGCGTAACAGAGATTGAATGATTGCGAATGCCAGGTGCGGCATGCTTCTATTAGTTAGCATTACCTTACTTCCGTTGGCCTAATGGAAGACCAGCAGTTTCCATTATACACCTTTGTCGGACGCCACTAAATCCCCTGTTGGCTCAGAACGCAGGTGATATTAATCAGAAAATAGTTCCAGCTTTATTTTCCAGGATTTATGAAACTCGGGTGCTTTAAAAACCGCTTGAGAAGGAGGATCCAAAAATATCAGGCTGGGATGTCCTTAGTCATCACACTGATATAAACTCTCCCCCTTTGAATAGCTCACATACATACACATGTACACATGCAGGAACAATTTTGACGGTCAACTGCGCACAAAGATATTACTGCACATACTGTACATATTTCGTATTACTGTTTTCGTAAACATTCAAGAATTACTTAGGGTCACTTGTATGAGAGAATTATCATTTGTCACTGAATTTACACATATTCTCTCAAATATGAAAACAAAAATAATTCAATAATATCACATTTATTTTATACTGGGAAAAACATACGTTTATGTGTTAAAATATTAAGCGAAAAATACCTGCTGATATCGAATCCAGTAAAACCTTGTGAATAACTTACATATAATGGGAATTATACATGAAACGCATGCCTTCCCTGACCAGGATTCGAACCTATGCCTTCTTGGTGTCGTTGTAGAGTGACAGCAAACGTATCCCACATAACCATTCAGAATAGATAGGTCTACTGTAGTCTACTGTCTCCCTAGTTCGAATCCTGACCAAGGAAGACGCACTTAATGTATAATTCACTCTGTGAATTCCATATCACCGGGATATTTGCCCTTAATACCTTAAATGTATAAGAGTATGTTATAAGACACATTTGCATTAGCCAGTAAGCACTCGTCTTCTCTTTCTGGACTCTCTTCACTTTCATCTTCCTCATTTTGCTTAATGGGGGAGCAATCTGTTTCGATCACTCCAGAGTTTTCTCTTTCCGTCAAACTCTCTCGTTTTCAGGTTTCTGGTTTTCGGGTTTCTAAAACTCGGGAGACTTATTCAAAGAAACTTCTGCAAAGAATCTCTGGAACGAAAGGCAAGGAAGTTTTAGCAAATTTCATCTGACTTCGGGATTGGGAGGACCCAATACTGTATCAGGTCGATTTGGAAGAGAGGACATTCGTCGTTTTTCAAGCCAAGGTCCGATTTTTGTCGAATTTCTAGCAGTTAATGTGGATACAATATATATTAATTCTTTTTTAAGTGAAAGCCCAAATAATATTACTGCTTACTTCAAATTCCATATTTTTTTTACGAGGTTTCTCTTATTATCCATAAGGACTAAACAACAACAGCCACTACTACTACTACTACTACTACTACTACTACTACTACTGCGACTATTTTACTGAACTGTACACATTATTTCTTGAAAGGTGCCCAGGGATGGTCCAAGTACTTTAAAACGCGTGTCCAATGATACACCGGAGTGTTTACCTTTTGACTAGTACTGCTACTAGCATTACGACTGAAGCGCACATGATCTTTCCTTGAAAAATACTTTTTTTTTCACCTTTCTCTTAGCCAGGCATTTTAAATTGATTGCATTATTCAAATGTTCATTTTTAAGCTTTAGACTTTAAACAATATCCTTTTGCTTTTCTACATCGTCTTTGATATTATTTTGCTAATGTCTTTTAAAACTAATTTCTATATGCCACGCAGCTGTGTTAACCTTTAAATACTACCTCATTAATCAAATGAAGTGTCTTGTTCTCTTCCCCTACATATTTAGGAAAATACTTTTTTTCATCATTAAACCAAGTTCTCCACTGCTTTTCACGATTCAGGCGATCATGATTTTGAAGCAACAATTCTCAAGCAATAGGTAAGGAAATTTCCTAAGACTTTTAACTTGCAACAAATAGTGCGGTCTGTTATAAGCGTCAGCAGATGTAATACATCACTATCTTACATATACAGTAAAACTGAGACGGCTAATATAAATATTCTTTTGAGATCCACTACGAGTAACATAATTCTTGCAATTAACTTTTCATGAAAATTTCACAGCTATATAGATCAGTTTTTTATCTTATCTTGTCATTCCTGAAACTAAAATAATTAACATTTCATGAGAAAGACGAGACGAACATCGCAAGTGACAGCTACAGGAGGGACCAGAGAAGGAAAACGTCCGAGAAAAATTAAAAAGGGGACAAAGAGGTGTTGGAAGCAACCCCTTCATCCATACCCATTACGCTGAGATCATCCGTCATTGGAGAGCTGTTCCTCCACCTCCTTTTCCTCCTACATCTTTTTCCCCCCTCCCCCTCCTAATGCTTAATCTCGATGGAGAAGGACGAGAATTTCACGGCTGACCAGGCTCCTTTTCTCTCTTCCACAGACGCCCTTGCTTCTAAGAATCTCCCAGTTAATCGCTCACCTAGACTGTGGGAAAATTGGTTCTGTGATAGAGAGAGGGAAAAAAACTATAAATTATTCTTGAACGCTTCTCCTAAATCCTGAATTTTGTAAAACGCTTTTCTTCGGCTGTTTTTATCCCTATTCAGGATTTCGTAAACTGCTTCTCCTATTCAAAATTTCTTAGAATGGTCCTACTAATTAGGAGTTTCGCGAAATGGTTCTTTTAAGTATCTTTTAATGATGGAATTTCTCGAGGTGTTTCTGTTGACCTCAGATATCACGAAATGTTTCTCTCGCATCTATTCCCGAATTCGAGGAAATGTGGCCGTATCGTTTCAATTCATCTTGAATTTCAGGACTTCGTAGACTATCACCACTTACAGTGAGCCTTACGGGGCCCAATGTAGACGGTACTTTCGGGCTGCACTGTAGCGTCCCTTTAGCCCCAAGCTGCGCTAGTTTATGCCTTTTACTTTTCCGCCTAATCTTTTAGCCTCTTCCCTCCTGTGACTGCCCAACTTCTTCAGCTTCAACTTGTTCCAGTTTCCACCTCATTAAGGAACAAACCCCTCGGGCGAGACCCTTGACAGTTTGCAAATATACCCCGAAGCACCATTACATTACTTTTTAATCATTAAAAACAACATCCATTCAATTATATTATATTAAAATTAATCAAGAATAACCTGATTTTCATGAAAATTTTCTCTTAATCTCAAATTTCATTTTCCGGAAAAGTCTCCATTCGCTCTCTCTCTCTCTCTCTCTCTCTCTCTCTCTCTCTCTCTCTCTCTCTCTCTCTCAAGAAGGATCACAGAAATAAGAACATAATCCAGACTTTTATAACAGTAAAAAAAAAAAAAAAAACACATGAAGTTGGATGTGACATGCATCCAAGTGCATTATCTAGCTCATACGAATCAAAGAACATGGAAGAAGAGAGAGAACTCTACGGCTAGGCAGCGAGAGTCATCGATCCAGGGTATTATACGGACTACCATCCCGGTTGGCACCCGGTAAGTTCTGCATGAGGTGGCCTAATGACTGGTGGCTTTCACAATGGCGACCCGTAGGTGATGACAAAGTTTTCGCAAAGAATGCGAGGCCTGGTGTAGATCCCTGGCTTAGGTCTAACCAACAGAAACGAAATAAAACTCAGCTCAACCCTTTACAGCTTTGAAAGGCTTGAGTAATTACATTACTGAATCTGCTGCTATCATATGAGGGTTTAAAAGTCAACTGGTTAATTTGTGCAAGGATTTCCCTTTTATCCGTGTCGTATCACAGACACCTTTCTTTATTCAAGGCCATCAAGGACCATGAGGACTTGCCCAATATTCCTTCACCTGAGGAAGCTGAAGGGGAATGTAAACTCGAAGCACGCATCCCCACACCTCGAGTAAAAAAGAAATATCCGCAAGAAAATAAAGCTGTGAATTTCTATATACAAACTTCTTTTAATAGCGAAAACATACTTGTGTAATATATTATGCATTAATAATACAGACCACGTAAATGTTAATGTCCACAGAAGCAAAACGATATTGTTAACTTAGCAACTTACTCAGAATCTCTCTCTATCTCTCTTCCCAAACGAAAAGTTTGGGTTTTTCTTTCATTATCCTCGATCCCGGTGGTGGGGGCCGAATCTAGTATGGTTCCGTGGCCTAAGCATTAAGTACTCAGTTGTTAGATGACCGTGGTGCATCGCAGCTAGGGTGGAGAGAAGGGGAGAATGGGAGAGAGAGAGGACCAGACGTGAGAGTTCACCGCTCTGTCAAAAATAAATCTCTGGACCCTGATATACACCATAACGAGAGGGCCTCGACGAAGTAATCCTCACCCTATCGGGGTGAAACCATTCATTAAATAATATCTGTATATTATACTTATTTCTAACACGACCTGAAGTGTGTATAATGTTGGAAGAGAAGCAGAAAGCCCGGAGGCTCGGTTCGTACATTCCAATCTTAAATAAAAAAGGGGGGAATTTCTAAAATTTTCCTTTTTCCCCAATCATAATATGATTGTAAGGGTGCTTTTGTGTACTCGGTATCAAAATTCTCTCTCTCTCTCTCTCTCTCAACAAAAAGGTATCTCTCTGTCGCTCTCTCTCTAAACAAAAAGGTATGGTGTCGGGACATCACGAAACGACATCTAGGTGTCGTCTCGGCCGCGTCGCTAACCCTTTTGTCCTGTCATCACAGCGTTCCCCTCGGTCGACACTTCATAATGGCTTGACCATATTCGCGCAGAAATGAACATCTCTAACACTGATCTCTTCTTCTTCTTCTTCTTCTTCTTCTTCTTCCAGGCACCGACAGCACATTCCAGGGACATTTCATCAGACGCGTGAAGAAATATGACGCCCTTCCCTTGCATCGGGTCGTTACTGGAGCCCATGACGATGTGCTAAAACGAGATTACAAACGCCATCAGGAGGAGAAAATGGGAGGGAACTTAGGACTACATAGATAACATGGGCTTCCTCGAGGTGTTTTCGGCTATCATTCTGGACTACATGGATCATTTAGACTACTGAAGACCTTATCAGCCACCAGGCTTTTCATCCTGCGGAAGTCTCAAACAGGGACGTCTGGGGTAAACAGCTCGAAAGCCAAAGATGAGGAGAAAATTAAGTGGTCTTCATCTCATCTTTACAACTCATCCTGAAAACTGAATGGCTTTATTCAAGAAGCCAAATGTTCTGGTGAAAACAGAGTTAACGGGTAGAGAAAACAGTTTTCCTGCATAGATAAACCCTAGTTGTCAGATAAGTCTGTCCTTGTGCCGATATGGAATGTTGATCCTAAGGCTGCCTACATGAAACTAAACAGTAGAAAACTTGACTTTTTGAAGTCTAGAAAACCAAATTCACGATGTAACAATACCAAATACTTTTGGTTTGTTCTTTTACTACTAGGATTTACAGAAGATGAGGCAAACCCAAAATAAATTAATACACAGCTTAAAAATGATTTTTCAACTTTTTATACAACTTACGACCTGTTAACTGCAACCAAAGGCAATATGTACGGATGGAACATTTCAAAACTATGAAAGATATGAACATGTGGTGCAATATCTGTAAATTGTAGGAAATGTGATTACGCGAGACCTTATATGAAAACTGTAGGATATATAAACAGGTGCTGCAATACAGGAAAATTAGAGAAATTAGGAACAGATGGAAAAAAATTAGAACTAAACAGTTGGTAACATAAG
Organism: Macrobrachium rosenbergii; assembly: GCF_040412425.1. Lineage (NCBI taxonomy): Eukaryota > Metazoa > Arthropoda > Malacostraca > Decapoda > Palaemonidae > Macrobrachium > Macrobrachium rosenbergii. Next base: position 25,636,127 of record NC_089770.1, on the reverse strand, counting down.
CAGCTGGTACAGTATTTTCGAACATAACCTAATGACATTAAACGCGTTTTTCGTTTCTATTGACGCTGCAGACAAAAACGTTCAGGTTTTTTCCATGTAATCTTTGGTATTCGGACCAACATTTGAAAACTAGAATAACAGGTAACATAAAAAGATGGTGCAAATATACTATAAGTTAAAATGATGGCAAGGTGATCATAATTTTGCTTCTTTTTTTTATTACAGACAAAAGTAATGTTATTTTTCAAGTATTCTTTTCCATCAAGGACTTTATGTGCTATATTCTTGCTTCTAGTTTCAACTGCCTGTTTTTATATGTCAATAATTTTTTTAGCCTTTCATATACTTTGAAGTTTATTACAGTTCAAAATTTGCAGGTACACACTCCTTTCATTTCTTTGTATTTTTTTACTGTTTTCTATTTTATATATGTAAATCTTCATTGTACAAGTTTTGATAAATTGTGTTTAACTTTTTTTTTATTTTTATGGTTATAACTTTCATCCATTAATTTTTTCTTAAATTTACTTCTCTCGTATTTTAATGTTTCTTTTCAATTTCTTATTTTTCCATTACAACCAATACTACACACGTCTCCCTTTTCTTAAAAAACGAGAATTTTCGTTTAAGAATTTAGGCCAAGTTCGTGCGAGCACTGAAAACTCTTCCTTTTATAGCATAACAACTTCGTCAAAGACCATGAAAAGCCTTCATTGTTCTTAGACCAGAAGAAAGTTACAGTTTGATTGCTCTTATGAGTTTTTTTTTTTTTTTTTTTTCCATGAGCGCTGACGCTGAAGTTCGTGCTTACGTCATGTTACTTTTATATGTATGTGTGTACGTATATATGTATATATATGTATGTATATGTATATATATATATATATATATATATATATATATATATATATATATATATATATATATATATATATATATATATATGTATGTATGTATGTATGTATGTATGTATGTATGTATGTATATGTGTGTGTGTATGTAATGTATACATATACATATATACATATACATTCACATACGTATGTATGCATGTATGTATATGTAAACATATATAATTACTTTGTCTACTATTTACCTATTTATTTACTGCCGATGGCAGTAACAAGCTCGCTGTGCCTCTGGTATTCCGATGAGTGAAGTTGGATGCAGGATTTCATGCTTGAATAATGCCCTGATGAAGCTGTGTTTGCCGAGGCGTGAAACTGAGTATAAACGGGACAATTACGCTTTTATTATGTTGATCCTGTGGATGCGATATTAATAATAATTATAATACTGCTCTAGGCCCCATAAAGCTTTACGTGCAAGTACAATTATGTAAAAAATATAGTAACATGAGTATCTGGTTGGATGATTTAATCATTATGATTATAATAATAACTATACGAGTGATAGCAATAATACACTTAATAATAATCTCAATATACGTCAGTTGTAAAAAACAAGCGCACTACCAACGTCAGTAACAGGAGTACAAACATTATCTCACCACATACCAACGTCGAAGGAAGAGAAATAGTAGCGTTGAAGACATAATGAATAATAAGAAATGCAGTCAAGTGAAACAATCACCGTAGGACCCAAATACGAAGAAGAAAGGCACAGGAGAGAATTCCTGGGACGTCGCAGAACCTGGCACATAAATATTTGACATTTGATCAACATCAGGATGCCAAAGTTTACTGTAAATTGGCCTTTAACTTTGCTGCCATGTCATCTCTTCTCCTCCTCCTCCTAATCCCCATTCCCCTTCCTTCTTCCTTCCCCTCCGTCTACCACACACTATCCCCCTCCTCTCCTCTTCTCCTTCTTCTTCTTCTTGACGGTCAGGGTAAAGGCTTTTTGCCGTGGCCCTCTTCAGCCCTCCCAATATCCCCCCTCTCATGTTTTTCCCCCCCGCCCTTACACCCCCGAGTCTCCCTTGGAAGAATCAGTGTAGCGTCAAATTGGAGGAACCACAGCACGCCCACCTCCCTCTCCCTTCCACCGGACAGGACTAGCATGACGAATGTCACACTCCTTATCCACGAGGGTGGACTTCGTTATAGCTTGTTCCAAAGGCCATTCTTCACTCGACTTACAAAAGTTTCGGTCCGAAATCAAGACTTTATTGAGGGAGAAGAAAGTTTTTCGTCTTCTCTTCGAGATTCGGATGGATGTATACATTCTCGCAACATAACTTTATAGGAGTCTTTGTTATTTCAAGTCTTTCTTCGAAAAACACACTTTGTGATTGTCTTGTTTCTTTGATGTTCTATAAAAAGATGTCTGAGCCATCCAGCTTTGCAACAGTGCTTGACAGTAACATGAGCACACACGCGCGCACACACACACACACCTCCCTCTTGGGCATCATTTTGCAATCTATAGGATTATCTTCAGAACTAACTTTCTTTCTTTCTCTCTCTCTCTCTCTCTCTCGAAACAGTGTCTTACAAACACACACACACACACACACACACACACACACACACACATATATATATATATATATATATATATATATATATATATATATATATATATATATATATACTGTATATGTGTGTGTGTATATATGTACATATATATTTCTACATCTTCCCAAGCATCCAAGCAACCAAAGCTTTTAATACAAGTCAGAAGTAAGAAATACAGTGCTTTGCTAGCACTGCCTGACAAGGAAGGGCGAAGGAATATTGGCCTCTTCTTAAATCCATTAATTGCACTCTGTTTACCTCTCCCACTTTCACTCTGTGAACATGTGCCTGCTGGAAGTTCCTTTGTTTTCGGAACATGGAGCCGTTAGAGGATTAATTCTGGCCGGAGCAGAATAAAGCCGGTGATACAGATTAAGAGAGAGGCGCAGGCGCCGTAGGAGCATGTGGTCTTGATTGACCACGCGGTGACCCTGAATCAAATGATGCATGTGCATAGAGAAACGATACTAGCTCCATCTGAGCAAGGAATCATAATAATCCTGGGAACTGAGGTCTTAAAAGGACTGACCTAAGGAACGAGACATTAGAGACATATCTGGACGCGGTCGAGTCACCATCCTCCCCTTTGCTTTCCCGCCTCCTTCAGAGTGCCGTGCCCCTACCACGAGGCCTACCTTTCAGGGCCATAGTCTTCTTGCCAGTGAAGCCCCTTAAGTCCTCCTCCAACGCCATTTTTATGCTGAAGTCACCTCTTCTACAAGGTAAAGTAATCTGTTACAAAGGTTTTCTTTTCATTCAGTCACACTGGTTTAATTCTCAAACTGAAATTCCTACTTTATTTCCAAGTGCCATTATTGCATATCAACCTTGCATTGTTAATGCAGTGTTATGTAAATTTCAGTGTTTGAGTGACTGCATAAAATCATGTGTTCAAGGCACCACTGGCACCCTCCGTGCACTGCTTTGTCCTATGCTTATTTTTAATGTGTCCTTATTGGTGTTTAATTCAAAAATCTCTCTGTTATAGAGGGAACATTAGCCATGGAATCCTTCCTTGATTGTGCCTTGCGTGTCACGAACCCCAGGACGCCCTTATCAGCATTATCATAGAGACGGATGTATTTCAAGTGTTCATAGTCTTGTATTATACTTAATCTCACAGGCCTTACCTGTCTGATTAGTTCATTTCATCTTCTGATTGTTTACTAATGTAAATAAATACACATAATCTTTAAAATTACCCTAACTGTTTACTTAGAACTGCCTTGTGAGTAGAGCCCTCAGCTCAGTTACATCCCAATTTTCTTTGTTTATTAAGATTACCTGAATCAACTACAGTCACAACTAAGGAATTTATTGTGGTAAGTAACGTAACCTTTCATTCAGAGTCTATAACTGGCTCATGGTAAGCATTCCCCAGGTTAAAATCGTAATAATATATATATATATATATATATATATATATATATATATATATATATATATATATATATATATATATCTGTGGTTGTTCGATAAATGAAGTTGAGCAATGTTGGATCTGATCCATCCTTCCACCAACGATAACTATTCTTAACAGTTTTTCTACGCATCTCTAAACATATCACCCCGATAGTTCATCTTATGCCACATTTACTATAGGTGAAGATTTTACCTCAACAGAAAACCAAAGAGTTTTGGATTCAAAAGAATCAAATAGTAAGAGACGGTTTCACTTAATCGTAAATAAGAAATGAATTGAGTACATAAAAGTAAAAGCAAGCAGTACTGAAACTATCATTTGTTAAGTGATAAACTCGTCCCTTAGGAATTGAAAAGTTACAGGTGTCTGGGGAAAACAAAATCTTTCCGAGGCTTTCAAAGCGTGCATAAAGAGGGAATGACACAGTGAAATACCCAGCGTTTGAGTACCTAATCCTTAACCAATGTAATTACTTTTTCTTTGGCAACGTCAGTTCAACGACAAAAACCGCGTCTTTTTGATAGGTGGACGGATATGCTCTCAAGATTTCACCCGAAAACACAAGACTGGGAGAGCGAATAACCAACAATCCAAGATTTAAAAACAATCATTTTATGTCATCATTTTAAATGGAACCTGAATTAACCCATAGCCCAGTAGTGCACAGATTCTCCAATTAACGAAACCAATATTAAAATGAGCTGTATTTGCTGACCATATCAATTTTACGGACCCCATTCTTTTTTAGCAAAACTGACGAACTGAGCTACTAATGCCACGGCACAATGTGAATGAGCATTTAAGGACTTATGCCATCCCCCAGACTACATCAAAGAGGTAATGCAATTACTATTTAAAGGAAATCTTTAAAACGTCTTGACAGAAACATTAGGAATCTGGTGTGAGCATCAAATAGTCTTAACCAGTGCTCATGGTGTACAAAGTGAATGTAGTAGTTTTTTTACTGTGCGGGTACTCCACTTTTTGCCTCTGGTGTATGATACCTAGAATCATTTTATTACATATATATATATATATATATATATATATATATATATATATATATATATATATATATATACACACGTTATTTATGAAATTAAAAATTATAATGGTGATGCTTTCTTTCAGAAGTAGGACAGTGAGTATTCTTTTTGCTTTCTACAGTATAATCTTTCCCTGGATGGGCAGCATTTTTCGTAAACTTTTCCCGATTGTTTTGCTTTAATACATTTAATACACTGAGGAAAATACTTCAAATAAAGATTTTCAAACTATTTCTCGTATTTTGCAAAATACTTCATATAAGGATTTTCAAACTATTTCTCGTATGTGCAATATGAAATGTTATTTCTACATACAGTTTCCCGCTACTTTAGAATTAATAAGAAACTTTCCACTACTTTTATGCGGAAATCAAAATCACGTAAATCATCCTACTAACGGAATATTTGATGTCAAGATGCCAAACTCTGCCTGAATCCTAACAAGATGCTCATTGTTTATGAAGTTCTTTGAGTTTGTAGTTCGTCAATTCGTAAATGTCTTTGTGTATTTTTATCATTATCATCATTTACCTTCTACCATAATTTTGCACACGCGAGAGCACAAACCGACACATTTATGATATAAAAGACTCCTGATTTTCCATATATATATATATATATATATATATATATATATATATATATATATATATATATATATATATATATATATATATATATTTGTAAAAAGCCACAATAACCCCTTCACTCCTCGAGTTCTATTTACTTTTCGGGTACGCTAATAACAGTAAACCCTTGAATACGCAATGAAGACCTAGTGAAGAAACCCCACAAAAAGGGGTCTGTCTCTTCATTTGATCTTCGTTTCGGATTCTAGGCGTTGTAGTGACCAGCTTATCCAAAAAAATGAAGCATGAGAGGATAAACAAATATATATACATACATAAATATATTATGTATATATATTTATATATGTGAATGTAAGTAATATATATATATATATATATATATATATATATATATATATATATATATATATATATATATATATATGCATATATAAACACCAAAGTTAATAGGCGGTTGAATCATTCACCTCCTGGTTCCAAATAATTAATGAAAGACTCATACTACTTAAACATAACATAATATTCCGAACGTTTCTGAACTATCTCACTTCTTCTCTCGGCAGGAAATAAATACAAAAAAGTAAGACAAAGGCTGTTCTTACAATTATTCACCGTAAGAATTATTTGCATTATTTTCTTCCCGACTATTCTTTACTTACTTGAGTATGATTATATTTGTGTTATCTGCTTCAACCTGGTTATGCAGTCCATTTACTCTTTCATTATTTGATATTTAAACTGTTGGTGTTTTCTTACGTACTCTCATTCTCACTGATTATCAACATTTCGTCAAATTATTGTAAGTTTAATTTCTCTGATATGGCAAATTTCTCATGAAGATGTGTTTATAGGAATAAATATAATTTTTTTTTCATAAATTAAGTCATAATACCACGTGACTATATAATTTTTTTTAAGTTAATCTTTAGACCTAACTGGAAAGAAACACTGAGTCCTTTCCCACACATATAAATAATAGCAATTAAACAGTCACTATATGTATACATGCCGTAAGCCTTCTCACTTAAGAAGGATGGTTCCAGAAGGATCCATTTGCCAGCCCCATGTCTTTTTTTTGCCTTGTTACAGCCAACTAATCAGCAGCTGTATAAATCACTGCTTTGGGCTCTGGTAGACATAAGCACCTTGACAGAAACATGTTAGAACGCTCTCATTTCCCCCATCCATCTCAGATTTCTCACTACTGACTCGATGTCGTTAACCACTGGGATAAAACTGGCACATACAATATACAGTATATATATATATATATATATATATATATATATATATATATATATATATATATATATATATATATATATATATATATATATATATATATATATATATATATATATATATATATATATATATATATATATAATATATATATATATATATATATATATATATATATATATATATATATATATATATATATATATATATATATATATAATCACAATATTAAACTACAAATATCGTTTAATGTCGAATTCACTACATATGTATTGTTGTTTCTAGACAAGGCCACAATTCGAATACTGGCCGGCGCAGAAAGTACAATTCCCTCTGGGCATAAGTTGTTCCAAGGCATACTGAACTCGATGTGAAACAACATAGCCTATGTGGCTTAATCTTTGAAAATAAAAAAAATAAAAATTATAAGTGTGTTAGTGGCTAAAATTCATACATCCATACACACACAAACACACACACACACACACACACATATATATATATATATATATATATATATATATATATATATATATATATTGCTAAGTCACAAATAGCAAATAAAAGTGAATCAACTTTGCCTTGGGAGTAACTTGAACATAAGGGGGCTTAATATATTTTTAGGGCATTTTCCCAGTCAGAACTCGATATACCCTTTGGTTTAAATACAGAGGCGACAGAGACTTATTCATCCGGCTATGAAGAGAGATGTAAATTGAAACTGACTCTGCCATACATAATCACTGCAAACTGAGGCTCTGCTCTAAGAGCCGAAATCCACCCATTACCATTATAGTTGACTGCTAAGTTTATGGCTTAATATTTATAAGTAAAAAAAATACAAGTATTTATTAGTGAAAAAAGCTATATCAAATGGCCACTATGTTACCAACTCAGCAATCACTTGTCAGCCTGATGGGTGAATTTCGATTCTAAGAGCATACAAAACCTCAATTTGATAGAAATATGTACAGCAGAGTCGAAATCGACTTCTACTTCCCTTCATAACGAATGAATTAGTTCCTGTTAACCCTGTATTAGGGACAGATATAACAGATTGTTATCACGACGTCACTTGTGAATACAGAAGGAACAACGAAATCATAATTAACTTGGATCCGCATCAGGATCAGTCTCGAGGTACAATTAAGTTTTTTAGGTCCTCAGGTCATCCATCTGCACAATTTCATTAAAAGTCATCTGTAAATATTTTTAGGTATATTGCAAACAGACAGTGTGCCTTAAACCTGTATTTTCAAGTTAATTTAATTTTTTTTTTTAGACTCGAAGATATTTTCAAGATTATTAAACTTCACGCTAAGACACCTAAACGTCATTAAATATTGTTACGTTTGCCTTCATTTCTTTCAACATTTTCATTTTGTTCTTTTGCCTTTTTCTTAATTGGTGCTGTGAGACGACTGAAGATTTTTCATGGTCATTTCCAAAACGGCCATTATTTTTAAGGCAAATGCCGTTTCTCTCTCTCTCTCTCTCTCTCTCTCTCTCTCTCTCTCTCTCTCTCTCTCTCTCTCTCTGGTAATGGCATTGATGGTAAAATGTATCAAAAAGGAACTACTTATATTCTATCCTTTTTGTGATGCTATTTGTTATGATATTTGTATTTAAGTATTACATAATTTATTCTGTCTATCTATCTATATATACATTATATATAAATATGTATATATATATACATATATTTATACTTACATATATATTTATATATATACATATATATATATATTTATACATATATTCATATATATTTATATATATACATATATATATACGTATATATATATATATATATATATATATATATATATATATATATATATATATAAGCTTATATAGGATCCTGGCTCTTAATGACTTTATCGAACATTAATGCTTACGGCATTAATGTGTTATCGAGCACGAGTTGACTTTCAAGATATATCTTTCATGTTGATATAAAAGTAAATCATTCGATCACGCCAACCCGTAACATAATTTATTATTTCAATTTCCAAACTATAGCACGTAAAAATTGATCGTGACTCAGATTTTCATAAGAACAATGGAAAAAGATTACGGATCCGAATGCAGATCCATCTGAAAATCCTGCCATATCGTCCTTGACTCATAACCTCACCTTGCACAAAATTTGAATGAAATCTTTTTATTACTTTTCAAGATATCTGCAGGACAATTAAACGGGTGAAGAAGTACTGAGCATTCACAGCATAATTATTTTGATAAATTTCTTATATTTATTTGCAATGCATTCTCA
>NC_089770.1:25574571-25622071 GCF_040412425.1 Macrobrachium rosenbergii | reverse complement strand
TATCAACCATCAGGTCTTAGCAACGGGCCTGATTCAAGTTGGCGTTTCGCGTGGAACCGTGTCGTTGACTTGTGTTGCGTATTTATTTCGTTGGTGGTCCAGTCGTTTTTGGCACAATACACAGACACTTTTCTTATGCACAAGTACCAGTGTCTCTTTGTGCTTTGTGTATCTCTGTACACAGCACACACACATACACGTAATGAATATAATATAATATAAAAAATATATATATATATATATATATATATATATATATATATATTTGTGCTTTTTATAACTGTATACAGCGCACATATACACACACACAATATATATATATATATATATATATATATATATATATATATATATATATATATATATATATATATATATATATATAAAAGCCTGTGTACATTTATATTACTGTAAATTTATACTTTCTTCTCTCTGTAAGTAATTACTGTTTATATTTAAATGTTTTGAAATATAAAAATAATCCATGCGCGAGTTAAATACACTTTTTAGACCACGGTTAAATTTCAGTCATTAAAACATTTCATCTATATCCTTAAAATTCAAAATATTTCGTCAATAATGACATAATTAAAATGAAATGGACATCCAAAAATGCTGCAAGACAATGAGAGGACAAATACTGATACAAAAGGATTGAGGTGCAGCTTTTTCAAAGTATTTCTTTTTTATCTTAATCTTTTTTTTTTCTTCTCGACTTTGCTGGTGGGCTTGTATAATGGACCCCACACGTGCTCAACCCGCGTGGGGTGGGCTGCTGCTGCCCTCTCTCGCGCGCCCACACGCACGCACCCTGCGATGATGCAGGTACGTACGAGCTCGCCAATCCACACGTTTTCATATATGCTCCCCACGTATACACGTACATACGGACGCTTATCATTATATAAGAATATATACGCGCAAACAAGTTCAATATAATAAACACATGCATTGCGCATGCCTTTGTTCGCGATCATTCACACACAGATACATATATAAATACAAAATGATATCGCATCTTTAATTACATAACACCCCAATCCTTCACTTACCTATGCATAAACACTGCTTAGCACATAGCAGACACTTTATGGCTCGTTGGTTCCAACATTGCCTCACACGGCGAAACACCTTAGTTTCAGGTCCACGGAGGGGAAAGGACTCAGCCCGTTCCCTGCAAAACAGAAAAAAATATATTATTGCAACTTCGTTGACTTAATCAGTGAAATTATGTAGCCGATGAAATATATAATATATATATATATATATATATATATATATATATATATATATATATATATATATATATATATTATATATATGTATATATGTATATATATATATATATATATATATATATATATACATATATATAAACACTAGAGCTTTAATCTACAATCAACTTTATTTCTAAACTCCCAGTTTATTTGGGAAACCGTTAAAATAATTCCTTTACATAAGGTTTATTATCAAGAGTATCTGCAGCTTCGTGGTGTACTGGATGGAAACAAAAATGAGACAGCAAGAAGAAGAGGCAGATGTGAATTATATGTTATGGTGGTCTCTGTCAACCGTCTCTCCTAGGAATGTTGATGTTTACATCGGAGCTGACCTTGAAACTGCTAATAAGGTATGTCGCCGTACCTCCTACGAAGCAGCCAGGGCGCAGGTTATTAATTATGCCGTTTATCAACCTCCAAAAACATAAATTACTTTCCATACTTAATAAACACTCATTTAATGAGCGCCAGAATCAGACGTGTCTGGTTCTTTTAATAACAAAAAATATACAAGCATTATAGCATTATACGGGCTGCTTTATGAACAAGAGCCCGTGCCGGCATAAAGCACCCTCATTGTAATAATACAACTAGAACTTCCTAACGATGTCACTGATGTCAGGGTATAATTATTAGAGATTGTTATTGCTATTATAAAACGTCTTTCAACATCGTCTTTATTTTTTCTTACTTTAACTGCTGACTTTGTTTATGCTTTTCTGTTTATTCATTTTATTATTATCTACTCATCATTCCCTCTCCTTTCTCTCTTTCATCTGGTAGAACTTCCCTCGGGATGCTGACATGTTTGGTTTATTAATGATAGTGACAGTTACATAGGAGTGGAGTGCGCAAATCCCACTTTCTTGTATCATTTACGAACCCGCTCTGGCACTAACAGTTAGTTCTAAGAGCTCACGTAATGAAGTAATATTATTCAAATCACACACTCCTTCATTTAAAAAGCCATAATATGGTTGTTCATTCTTCGACAGACATTTACCTTTATCTAAAAGAGAGAGAAAATGCGTTTTACATTACTTATGCAATATTGAGAAATTTTCGGTATATTTGCTTTTTTTATACTTACAAAAAGTTGTTCATAGGAACGTGTGAACAATCGTAAAAACCGAGAAGTCTAAACTGTGTGCACACGAAACCCTTGTCAATAATTAAATAATTAAAAACGTGTTTAAATACGCATGCATACCTACACATTCAAACACACACACGCGCACACACACACACACACACACACACATATATATATATATATATATATATATATATATATATATATATATATATATATATATATATATATATATATATATATATATATATATATATATATATACACACACACACACACACACACACACATATATATATATATATATATATATATATATATATATATATATATATATATATATATATATCGTTTCCATAATATCAGCTGTCTCTTGAAAAGAAAAGTTACCGCCACATTCAGACTTTAATTGGTGAATCGGGAATGAACCCCTGTTCAGTAACACTTCCAAAATATTAGCCGCTTCGTTCACTCATAAAGACTGCTCATCGGTAACATATCGAACCCACCTACCCACAAAGCGCCATTCACTAATATCGAACCCACTTACCACAAAGCGCCATTCACTAATATCGAACCGACCTACACACAAAGCGCCATTCACTAATATCGAACCCACCTACCCACAAAGCGCCATTCACTACTATCCTGGCCACAGTGGACATGAAGGCATAATGTCCTCCAGAACTTCTTTTACGTTATTTATCCACCAATTGATGATCTGCCTCCCACCTTTTTTACTTGACCAAACCGTCTCAAGCGTACAGTTACACTATTTCTACGTCATTTCCTTATTTTTCAGCTAACAGTTCTTCTTACGCCAGTTATACATTGTTAACAGTTCATCTCTACAGCCTCAAACTTCCTCCTTTCATTCTCAATCAACATCCACATTTCACTTTTATACTGGTGAGTTTGTTCAACAGCCACTTCATACATTCACATCTTGGCTTCCACAGAAAATTCAGGTCTCGTCCCAATCATTAGCACAAGCCCTGCTTTCTTACTTTTTCCACCTATTCTTTGATCTGGCTCCTCTCTACTGTTGTCTGTTATCTTTCATCAAAAATACTTAAACGAATCCTCCACTTCCATTCTTTCACAGTTCAAATGAACAGTAATTACTTCATCTTTCTAGATTCAATGTACCATTATAGCCCTTATCATTATGACAACAATTACTCTCGGTTTTCTCCTCTTGAGACAATTTCAAACAATTTTACTTATTTCTGCGTTTTTCAATAATGGCCCTAATCAGCAATGGATTATCTGTAGACAACAGTCTTACCACACAACATCAACGACGACCCTATTTCTTATCCCACAGCTTTGCATTCCATTCCCTAACTCCTCCTATTACTTCGTCCAAAGATAATAATAATAACAGGAATAATATTCTTTATTGCAGCTCAGGGCCACATACATGGAATATACAAATACAATACACACAATCTAGATACATAGGATAACATGATAAAAATAATAATCGGCAGCATCCACACAGTTGCTGAAGAAATGGAAAAAATTGAATTCATAATAATGGTAATGACAGTAATTATATGCAAAATACTAAAAAAATATTAAAAATTATAACAATTAAATACAGAATGCAGACGATTCATTTCCAGCTAGGGACCTTCGGTGGTTACATAAGTCAGGTCCAGAAGGCTAAATACGAGAACTGAAAATTGCAAATCTCTACAATGATATTGTTCACAGTAGTAATAAAAAAGGAAAAATACCAATAACAACAAGAAACGTAGAAATAATAATAATAATAATAATAATAATAATAATAATAATAATAATAATAATAATAATAATAATAATAATGACAGACTCTGGGGATGACACTTCATAATTGCAAAATTAGAGAATAAGTCATTTAAGGAACAGACGCCTAATTATCCCATCTTTCCCACAATTTAGAGCTTCTTCTTGCCTCACTGCTTAGGATGCTTTGTGTGAGCGATTTGCTGCTGTTTCTCAGTCGGGTGATAAGACTGGACATTGTTCGCCTCACAATTATTTTTAAATTATCCAGACGGTTTTCTATGAACATCCGCGTGGCGGAGTGATAGCGAGGAAAGTTTGTGAGGCATCTCAGAATGTCACTGTGAACAACAGTGATACGTCTCACGGTCTCGCAGGTATGGTTCGTCCAAAGGGAACGCCCATATTTACTGTAGCAGTACGAGCGGAAGAGCAGCAGTTTCGTGTCTTGGTGACATAAGGCAAACCTCCTTGCAATCATGTTGCCACTTGCACATAGTTTATGACGCCTCTGTTCTATGTCTGCCGTATCTTTCAGGTCGTCCGTGATAATGTAGCCCAAATACGGAAATTCATGCACGAATTCCAGACGATGATTTCCGAGGAAAATTTGCGGTTCTGTAATATGATTAAGCGATCTCGGAAGCAGCGACATACACTGGGTCTTGGTTTCGTTGTATAGGATATCAAATTCCTCTGCATATTGGCGGCAGGTGTCAATGAGTCGCTGGAGACCTCGCACTGATGGGGAAATCAGAACCATATCGTCGGCGTAACAGAGGCTGTTTATTCTTGTTTCGTTGATAGTGCATCCGACTGGGAGTGAGTTCAGTTTGACATTCAGGGCATCTGTGTACGTGTTAAACAGCTATGGAAAGAGAATGCCCCCTTGCCGGAGCCCATTTAGGGAACCGAAGGTGTACGACAATACGTTACCCTATTTGACACAGAATTGCTGTGTGGCGAACCAACGTAAAATGTCAATTAAACATAGAGGTGTGCCTCGTTTGTGCAGCTTCAGGAAGAGCTTCAGGTAGTTTACTCTGTAAAATGCTTTTCTCACATCTACAAAACATAGGAAAACAGGAGAGGTTGATGATATATAATAGTTCAGCAATTCTTTCAGGATGTAGATGCAGGTGTCGGTTGAGTGGTTTGCTTTAAAGCCGAACTGGTTGTCAGTAATGTGTATAAAGGGGAGAAGTCTCACTAAAAGAACGGACTCAGTATCTTCGACGCAATTGTATTAATTGCAATCGGGCGATAATTGCCAGGTTCAGCTGCATCCTTTAGCTAGTTTTTTTTATTAATGGTATATTAAGTGAACTAAGAGTAGGGAGTCTGGGAGAAACTGGTGAATTATGAACGCATTTATTAGAGCAGCTATCAAAATGTAAATTATTGGATGGCAGAATTTGAAAGCTTCAGCAGGCAGACCATCGCAGCCGGGCGATTTATTATTAGGTAGCTTGTTTATGGCATCGGAATAGGCACGATTGCATAACACATCCCCTGGTCTCAGGCTCACGTTTACGCCAAATGAGACATACACACACACACACACATATATAAATATACATATATATATAATTTACATACACCGGCATATCTAAAGAAATCTTACTTTTAAAAAAATTTCACTTCCTTCATAGTTTTACAAAGGGATGCTTTCGACAAAACTTACTTTTTTCTGCAATATCGGACGATCCTTTTCATTATACGATCCAGCGAGAGAGAGAGAGAGAGAGAGAGAGAGAGAGAGAGCTGAGTCAGAAGAGAGAGAGAGTCAGAGAATCTGCTATTCATGCTGAGTCAGAACCGGAACAGTCAGGCGTAAATTGCGAATTTCCTCCTTAGATTCAGGTGCGATGAGAGAGAGAGAGAGAGAGAGAGAGAGAGAGAGAGAGAGAGAGAGAGAGAGAGAGAGAGAGAGAGAGAGAGAGAGAGAGAGAGAGAGACGAGGACCTATGAACATGCCTAACAAGATTCCCCTGAATAGATTACAGAGAAAAAACAAAGAAAACAGAAACGTGAAGTGATATAAAGAGCAACTAATGACAATGAATATTATCATTTGATTTTATTAGGTACAGTCTCTTAACTTCTCTATTTCCGCACACTTTCCATATACTTTTATCACCACAATCCTTGAATCCAGAGGGGAAGTCAACGGAGATACCCTTTAGTTCCACGGCAAGATCTGAATCCACACACGACAATAAGACAGTTTATCACTTACCCAACTCAGCTGCTTATAATACTAGGAAGAATCATAGCGGGCTAAGGAGCAGGCTCAAACTAAATATCTCGTGCGGGTTTGAATTTTACCAATGCAGGAAGGATTTTCTCCATTTACTTCTCATCTGGATTCGAGGCTTGTGTATCCGAAAAGTATAAGGAAACTGATTGAGGTCAATGTTTGTATTTCAAGTAAAACAATATAAAATTGAAAATGTATGAACCATTGTAAGAATCAGAGAGAGAGAGAGAGAGAGAGAGAGAGAGAGAGAGAGAGAGAGAGAATAAATCACACACTCGCAGTAAATTCCAGCATGAGTTAGTGAAGGCTCACAACAGAGGAAACCACCAGCACTCAGATCACTGTCATCTGGACCCTAATTTAGTTGAGAACTGCTCCAGATCTGTTCTCATCCGGCGGGGGGCAATCCGGGCCAATTTATTGATAACCATTAGTATTTACGGCTAACCCGCGATCTCTCCTTGTTTATTGAGATGTGTATTGGAGTCTACAGCCTCCCCAGTTCTGTTAGGATTAGAGCGCTATTACGTGGTTCTGGAATCGGTTGATATATTCGATGTATTGATTGAGGAGGTCTTTGGTTAGTTGTTTCTAGTGTATATATTAAACACAACAGTCGCATGTATTTTATATTTTTCAGTGTGTAATTCATATAGTCTAGTCTTTGGGAAATAAAACTCCAATTTACACTTGCCATCGTCCACCCAGTTCCAGCTACCTTCTCCATTAGTCCCTATATGAATATACTCACATTTCGCCCATTTTTGCCGGCATGACTATCTGGGTGTGTGTGTGTGTACACACACACACACACACACACACACACACACACACACACACACACACATATATATATATATATATATATATATATATATATATATATATATATATATATATATATATATATATATATATATACATATAATACTGTATATAAAGTGATATGTATATATATAATATATATATATATATATATATATATATATATATATATATATATATATATATATATATATATATATATATATATATATATATATATATATATATATATATATATATATATATATATATATATATATATATATATATCATGTGTGGTTATCTTCACTGTTTGGAAAGATGACCAAATAACAAAAAAAGAATCTTGTCTACGAGAATAATATAATGAAGTCCATGCTCTAACATAATGAATAAGATGTGAATCGGTGTGTATACGTCAGGAGAGAGAGAGAGAGAGAGAGAGAGAGAGAGAGAGAGAGAGAGAGAGAGAGAGCGCTCAGACAGGGCATATGTACACCTCTCCCAGCATCATCCACTGAGGCATAATAATTCTCAGCTAATGAGATTGCTCCCGATGAGAAGGGACTAGAAGCTGGCGGTGAGAACCGATAACCGATGCCTTTATGTTCTTACCCTTTCTTTCATTTCCTTTCTTCTCATCGCTTGGTTTCAGGCTCGGTTTATTTTTTTTTTTTTTTTTTTTTTCCTTTTTGGTATAATTGTCATTCTTTCTTCGACGAATCTGCATGGTTCATATTGTGGTGCCTATCCGTGCAAGTATTTGCTGGTTCATTTTAACTCTCTCTCTCTCTATAAATTTATATATTATATATATATATATATATATATATATATATATATATATATATATATATATATATATATATAATATATATATATATATATATATATATATATATATATATATATATATATATGTATGTATGTATGTATGCATACACACAAACATAATGCTCATCTCATACAGAAACGACAATCTGTTTTTATGTTTAGAACTGTGATTCAACTGCAGGGAGTGACAGCGTGTGTGTTCGTTTTGCTATGCATATCCGGTTATATACGTGATAATATTTAGATGGAAATAACTGGTCAATCTTTTTATTTCATCTTTTTTTTTTTTTTTTTAGAATACATCGATTTTTTTAGCCGTTTCCTATTCGTTAACTGCAAAGTCTCATAAACGTTATTGCAGCCATTGCATTTTTCTCTTATTATTTTTTTTATTATTATTCATAGCCCTTTTACGTCACTTCCTGATTTAAGCAATTGAATACAGGTGTACTGACGAAAATTTCCCGTCTTTTCTGAGTATACAAACAAGCACATCGTTCGCGCAATGGGTCTAATAATAATAATAATAATAATAATAATAATAATAATAATAATAATAATAATAATAATCTAAAACGAACCCTCACTAAGTCGTTTTCTCAAAGTAGCATTCCACAGAAACAATTATCAAAATAAAGTACGAATTAATAACATTCTTCATGTTTCTTGACTTTTGCTGGGTTGTTTTGAACGTTCTAATAGTGTGTGTGTATGTGTATGTGTGTGCGCGCGCGTGCGCGTTTTAAATTTCAGGAAAGTAATTTCGAGAATTTCAAGAATTGTTCCAGCATTTTATTCTGATATTTCAAACATTTTAAGGAACGTTTTCGAGAATTTCATCATAACGTTTTCGGTGTTTTCTGCCTTTTTAAAAAATAATTTCAACATGATATTACTTAGAATTTCAGCCTAATATTTCCGAACATCATAATACAAAATTTTCTAGAATTTCTGGATCACTTTTTAAAAGTTTTTGCTAGATGTATTCGATATCAGACAATGTTTTTTAGAAGTTTCCCATAGAATTTTCGACAATTTCATCAAATTCTTGTACTGTCAACAGGATGTTTCCGAAAGTACAATATTTTATTTTCGACTTTTTGACGTAATGTCTTCGACCATTTCGATATATAATTTACCAGTTTTCGACGAGATGCTTTCATTGATTTCCATAAACAGTTTTATCATATTTTTATTTAGCATTTTCAAGCATTCTTCAACATACCTTTTCTGAGGATACCTAGATAACGGATTCGATGATAAAATGAATAGCTCGAGTAATACAGCAGGTATACCACTAATACCAATACCTACATCAAAGTCAAAAATATCAGAATTATAATCTGATAAAGTCAAAATCAACCACATTACTAATAAGAGGCAATATTATATTGCTCCTGGTGGCAGAGTTGATATCATAATTATTAATATTCTTTCCATTAATATCAATACTTTTAGCATTGATATTAATGGCATATGTCAAATTCACTGAGGGAATGATCCGAATATACACTCTGTAATAATTATGCCTTAGTAGTTTTCACGTATATTTCTTGAAATTAAGTCGATAACATGAGTCTGGCAGTAACTACTCTTTTATAAAACTGTATATTTGGAATAATAATAATAATAATAATAATAATAATAATAATAATAATAATAATAATAATAATAATAATAATAATGCAATAGCGCATGCATTACCCCTTACCAATGCCATACTTGTACCCTTGTTTACGCAAATGTTTTACTGTTGGAAAAATAAAGGGACCTAATCCAAAACGCAGCAATAGGCCGGCCTCTTGAATGATGTATGATTGTAAAATTGAGAACATGAAAGCAGGAATAAATTTCCAAATCCTAATGGACTGATGGAGAAGAAAAGCCCCCTAGCCGCAAATTCCGAGGTCTACTGGCTTTTAATAGTACAGTTATATATATACTTTATTTCAACTCGTGTCCACATACTTGTATTGTCCACAGATACAACCGAGTCAAAATGCGACAACAGAGAAAAAAAGTAATTTATACACTACTAATAAATGTCACACACACATTATATATATATATATATATATATATATATATATATATATATATATATATATATATATATATATATATATATATATATACTGTATGTATGATATTTGGGCATATTTTCTCTCTTAGACAATCTCTATTAAACTCATTGGTCATATTTGCAGAAACTATCTTTTTATTGAGACTTTGGGCCTGTCTATACTTCTTATTCTCTTCAGGTAAGCTTCTCGGGAATAAAGAAAGATTATTCACGTTTGCTTTCACTTACTTCTTATAATCGATGGACCGTTTCCTCACCTATCGGTGGCGTCTTCATGACTATATTACAATGTTAATTTGTAATTTAGTTCTGAGGGCGCCGCCGTTAGGGGAGGAAACGATCCGTCGAATAAAAGAAGTAAATGGAAGCAAACGTGAATAATCCTTCTTTATTTCTGAGAAGCTTACTTGAAGGGAACAAGAACTACAGAAAGGTCCAAAGTGTAAATAAAAAGATAATCTGATTTGGGCAACACGACACTTTTACAAACCAAAAAAAAACTTTTCAAAAGTTCCTTTTTAAACCCTGAAATGTTTTCCTTATCTATCTGCTTCTTTTTGTCAGCCTCTTTATTTCGGACATAATTCTACATGTTGAAATGCATCATGCTTCGGCAAGAACTTGCAGGCTTTGTCGTCTGTCTGCCTGTCTGTCGGGCTACCTGCTATCTATCTCCGTTACTTTGTCTGACTACCTGTCTCTCTTGACATTCTTCAGAGATACAGGCCTCAATCTGTATATAAATTTATTTTCAGTTGTTTGTGCTTCAGATTTTTAAAGCTTTTCGTCAGTTTGCCTTTCTTTGTTCTGTCTGGTCTCTGCCTATTCGCCAGAACCGTTCTGCTCATCACCTATTCGGCCTGTCTGCCAGCCCTCGTTCTGTACCGTTTGACTTCTTTATTGCTTCGACAACCTTTGCTGTTTAACACTGATCTACGGAAACTAATCAAACCACCAACCTATTGATATATCTGGCCTTCGTATGTCTACCTTTCAATTTCATCATTCTTTAGGTCTGCCACCCGAGTTCGAGTCTCCGGCCGGCTAATGAAGAATTAGAGGAATTTATTTCTGGTGATAGAAATTCATTTCTCGCTATAATGTGGTTCGGATTCCACAATAAGCTGTAGGTCCCGTTGCTAAGTAACCAATTGGTTCTTAGTTACGTAAAACAAGTCTAATCCTTCGGGCCAGCCCTAGGAGAGCTGTTAATCAGCTCAGTGGTCTGGTAAAACTAAGGTACAATTAAATTTCTAGGTCTGCCAGCTAGCTAACGTCTTCCTATAAGCCATATACCGACCATCGATGTATGTTTGCCGTCCTTCTACCAGTCAGCTATCGTCCATTCTGACTTCCATTTATCCGTCCAATACCCATCTTAATACGTCATATCACCCTTAGCATTTCCTGGCAATTGCACATTTCAGCGATACCGACTTAGCATCCGCGAGTTGCTCGTTATTGCCAATATTGCAATTCTGAAGCTCTCACCTTCCCTCGACTTCCTTCTCCTTCTAGAGAGCTTCTTGGAATAAGCTCTCTGGTGATTCCAGATTGCATATTGCACTAGCATCAGCAAGTAAGACGGTGGGAGCGGGCGGGGGGTCGGGGGTTGTGGACCTGAATCTTAAATAGGATGCTTGCATGTAATTCACATACGCAAACTTTCAGGAAAGAACAGTTCGTTTTGTCTTTCTCAAATGTATGTATCACGGAACTGTAAGGGATAAGATTGTGTGATTGAAATGTTCGATAAAAGATTCACACACACACACACACACACACACACACACATATATATATATATATATATATATATATATATATATATATATATATATATATATATATATATATATATATATATATATACATGGCATAATGAAATTGCCATTTTTATTTAAATTTGAACCTCTAAAGAAATTTTGGTTTTTTTATATTTTTTTCTCAAGTCCTTTGAAATTATCATTTAAAAGTATATACTCCAGTACAAGGCAAGAGCAATTTTTTCGTTAATTCTGGAATTGTTGTTTATAAGTACTCCTGAGTACTGCTTCCTTTAACTGACTTCCTCAAGGTGGCTGACATCACACAGAGACAAAGAAAACTTTGTGTCAGTGGGAACAAGATGTTCTGCTGTATTCTTCTCGCATTCGTCCCCTCCCGCTACAGAGATTTTCAAGCGCACCGCCAAGACATCTTATTAACGATTATTAGGCGAACTACATCCAGTCTGATCATCGGACTAAAAGAGAGAAGCAACTGGCTAAATCTTAAAATCGTGAAAAGTACAGAGCTAAGAAAATCTAAACTTTGGGAAGGTGGAAATACGATGCCGCTGTGTATCTTAATAACGGTATTAGCTGGCATTTTTTTCCCCCACAATAGATAAACTCAAGTGTTTTATTTAAGTTTTATTATTAAGCCACCACTTTTTTATTATTAGTAGTATATATGTGTTTTACATGTATTGCTATTAACTCCCTGGAGGAGCGAATCCTGGACAAATGTCCCCCCTCAATTCCCACCCTTATTTTATAAGTGATACATCGATGATACTTTCGCTCTCTTTAGACATGACCAGGTTGACACTTTTTTAGAATATTTAAACATCCAACACCCAATATTAAATTCACCATTGAAAAGGAGACCCAAAACTTGTTCCCTTTCCTGGATCTCAAAGTCACTAGGGATGAGAAAGGTTTCTATACCGGCATCTTTAGAAAGAGCACTTTCACTGGTCTGGGTACCAGTTTTTACAGCTTTTTTTTTATGAATTCCACGTTTACTCTTCTCCATAGGCCTTTACACTGACCTCCGGCTGGTCTGCCTTCCATGACGAAATTACATTTCTTGCCAGGTATTTAAAGAATAATTGTTTTCCACTAGAATATTCATAGATCCCTTAACAAACTGCTTAATCTGAAGTTAAATCCTCCACCCACAGTTCTCAACGTTCCCAAATTACGTCTATATGCAAAATTCCCTTACTTACACGATAATAGATTCAGGAAAAAATGTATCAGTCTATTTAATAGAGAATTACCTGCACTTAATCTAAAACTAATCCCGATTAATCCCCGAACTACTGGATCCCTATTCCAGTCCCAGATGCAATGTGGACACATACATTGGATGTATCAAGAGGCTGCTGAAGATACGAATTTCCTCTCATCAGGATGTCAGTTATAGAACGGGAAGCCAACTATCAAATCCTGATCAGTCGAACATAAGGAATCGTAGGAAAACATGTAAAACACACAGACGCTAAAGACTTTAGTATCGTGGGAAAGCACGAAGTACGGAGGAGCTCACCAACCTCGAATCCATAATGATTAAACTAACTGTTCCTACTCTCAACTACCAGTCATCATCAACACAGCTGTTCATTGCATAATAATTTCTGTTTTGACCTTGTGTATCTTTTCCAGTTTCCACTTTTTCGTCCTCCTTGTCAGTTTGCCTTGTGATATCAATGTGGGTAGGCGTCTTATGTCTCCTGTCATTCGCTGCTTGTCTTTTCCTTCTTTGTTCT
The DNA here is from genome assembly GCF_040412425.1 of Macrobrachium rosenbergii. NCBI lineage: Eukaryota > Metazoa > Arthropoda > Malacostraca > Decapoda > Palaemonidae > Macrobrachium > Macrobrachium rosenbergii. Next base: position 25,608,409 of record NC_089770.1, on the reverse strand, counting down.
GCTTTAGATGTAAATAAGTAAATGTTGTATAAACTCCTTACATTATGTATACAAGCATTATTTATTTTTAATCGCTTTTCCAGCCTGGAAAATGTATCAAGTGATACGAATTGTTGGCTTTTTAATAAACGGATATAAATAGAATGCTTTTCCATGAACTTCAAAATTTATATGTATATATATGTGTGTGTGTATAATCACACACCCACAAGCAGTATGTTAACGTGCGCGCCTTCTTGTACTTTCGCGCTCGCGCGATTGTGTCCGTGTATGTAAATGCTTGCAGAATGAATATTATGATCTCAGCTCTTAAAGTGCTGCACGACTTAGGAAAGTATAACAAGGTGGTGATGTCAGGTTCGTTGGTGTTCATATTTCTTTTCGTGTACCGTCCCTCCTTCACCCCTTAGTCACCCCCCTCCCTCCTCTCCCTCTTGCGCACGCACGCACGCACTCACGCACACCCACGTATTTGCCCTTGTTATTCTATCTTAAAACCCCACCCAATTATGCTCTGCGTGCACATGTCCTGTGGTGGTTGTACCCTCCCATCTCCATTCCAGACTTGTCATGCCCCAGTTAGGCTGTCCCAACCCCCAACCCCTTAGGTGACCTCCTCCCTCCCCTTCTTACCCACACAATAACGTACTCCTAAGCTCCCTTCCCCATCCTCCCCATTACACCACAAGAACACCATCAACCCCCTCCGAACCATACCACACTCCCCACCTGATCCTGTGGCATCGAAGGATACGAAGTCCTCACGATCCCATCTCGAGGACCAATAAGGAATCGCGGAGCAGCTCACGACCAAGTCCTCAGGAACCTCACGCTCCTGCCCTTAATGGTAACGCACGGGACATCCCTTTTCTGGGGCTTTCAATTTACGGGACGCTGACCCTGAAGTTTACTGTGAGTGTCTCTGTCGTTGAATGTTTTGCTCTCGTTCTCAAAGGATAGATCAAATCTCTCTCTCTCTCTCTCTCTCTCTCTCTCTCTCTCTCTCTCTCTCTCTCTCGTACTCTAAAACAGTTTCTTCTGTCTCTTTGTTTATTTTTTTTTCACTCGAATTTACTGGGCGGCGCAAATGATTTTTTCTCTCTCTCTCTCTCTCTCTCTCTCTCTCTCTCTCTCTCTCTCTCTCTCTCTCTCTCAGCGTTTTTTGTTCTCGTTCTCATAGGACCGCAAACTTCAGGTACTATGGGTCGGGAGAGAATGGCGCGCGGGGGGTAGGGGTTTGAAGGCTTGTATTAATAATCTCTATTTCAACTCAAGGCCATAAACAGATACGCACGGTAAATACCATACAAAAAAAAAAAAATTGCACGTAAATATGAAGGAAGACTGAAAAGATACATCAAGCACTGCTGATGTTAATACTAACAATCACTTTCATTTTTTCAACTTGAGGCCAGATACACATTTATTATAAAGGTAGTAGGTAGTAAAGACTGCTGCGCTATTTCTTTATAATAAGAATAACAATAACATCATTGCTCGTAATACGAAACTCAAAGAAACAAAATTATGTGGTGCTGAAAATACCTGGAACATAAACAACCAGGCATAGGAAAAGTACCAATGATACATAAATTATAGTAACTATAGTATAGTAACTGAGGTCATCCATAAATTGAAAGAAACCCCGTTCATTATTAAACAGATTTCTCATTATCTCATTTTTCCCATAATTTGGATCTTCTCGCTTCACTGAATATGATGTTTTCGATAAGCGGACTGCTACGTTTTTAAGTTGGGAGTTCGGACCGCACATGATACGCCTAACAATCATTTTCAATTATCCGAGACTGTTTTCTACGAACATCTGCTTATCAGAGTGATATGGTGTGTTAGTAAGGCGCCTCGGAATGTCATTATGAACAACAGTCTTTCTCACTCTTTCGAGTACAGTTCGTCCAAAGAGGGTAACCATACACATGAAACAGGGACAGGAGAAACAAAATGATTTCTCAGGGACAGAAGGCAAATCTCCTTGCAAACATGTTATGTGGTCTCTGTGTAAGCAGTATCTTGTAGGTCGTTGGTGATAATATGACCCATATACGGGAATTCATGTATTACATTAATTAAAAGATGGAGACACTGGAAAAATGTTATCGGCATAACAACGGCTGTTCATTGTTATTCCGTTGATATGGCAGCCATTTGGGAGCGAGTTCTGCTGAGTTTAACACTCAAAACATTTATTTACGTATTAAATAGATATGGCGGGAGAATGCCAAGACAAAGACAGTTTGAGGCCCCATGTCTTTGAGGCCCCAAAGTGCCATGATGGTGCGTCACTCTTTCTGAGGCCAATCTTACAGGTTATAGATTTAAGTGGCGGTTGAGATTACCATTAACTCCAGACGGGGTGCAAAGAGTAAAGATCTCAATATGGAGGAAATTTCCTTCATCATCTGAAATTTTCACTTAAATTTTTGATGATGTTACACGATGAAGATTCCTTAAAATTTCGCTTGGCTGAAGAACAACCCACGGACATTTGCCAAGTTCCACATTAATTATCATATAAAAATTCTGACAATGCATTTTTTTAAGTGGAAGTGAATAAATTAGGACACCGTTTTCTCAACTGTGGAAAGCAATAAGGTAAAATGAACAAATAAGGACACCTTTTCTCAACTGTGAAAAGCAATAAGGTAAACTGAATAAGTAAGGACACCATTTTCTCAACTGTGAAAAGCAATAAGGTACAGGATGAACATGACATTATCTTGTATTTAATCCATTACCATGAGTACGATATTATTTTTTAGCTCAGTAACTAAAACATGGACGACGGATAGCAGTATTCTCAGTATTTATTCAGAAGTTAAAGGGTGAACGTGACTAAATTTTCATCCGTGATTCTGCAGATACTGACAAAGATTCCACGGGGTAAGTTTTATACCATTGATTCATCAATGCCATTTTTTGGAGGGGAGGTAAATTTCACTATTTCGACATTTCACTATAATTTTTATTCGAGAGTTAGACCACTCATTTTTCTTCCATTTTCATTGTTTTGTTCCTGATTCTTATTAACTGGGCCAAATAAAGGATCCCAGTTATCCGTCCTGATGGCTTTCGCTTAAAATCACTGGAAAGACAATTTAAAAACTTCTAATATTTACTATTCAACTTTCTGTTTGGAGTTTTGTTATCCTGTTCCGCTCATTAGCGATGTTATAAAAAAAAGGAGCTTGTTATTTACTATAAATACTAATCACACTATTAAAAATTGTTACATAAGCGAAAGATTTCAGTTAACCGCCCACATTATCAAGTCACAAGACCAGAAATATACGGGGACAAAGAAACCTGTTATTGTCAGATTTAACTAACTTCGCGCCAGCACGGGATCTTGACAGATATAACTAGCCAATCCAATTGGGAGCTGGTGATAAAACTTATTCTTGCCTTATTCTTTCTACAATCTACTGCAGACGGAAATAGATTTCGATTGTGCAGGAGCTTCAAACGAAGTCGTGTTTTTGTAAGTATTACCATTACTGACCGATTTATGCCACACTACCGTCAAAGCAGCAAAGCTCATCGTTTCTGGAACTATTTGAGTCGTAATATATCAGAACAAAGGAATCCAAAGATTGTTGCTTTTCCGAAAGTGATTCTGGGAAGTGGTGTCCTCGCCTGTGTTACGAGGTGGCTTAACAGTAGTGTGTAGTCAGTCTCTATGTTGAAGACGTCTATTAAAATGAGTTTTTCATTGGCTTCAAAATTATGCATTCTAGTATACTATAAAATGTAATAAAGTTCATGTGGGATCTAAATTTTGATTTCCATGGCTTTATTGTAAAAAAAATTATCATATTTTAAGAATGCTGGTGCACAACGTAGGCTCTTGAAATTCCGTTATACAATCTTCAGTCATTATTATCGGTATTGTATGTAATGACACTCCATTTTCTTTATGAAATAAAACAATTCTAAATGCATTATGATGCCTATTCTAAACTTTAAGTCTTATTTATAACCATGTAAAGGCATGTTAACTGAAATAAATTTTAGAAGATATTCCGCAGAAGCACGAATCTCTTAAGAATTTAAGTCTATGAGGGCATTACTTCATTACTTACCAACTCACTTCAATAATTGCATGCCTACTGTATCTAAAGGAAATTACGTCCATTATCATTATTATGTGTATGTTATTGGTATCCGTCTAAGTACGGTTAATCTCTCCATCTTCTTATATAGCGGGTCTCTCTCCTTCCTTCTAAACCGAAAGCCTCGTTCTTTAGTAAATGAAAATTTGAAAGATTATTTTTTTCTCTCTTCAGTTTATAAAGTTTCTCTATCCTACAAATATCGGCATGTCTACTGACCAAAGCAATAAATCATGTACGTGGCTATAATCGACTGTTGTGAGTAATAGCTATAGTAAGGGGAGAGAGAGAGTGAAATAACATACCTGATTGATCTATAGTTCCTCAAAACGTAAATCATATAATAAAAAATATACAAAAATATGACACTCGACGAATTGACCCAATCAAATATTTTGCCTCTTTCCTCTTCCTGATGAACTGTAAGCATCTCTCTCTGTCTCTCCCTCCTTTTTAGGCCCTACACATAGGCCTTCTCCGTTCAGTGTCACCGCAGCCTTCACGGTCATTACCAGAAAAGCGTGTCTCTCTTAACCTTGCCCGTGGCTGAAGAAGGGCAAAAGAAAAAAAAAAGAAAAATGACAACAATAACCGACCCCCTCCCCCGCCCCTTCATCTAGCTTGACCGCTCCCTTGACAGTTGACATGACCAGGTTGTCTAGTCCAAGGTTTCATCCCCTCTCGCGGTCTAAGGGTCCATATCAGAACCAAGCATGAGAGAGAGAGAGAGAGAGAGAGAGAGAGAGAGAGAGAGAGAGATGAGGGGGTGATGCTGGTTTTCGTCTTAATTTTTTTATAGACACGCACCAACAATGAAGTTGCTAGGTCTTCGGAGAGAGAGAGAGAGATACGATAATGATGATGATAGCTTCTGTGCTGCTTCCTTCTCTCGAGGGAGAAGGACAAGTATGTGTAATTCAGTTCAGTCTCGTTTGGAGATACCGCCTTTACATCGGCACCTCCTGAGCTCCTTAGGCCTGGTTCTTAGTTCCTTTGGTTTCTTGTCTCGTAGATCAAAGACATTCCCGAGGTCAATGTAGAAAGTAGCGACTGCCCCATGAAAAGCCGATGAGATGACTGGATTACTTATCAGTTAAAACGACACACTTATGCTCTTTTCCTATTCAATTTGTTCTAGAAGAAACATCATAAATATATAAATAACTTGAAACACTTTCTACAGACTCATTGACCACAGGATATTTTCTGGATCTTGATTGGCCAGAAGGCCAGAACTACGTCTGAACTGCATCCATGGGCAAGCCGTAAAAAGACGTCATCACGGACAGTTTCAAACCTTTGGCAGTGGGGGAGGTTACGCTTCGAACGCCAAGCAGGACTAGGACTAGAGTAACAAGACCACGAACTCTGAGCGTGGCATATCATATGCAACAAGCTTGTCGAGCTTTGTCTTTTTTTTAAACGTATCTTGTATCCAAAATATATTTTTATTTTTACTATTCTTTTCTTTTGCATTTGACATCAGGTTTTTGTTGCTTTCTGTATATTTTTTTTTTTTCTGTGCGGGTGGAAGGGCTGACGAGGAGGGGGAGGAGGTAATGGAGTCATCCTCTTGCTCTTTGTTCACGACATCACGAAATATCGAGCAGGAATTTCTGAGTGGGAGTGTTCCTTGTGATTTATTTCTTCTCGGTCTCATTCGCTGGGGTTACCATTAGAAATAGCAAGTCGGGTTATCCAACCCCCACTCCTGCTGTTTTCCCCCTTTTTATTTTCTTTTTCATCTCTAGGGGCACTGGGCTACCAGTCCTTATTAGCCACTATGAAAATTAAGTTTTTCCCTAATCTCTGTAAGATTCAGGGTAATCTCAGTAAACTCAGATTAATCTTTACAAACTTAAGATTAAACTCTGCAGGCTTCAGATTAATGTCTGTAAGTTTCAGTTGAATCTTTACGGTTCAGGTTAATGTCTGTAAGTTTCAGTTGAATCTTTAAGGTTCAGATTAACGTCTGTAAGTTTCAGCTGAATCTCTTAAGCTTTACATTCTCTGTAAATTTCAGTTGAATCTCTAAGGTTCAGGTTAATGTCTGTAAGTTTCAGTTGAATCTCTAAGCTTCATATTAATCTCTGTGGATTTCAGGTGAATCTCTAAGGTTCAGATTAATGTCTGTAAGTTTCAGTTGAATCTATAAGGTTCAGATTAATGTCTGTAGGTTTCAGTTGAATCTCTAAGGTTAAGATTAATGTCTGCAAGTTTCAGTTGAATCTCTAAGCTTCATATTAATCTCTGTAGGTTCCAGTTGAATCTCTAAGGTTCAGATTAATGTCTGTAAGTTTTAGTTGAATCTATAAGGTTCAGATTAATGTCTGTAAGTTTCAATTGAACCTCTAAGGTTCAGATTAATGTCTGTAAGTTTCAGTTGAATCTCTAAGCTTCATATTAATCCCTGTAGGTTTCAGCTGAATCTCTAAGATTCAGATTAATGTCTGTAAGTTTCAGTTGAATCTCTAAGGTTCAGATTAATGTCTGTAAGTTTCAGTTGAATCTCTAAGGTTCAGATTAATGTCTGTAAGTTTCAGTTGAATCTCAAAAGCTTTAGGCTATTCTCTGCAACCTTGAAATTCATCTTTGTACGCGTCCGATTCCTTCCGTCTTTGTCCCTTAGATTTCTCGTTGTTTATCTATTTCTACCTTTCCATCGGAGCGAGATTAAAATGAGCTTGACACTGCCCGTCCCATCGCCTCTGTACTGATATGCATTTTTTTTGTGAATTTTGTATGACTACGAAACAAAAGCAGACGATTCATTGTTCTTTATCTGGCCACGCTACTGATGAAAATAGCAATATTAGGATATTAATGAACTCGTTTTGTTTAAGCTGTCTTTTTAGAATGAGAGAGAGAGAGAGAGAGAGAGAGAGAGAGAGAGAGAGAGAGAGAGAGAGAGAGAGAGATGATGATGATGGCTTTTGTCTCGTTATTTTATTTCGACCTGTCCCATTCTTCATAAAATGGGGTCATGAAAAAAAAATCTCTTTGCATAATTTTTTTTTTCTTTACGCAAGGAGAATTCTGGAAGTGGGGGGTGGGGGAGGGGGGAAGTCGGCGGCCAAAGAAGACAGAAGAGGAAGGATTGGAGTCACCCAGATGATCTTTGTCCTCCCCTCCCCACCCCAACCCTTCTCCACCCGGTTTCCTTTAAGCATAGGCATAAAGCATGAGGGTTGCCTATCCACTTGCCTCTGCATCAAAAAGTTTTCCACCAAACTGAAAAAAGGCGCCTCCATAACATCTGTAATCTTGAGACAACTAAGGCCTTTACATCTGAATCATTTTCGTGTTTTTAAAGTTGTTTTTGCCCTCAAAATGACATTCTTGTATCCAAAACCTAATTTTTGCACTCTAAAGTCGGCCTTGTAATCTTCAAAAACTATTTATTTCTGAAACTTATCAAAAGGTTATGAAATAGGTAAAAACTGAAAATAATACACGGTCTTGTGTGCGCTTCAGTAAGCCTTCTAGAGCAGCAAAGAAAAAGTATCGTAGGTGGTTGACCTGTTTTGTTCACCTTCATTGGAATGAGCTTTCCTTCTTCCTCCCTTCCATTCTTTGAGATTCATATATATATATATATATATATATATATATATATATATATATATATATATATATATATATATATATATATATATATATATATATATATATATATATATATTACATACATACATAATAGCAATATATATGTGTGTGTACGAGTATGTGTAAAACTCCGATATAACTCTTGGAATAGCTAAGTAATAAAGCAACAGCGCAGAATTTCAATAAAAATAGCGAAGCATGATACTTATAATTAGGTCATTCCTATCTCAAGTACTCAGAAACACGAATGCTCTGTAGTTCATGTAGAAAATTGCTGAGAATAACAACCAAAATTTCGTCACTCATTATCGAGAATTGAAAAGAACGGTGCATTATATTACACTGTTTTTTACTGAAGGTGACCTGTCACCAGTTACATTTTAATAACTTAGCTGCAAAGAAATGTACGTCTTGTACTATAATTTTTCTTGTGCTTGTAAGAAATGTCTGAACGGCCCTGGGGTATAGCTTCTTATGCATAATTCTTGTAGAATTTACTGAAAAATGTCATATTTTCTTTGTTCTTCTTATTAGGAATTTAACATGTCTTCAGATGTCTCTGAACTGCTAACAAATTTAACTACAGTGCCGACAATTAACGTGTAAACCGCCACGAATGGTTCATAAAGTTTTGTAATTCTTTCTCTAAGTACTACAAACGCTAATCAGATTCATAATGACTCAACTGTAAGTCCATGGTGGTAATTTAATTTCATTGCTACTGAACGTGCAATTATTATTATTATTATTATTATTATTATTATTATTATTATTATTATTATTTTGGTCTCAAACAACTCGATGCATTTCCCAAGAAAGGTCTTCGAATTTATAGCACACAATCCTTAATAAATGAATTGCTTAGAAAATTTTTATCAATATTCCTCAAGTTTTAACTCTTACCACTTCGATCATTATTCGCCATTATTATTAATAATACTGGAAACAAATAAAGGTAACAATTATAAGAGAGGGTTGAAATGGCAAATCCCAACTCCAGGAGCATTCCAGGGCCAGACTACGGGAAGGCGTAACGTGCATTTCTTACCAGTAGATTATAATATATAGAAATGTAAATGTACGGATGCACTGAGTTATTATTATTATTATTATTATTATTATTATTATTATTATTATTATTATTATTATTACTACGGAACGACCTGAAAAGTAATGAACTTTCCCTGCACGATTCCACAGACTTAGGAGTTACATATGTAAAATAAATAAATGAAAGAAAATAAAACGAAGCTGGAAAAAAAAACACTATTCAAAGACAAAACTCTCCCCTTCCACCATACATGCATTCCAGCTTTCAAACAAGTTCCATTTCTTGAATGTAAAATGATTTCTGAAGCAATTCACAATATCTCCAATATTTTAAAAAATTCCAGTTAATTTTTGCTCTCTCTCTCTCTCTCTCTCTCTCTCTCTCTCTCTCTCTCTCTCTCTCTCTCTCTCTCTCTCTCGTTTCGTGACACGAGCAAACTGTCGCTGTTTACCGAGACTTTACAGTTAAAAATTGTGAAGCTCTGTCTCTAAACTTATATTACTCTAAATTACTATTCTGCATTTCTTTACACACACACACATTATATATATATATATATATATATATATATATATATATATATATATATATATATATATATATATATATATGAATGAATGATTGACCTTACAGCACATCTTAATTGAAATTTGAAAATCTTTAACTTTTTATGTAAATCGCTAAATTTACTAAATACCAATATTCAGATCTTTCTCCCTCTCACTCTCAGTCGTCTAAAACGCGGCCGGCATGTCCTGGGTATGCGGCCACTCACCCTACCTGACCTTTGACCCCCACCCACGCTGGAGTCACGCGTTGCGAGATCAAATTACACCGGCGTCTCCGGCCAACGGCCCGGAGCTCTTCCCGTGGGGAGATCGGTTTGACATGGGATACATTCTGTCGACAAATTTTTTCACACTCACCCAACGGGTTGATGGAGACGTATTGTGTACGTGGGGGAGGATGTGAGGTTTACCCCTACCTCTCAATGTTACGGATGGCTAAGCACAACACACAGCTTAGTTGGCATCAAGATTACGGCTTGGCAACGCCTCGTGTTGTCAAAGATTATGGAAAATTGCAGCTCAGTACGACCTTATGTGGTTAAGAGGTTTGGAGGTTTCAGTGTTCAGGATGGTTTTCCGAGTTAACAGCTAAAATTGGTCTCGATACTGTAGCTCAGCAGTGCCTTATATGGTTTACGATTGAGGCTTATAGTAGTAAAGGAAGACCTTATGAGGTCATAGATCTTGACAAATGGCACCTTGGGAACCCCTTAAGTGGTCACAGATTTTGGCAAATTGGAAGCCTTTTGCCGAGTGTAATCTAAGATAGTGGCAAATTGTAAAGTAGTTATCCTTTTACTTGCTTGGTCAACGGTTATTGCAAATCGTAGTCATGTAAGTTTTTGTATCAGTGAGAAGATTATGGCAAAATGTAGCTTAGCAAGGATGTATGTAGTCAGTACTCTAGTACAGTGATTCTTAAACTGGGGGCGAGCCCCCTAGGGGGGCGCCAGAAGCATCCAAGGGGGGCGCAAGCAGAGTTGCCAGATGGTGCCTATTATTTTTTTTTAATTTGTGATATTAATTACAAAATTGCCAAAAACGTTATCACTGCTTCCATATATTTTCTAATTATCTCAAAACATGCCAAAAATTCAAAATATAAGTCAATTTTAATTTCAAATCTTGTTTATGAATTGTCATTTATTGTTATGATAAGTAAAACAGCATACAAATAGACAACATATTGTTTATAGATTATAGTTGGCAAGAATTTCAGTGGTGGGGGGCGTGGGGTCTGTACATAATGCAGAGGGGGCGTAAGGCAAAAAAGTTTAAGAACCACTGCTCTAGTAGTTCAGCTAAACCTCCTGTAGTCAAATGCAAAACAAATGACGTTCATCAATGTATTGTTTAGTTAATATTACAACAAAATTTTTATCAGTCGTACTTTTTTTTTTTAGTCAAATATGAAGAGAAAAGGTACTCAGCTAGACCATTTCGTGGTTATACATTTATGGTAACTGGCAGTTTAGTTATGGCTTGTGTTGCCGATTATTTAGGCGACTGGTAACTTAGTAACGCCTGTGTAGTCAAATATTATGGCAAATGGTCGCCAAGCTGTTTTGTTTTATCAGATATCATGGCAAATGGTAGCTCAGCTCTGCTTTGTGTAATTAGATATTATGGTTTGTGGTACCTCAGTTATACCTTGTTTAGCCAAATATTATGGCAAATGGCGGCTAAGCAAGGCCTTGTTTAGTTACATGATATAAGATGGTATCTGTGCGTGCCCTTGTCAATGATTGCTATGCAAACCTATGCATAGCAAGAGTAGCTTTTAGCAATGACTTGCTAATCAAGCCTGCGCCCATATGAGTTTTTAAGGACCAAGGTTACGGCAGACTAACTCAGCAGGGGCTTACACTTTCAAAGATTATGGCATATGGTCGCTAAGTAAGATGTAACAAATAACGCAGAATGGACCAAGCTGGTGTCTTCCAGGCACATCTGGCCAATGTGTCCTTGTACTGCAAGAAAAAGGAGTTGGAACAATAAATCAAGACTGAAATCTCATTTTGGGATAAACTTTTCTTATAGAAAAAAATTAAAATTAAAATATAAAAATTGTTCTCACGCCGATTTATTATACAAGGCATCCGATACCTTTTGTTCCTCTACTGAACCTGTGAAAATTTAGCATGTGTGTGATTTATTTCCCTGGATCTGTAGGGGCTAACACTGAACTATGGGTTTAACGAAAATAATGACGAAGCTGTGTTGAATGCTTATGATTATCTTTTTCTTGGGTTAGTCTCATTATTCTCCCATAAATAAATAAAATGGGCCCATTTCTTATGATCTTTACTTACTTTTCATAGTCACAGGTTTTTCCCTTTCGTCCTCCTTAGAGTGAATGGCTCCAGGAGAACGTAATATAACATGGGATAAGATTTTTAATCGAATGCATCCATTCCTTCAGAATGAGGATGTACTGGTTCTCGGCAAGAAAAGAGAGGATACAGTTTTCATTAGATTTCGTTCATCGAATTTTAATTTTTTCTTACAGAAAACACATAATCTCGGTAAATTTACTCTAGAATATGAAAATACAATGCAAATTATATCATATATATTAAATCTGAAAAACAAAAACGTTCAGATACTTAAAACCACCATGGATGTCCGAAGTAATCAGAATTTCTCAGATGACTTCGTTCATAGAGATCTAAAAGATAGTGTATGGATATCTCGGTGTAGTACTGTTTATCAGAACGGCAATATTTACTCGTTTTCCGTTATGAACAGGCTTATTATTGCATCATCGTACGAGGTAATGATAATTTATTTAATTTTTATACATTCATATTTATATTTCACGGTGTTAAAGGTCAGCTGGAATTAATGGCAGTAAATGATGTGACAGCTAGGGTAGATTGACCAAATCTATTTAAATCCGCAGGAGCGTTCTCTATGATGTGCGGAGTAGCGGGAAAACACAAGTAACTGGATGTTTCTTGACGTTGCCATAGTTCTCTCTCTCTCTCTCTCTCTCTCTCTCTCTCTCTCTCTCTCTCTCTCCGTTGCTAAAACATACTATACAAATATAGTATCGCTCATTCTCTAAAAGAAAAAAATAATAAAATGAGTAGCTCTACATATAGGCCTAGGCTTACACAACAGCAACTCTCTCTCTCTCTCTCTCTCTCTCTCCATTGCTAAAACATACTATACAAGTGTAGTATCGCTGAATCTCTAAATGAAAAAAAAATAATGAAATGAGTAGCTCTACATATAGGCTTAGGCTTACACAACAGCAACTCTCTCTCTCTCTCTCTCTCTCTCTCTCTCTCTCTCTCTCTCTCTCTCTCTCTCATCATAACATTGCATTCGTTCCTTTATTGTTCCCCAAGTTTTTCGTTGGACATTGCTCAAATTTAACTCTTGATTTCATTATGGAAGATCGCGTTTCCGATTATGCAAGCATTCCGTTCATTGTGGTGTCATAAATTCATTTGTGTAAGGTTAGTTGGTAGGTTATGTCGAAAATGTTTATTTTGCTCAGAACTGTCGCTGCAAATTACAACTTGAACGAATACTGTAAAGCTTGCTATTGCATTTAAGTATCAATGATTTCAGAACCGCAGAATATGATTGAAAGTTATAGGAGGTCAAGCAAAAAGCAAACACATTAAGACTGAAGCTCCTCCCCCTTCTAAAGTTGCCAGATGTCGCATTAATTAGCAATATATGTCCGAAGATTAAAAAAAACTGTATCCTCACTTTCCTTGCCGAGTGTACATCATTATTATTAATACTAATGGAAAACACTTTGAGAAGAAAGATTAATCTAATTGACTTAGGCTTTGGTTTGTCAAGCAGAAACAGCTATTTCTTTATAATCTGTAGAAATGCAACGTTTGACGGATGTTCTCACTACTTCTATGCTTCATGGTTTCCTGCTTTCTTCTAAAAGTTTTATTCTCAAATAGACAAAATATATTTGATTTAGTTTCATCGGCATACCAGGTTTCCCATCCATACAGCAAAACAGATCATACTAGACTACTGTATAATCTTAATTCCGTAAGCGATTTCAGTCTATTTTGTTCCCAGATGCTATTCAGCCTGCCCACTTCTTCATCTGTCTTCATTAGTTTTTCGCTAAATACACATCAAGAAAACCTGTAAAGGATACCATTGCTCCTAAAAAGCTGAATGACTCAACCTCTTCAATACTTTCTTTATCTAGTGTTTTTCCTTCATTTGTGCATACACTGACCCCATTATTTTGGTTTTCTCTGAGTTTTCTTAAGTGCCATCCCTTTCGACATGTGGCATGTATTCGTTGAGTTTTCGTAAGTTCCATCTCTCTCAGAATGTTGTGAATTGTTTGATTTTTCCTGAGTCCCATCTCTCATGATATTTAGTGTGTTCCTCGAGTTTTCCTAAATACTCTCTCTCTCTCGATATGCAATGTATTCTATGAGTTTTCCTAAAGGGCCTATCTTTGATTTTCTTGAGTTTTCTTAAGTTTCCTCTCTCGATATGTGGTGACCTCTTTGAGTTCCTGTAATTCCCATCTTTCTCGATATTTAGTGTATTCTCTGAGTGTTCCTAAGTCCCATCTCTCTCAATATGTAGTGAATTCTTTTGAGTTTTCCTAAGTACCATCTCTCTCGATTTGAAGTGAATTCTTTTGAGTTTTCCCAAGTCCCATCTGTCTCGATATGTAGTTAATTCTTTTGAGTTTTCCTAAGTCCCATCTCTCTCTATATATATCGAGCATTCTCTGAGTTTTCCTAAATCTCATCTCACTCAATATGCGGTGTATTAGTTGAGTTTTCATATGTTCCATTTCTCTCGATATGTGGCGTATTCTCTGAGTTTTCCTAACGCCCATCTCTCTCGATATGTCATGCATTCTTTGAGCTCTCTTAAGTCCCATCTCTCCCAATATGTCGTGCCATTCTTTGGTTTTTCCTAAGTCCCACCTCTCTCGATATGTGGTGTATTCTTTTGAGTTTTCCTAAGTCCTCTCTCTCTCTCTCTCTCTCTCTCTCTCTCTCTCTCTCTCTCTCTCTATGTGGTGTTTTCTTTGATTTTTCAGAAATCCTCTGTCTCTCTCGATATGCGGTGTATACTCTGAGTTTTCCCAAGTCCCAATTCTCTAAATATATGGTGTATCCTTTGAATTCTCCTGAGTTCCATCTCTCTCGGTAAGTGGTGTATTCTTTGAGTTTTCTAATGTGCCATCTCTCGATATGTAGTGTGGTCTTTGAATTTTCTAAAACCCCATCTCTTGATATGTAGTGTGCTCTTTGAGTTTTCTTAAGCCTTATCTCTCTTGGTATGCAGCGTATTCTTTGAGTTTTCCTAAGTCCCGTCTCTCTGGATTTGTGGTGTATTCTTTGACTTTTCCTAAGTCCCATATCTCTCAACATGTGGTGTGTTCTTTGAGTTCTCATAATTTCCATCCCTCTGAATATGTTGTGTGTTCTTTGGGTTTTCCCAAGTCCTGTCCTCCTGAATGTGTGATGTGTTCTTTGGGGTTTTCAAAGTCCCATCTCTCTCAATACTTGGTGTGTTCTTTGAGTTCTTGTAAGTCCAATCTCTCTCAATATGTGGTGTGTTCTTTGAGTTTTCGTAATTTCCACCTCTCTCGATATGTGGTGCATTCTTTAGTTTTCCTAAGTCCCATCTCTCTTTATATGTGGTGCCTTCTTTGAATTTTCATAAACCCCGTATCTCTCGATATGCGGTGCATTTTGGGGGTTTCCTTAAGTCCCATCTCTCGATATGTGGTGTGTTATTTGAGTTTTCCTAAGTCCCATCTCTCGATATATGGTGTATTCTTTGAATTTTCAAAACCCCATCTCTCGGCGTGTGGTGTGTTCTTTGAGTTTTCCTAAATCTTATCTCTCTCTCGATAAGAGGGTATACTTTGGGTTTTCCTAAGTCCCATCGCTTTGGATACATGGTTGGTTCTTTGAGTTCTCGCAAGTCCCATCTCTCACGATATTTTTATTTTTCCTAAGTCTCATTTCTCTTGATACGTGGTGTGTCCTCTGAGTACTTGTAAGCCTCACCTCCCTCGATATACTGTGTATTCTTTGAGTTTTCCTAAGTTGCATATCTCTCAATATGTGGTGTATTCTTTGCTGATATGTGGTGTGTCCTTTAAGTATTCTTTGATTTTTCTAAAATTACATCTTTCGAGTTTTCCTAAGTCCCATCTTTCTCGACATACGGTGTATTCTTTGAATTTTCAAAAGTCAATCTCTTGGTGTGCGGTGTGTTCTTTGAGTTTTCCAAAATCTTATCTCTCTCGATATGCGGGGTATACTTTGCGTTTTCCTAAGTCTCATCTCTCTGGATACACGGTGTGTTCTTTGAGTTCTTGCAAGTCCCATCTCTCTCGATATGTGGTGTGTTCTTTGAGTTTTCCTAAGTTCCATCTTTCTCGATATGTGGTGTGCTCCTTGAATTTTCAAAGCCCCACCTCTCGATATGTGATGCATTCTTTGAGTTTTCATAAGCCCCCCTCTTTCCGTTATGTGGGGCCTTATTTGAGTTCTTGTAAGTCCTATTTCTCTCGCTACGGGGTGCATTCTTTGTAAATCCCATCTCCATCGACATTTGGTGTATTTTTAAACAAGCTTTTTAAGTCTAGCGGTGTTTTCCTGATAAAACAGCATTATCTGCGTATTCTAAGTCGAAGACATAATATTTCCCAATAGCAACCCACAATCTAATGCAAATTCACTTGACAAGACTAAATCAACATTAACCTTGCATCTGCATCGTTCATGGACAGCTTCAATCCGTTCTGAATATTTGACATGAATACCATAGAGCGATAAGTAATGTCAAAATATTTATCAACTCGTCATATCTGAACGGGTTGGCCTCGACGAGGTAACCCTCAACCCACATCCTGGAGGAATCATTTGTCAAATTCACATCAGAATCTCTCTCTCTCTTTTCACAAGAGATAAGACATATGAAAAATTGACGTGAAATTCCAGAGCCACTTCGTGATTTCTGACAAGCCTCTGCTAATTTCCATATAAATTGGAATTTAAAGGACAGAAAAAGATGGTCCCTCGAATGCATCTTTGCCGGTACAAAAGGAAATTACACGCAAAAACTCGGTTTGGGAAGATTGACTGTTTCGCCAATTGCGTGCTTCCAATCTAGTGTGTGTGTGTGTGTACGTGTGTGTTTGGGGAGGGGGATTCTTTCTCAGTACGAAGTAGTAAGCCTCCTCTATTGCATCGCAATGATGCTGACAAGTGAAATCTTGCGGGATTTGCGGGATGTTTGGTTTTAGTTTACTAATGGTTATACTGACCTGTTCCAAGAGTTGTTTTCTTGGAGAATTAAACTGCACTTTTCACCCATCACAGACGTTGTGCACAAAAACAAGCAGATTGCTATATTAATATTTTTATTACCAAAGATAATGACTTTATCCCAGGCGTCACCATGACCCTTTAACGCTGACACCAAACTCCCAAGGACTGCAGTAAACCTCTAAGAGTTAATTTTTTTGGGTGAGGTGGTCTCCTGATCAAGCACCTAACGAAAGTTACGAGATCTTATAAGCAAAATGTGGTATTATCAATCATAAGTGGTCATCCATCCAAGTGACCTAAGCAAATGTTGCTTAACTTAACTAGTGTAGCCAAGACTTATGAAACGAAATAAACAACTGGTATTAAAAAAAACCTCTCAATTATTATATGATCCTCAGTGAACAAAAAAAGAATTCTCAACAATAAATTAGAATGATAAATATTTTTACTGACAGAATAGATAATGTGTGTTCACAGTACATATTGTAAATTAAATAGTCTCATTATAAAGATATAAGCCTACTCAATATTGCTTAACCGATGAAGCGGTGACTCGAGAAACCATAAGATAGATATCATAAATATTATATATGTTTAATAATAAAAATTAAAAGTCCTTAATAATAAAAAAGACTATTCTTAATGACAAACTAAAATTATCAGTTTAGTACATGTCTCTATTGGCAAAATAGATATCGACAGCATAAATAATATTCAATATAAACAAGATGGCTAATCGTATCGAAATAATATTTTCTTATCAATGACCAAACGTGAAACAGACAGAAAATGGCGTTGCCTTTATAAGAAATTTCGAAGCAAAGAGCGGCTTATGAATTTTACAATTAATCAAATTTCTTTAATTTTCTGATCTGCCTGAAATCCTACTTATCAACTCAACCTGCATCTGATATGATGTTCAGCTGTCGTTGAGCTCTAAATATATAAGCACAACCGATAAATTTTGAACAAAAAACACTTCTGTTGAAATATAAAAGAGGAGACACTTGGTATGAAAAACAGAAAATCCACACACCTGGTAAACATTGTAAAGACACTCACTTCTGGTAAGTTCACCAAAGACGCAGTTACATTCGAAAATTACCCTTGACAAAGAACTCACAAAAAGGTAAAGTAAAAAATATCACGAAACATGAAAATTATTGACGGCTGGAAAGGAAATCAAGACGGCCATTAAAATGGAGGCAACGGTTTCTCGAGTCCCATGACATTTAATATCCCTGGAACGCCCCTGGGGCCAACGACGTCGAACTCTTCCATCGCCGGAGGTCATTTGACCTTTATCGAATCAGCGATCGATAATTTGCAATATGGTAAATGAGGAGGCAGCTTGATGCGATTACCCTCCTCGGCCAATTCCGACCCAGTGGGTTATTGTTAATTATCCCGGCTTGTCTGTCTTTGTGTCCCAGTGTCTCTGTCTGTCTGTCAGTCGATCAGTCAGCCTGTCGAAGCTTTCAGGCTAATGGGTTAACCATTTCCAAGATTAGTTCGGAAGGCTATTGGAAGAGAGTAAAGCAAAACAGAAATCAAAAGTTAAAGATAATTTGTAAAGATACATAAGAAGAAATGATAAAACTTCATGTAAAAGTTCATACAGCAAAAAAAGTATATATAAAAAGACATTGCAACAGCAGGAAAAACAAAGGCAGATCTGGCCAACTCTCATCTAAATCTATAAACTTATTCGGCCGACTGGGTAATTCTATAATTCTTTGTTCAAGAAAAGCGCAGTGGATAATAAAACACAGCCTCATGGCACATCAAATTTCACAGTCATAAAAAGTAAGTATTTTCATTTATTATTTATATTCTCTGTCCGTCTGTCTGCTGGTGTAAACATTTACGAAATATTATAAACAGCCAAATACATACATACATATACATATATACATACATATATATTATACATAATATATATATAGTATATATATATATATATATATATATATATATATATATATATATATATTATACATAATATATATATATATATATATATATATAGGAGCCTCGATGGCTCAGTCGGTTACAGCAGCAGCTTCTGACTTCGTAGAGGTCTGTGGCGCGGGTTCAAATCTGCAGCCGACTGATCAGAGAGGCAGACACTTTGCTATCCGTGTAGACATCCCGGGATTATATATATAATCAACGGATAGGTTTGCTTGAAAAGCAAATGGGTGTTACAGACTAAATACACACACAAAAACAAAGCCATTACAACACCTTCTAAAAACATAACAAACATCTCACACGTCTTGAACTCGCCCTACCCGCGCAACAACTTCTCGCTGCTGGGAAGAAAGGGCGTTGGGTCGGGTATGATACATGAAACATATGCTACTGGGGTCTAAGCGATGTCAGGCAGGGCAGCCGATCGAGACTACAGGTCTACCCCAAAGCCAAATCAAAAGTCCTTCAAAGAAGGCATCGTGCTTACCCCATACAAAAATGGGAAAAAGCACGTTAAAAGAAGAAGAAGAAGAAGAAGATATATATATATATAAGAATATATATATATATATATATATATATATATATATATATATATATATATATATATATATATATATATATATATATATGTGTGTGTGTGTGTGTGTGTGTGTGTGTATACTGTGTTTTCTGATCCACATCTGGAACGAACATCAGTCTCCCAAATGACAGGCCAGGGCACACCAATTGACCAACACAGGTCATAAAAGAAATTGGAAACTTAGTACGTCTGTACCTAAGGTTTTTCCCGGGCAGGCTGCTGCCTAACATACCAGAGAATTTTATCCAACGTCCCGACCCACCAGTGAGAATATGATGGAACTAATGAACACAAGAGCACGTGTTTCACAGCTGAAAAATTTCTGACTTACATCGGGAATGAACAACAGTCTCCCAAATGACAGGCCAAGGTGCTACCAATTGACCTACAAAGGTTAAAAAAGAAGTTAGAACCTAAGTAAATCGTACCTGAGTTTTTGCCTGGGCAGGCTGCTGCCTAACATACCCAGTGAATTTTACCCAAACTTCCCTACCCACCAGTGAGTCAATTGGAAGCATTTCATTCAAATTACCCTTTCGTTGTGAATATTATGGAGCTAATGAGCTCGTTTCACTGAAAAAATTTTCTGACATTGGGAACAAACTCTGGTCTCCTAGATGACAGGCCACAAACTCCACACAAGTCGTAGAGGGAGTTGGAACCTAAGTATTTCTTTACCTGAGGTTTTCCTGGGCAGGCTGCCACCAACATGCCAGCCAATTTTACCCAACTTCCCACTCCACCAGTGTGCCAATTGGTAGCAATTCATTCTGATTACCCCTTCAGACCAAATTCAACACATGGAGATGAAATCATTCACATGAAAATTACACCATTTTTATTGAGCTTTGCCATGTTGCTAATAGAATTTACCGTATAGCTGAGAGAAATTACAATAACTCCTTAAAGAGGAAACTGGAAGCAATTACTCAGTCTCATCTGTGTTGGATCAAATTAGAATAATCTGTCTTGGGGTCAGGCTCATCTTCCATTCCACCACTACTAACAGATGATGGCAGATTGGTTACTGGCCTTAAGGAAAAGGCTGAACTGCTTCATCGAGCTCTTGAAGTTAAGCAATCAGCCGAGGATACCCCTCTCCCTGATACTTGTCATCCTGAACCTATCCTTGCAAAATTTGCATTTTGCTCTAAGGATGTTAAGAAAATAATTGATAATCTTGATAGCTGGGGTGGAGAAGATCCTGACTGCGTCTTCTTTTGTTTTTTAAAAATGTTTCTAGTTTGTTGTTTCCTAAGATTAGTAGATTCTATAGTTAATTAGGTCGATCTGGTATCTCTGCGGATGAGTGCAAGCTTAGTATATGCAGTGCCTGTTCCAAAGAACTGCATATCTGCAGACCGCAGTAACTACAAGCCAATTTCTATTCTCCCTGTGTTCTCCAAAGTTGCAGAAAAACTTACTTTTAAGCCACTATATAAGTATGTGGAATTTAAAGGATTGTTAGCCGATAGTAAATATACATATAGGAAGCAGTTAGGTACCTGAAATGCCGTTTTACATTTGATATGCCAAAAAACCTTGATACGGGTTTTGAGTGCAGAGTAATTCAAATAGATTTTTGTGCTGCTTTCGATTAGTAAATCCCAAGGCTCTTATTTACAAACTTCAGAATCTTGGAGTGGGTGGATCTGTTTTGGGTTTATTTCAAGATTTCCTTACACATAGGCAGCAGCAAGTTGCTGTTGATGGGATCTTTAGCAAACCAAGACCCATTGTGTCTCGAATTCTACAGGGTAGTGTTCTTGGTCCACTGTTATTTTTGGTATATACAAGTGATATGGTTGTTGGCCTGGAAAACAAGATTATTCAGTACCCCAATGATGTAACACTTGTGGGGGTACAAAAGTCCCTGCTTATGAAAAATGAAGCTGCCCTCAGCCTCAATTGGGACATGGACGGGATTAGGGAAAGGTGTAGTCGGTGGGGTATGAGGCTCAACTCCAGTAAAATGAAAACATTATTGACTAGCAGGTATTGTACAGATTTTCCATGCCATCCTCCCCTTCAGGTGGATGGGACTCATGAATGAGGCTGAAGCTTCAACTATTTTATGTGTAACTTTTGACTCACATCTTACTTTTGAGAAGCATCTAAGGAATGTATCAGCAAATGTCACATGAAAGTTTGGTATTGTATGTAAGGCCTCCTATATTTACAACTGTTATAAACTTAATGCAACCTGTGTTAAGTCATTTGTCCTTCCTTTACTAGAGTACTGTTCTCCAGTGTAGATGTCTGCTTCTGCCAGAGCTTTACCTCTTTTAGAAAGGAGTTGTTCGTGGTGGAAGGTTTCTGTTTCCTGATATCAGCAGTTATGACTTGGACCATTGACAGATGGTCTCTTGCTTGTCAACTTTTCATAAGTTGTATTTTCACAGAGATCTTTCTCATTCACAATTGATCCATGATCCCCTTTTCCTGCCAAGAGCAATGAAATTTCCTGAACAGCAGCAACAATATGCAGTAATTATGCCTCGCTGTCGAACTTCTCAGTTCCAGGGGTTCCTTAATCCTCACATTGTAGGACTGTGGAGCAGTCTCCCTGAGGATGTCATGTAACTGAACTTTAAGTTCAAGTGAAGATGCAATACATTACAACCCTAATTCAATTTTCCTTGCATTTTAATAATTTATTTACATTTTTATCTCTGTATTTATTAACTTGTTAATTTTTTTTCTTTTTTAATAAGGGATCACATCTCTCTGTATTTCCCTTTACCTTCTGTTACTTATTTCTAATGAACACAATATTCTCTGGAAGCTTGAATTTCAAGTCATTGGCCCCTGCAGGCTTGTTCTACTGTATGAATAGGGTTCATCTTCTGAATAATAATAATAATAATAATAATAATAATAATAATAATAATAATAATAATAATAATTTATTTCAGCTCAAGGCAATATACATGGAATATACAAAGTTGAGACAATAACATTCACAATCTAGATACATGAGATAACATGATAAAAAATGATAAATCGGCAATACCCACACAGTTTCTGAAGAAGTATAAAAACATAGTATTCATAATAATGGTAATGAAAGTAATAATATTGAGAATAGTAGTAAAAAAACACACATATACACACATAAAAAATAATAACAATTCTTAAAAAGACAGACTGCATACAATTAATTTCCAGCTAGGGACCTTAGGTGGTTACAGAAGTCGGGTCCAGAAGGATAAATAAGAAAATTGAAAATAGCAAAACTCTACAATGATACTAATCAGAGTAATATAAAAAAAAAAAAACAGAACAAACTCTTCAGAATTAACCAGAAAAGACTATACAGCCAACTAAGAGGGGAAAACAACCACCAGGAAATTCCTGAAGCCAAACCAAGTAAGAGACTCTGGGAAAACATATGGAGCAATCCAGTATCACACAACAAACAAGCAACATGGCTCCAGAAAATCAAGGCAGAAGAATGGGGAGAATAAAACAAAGATTCACTGAGATCACAACAGACACAGTCAGACACCAACAAGAAAATGCCCAACTGGAAAGCCCCAGGTCCCAATGAAGTCCATGGATACTGGCTCAAAAACTTCAAGGCCCTACACCCATGAATAGCAGAACTACTCCAGCATTGTATCACAAACCACCATGCGCCCAAATGGATGACCACAGGGAGAACATCCTTAGTACAGACAGACAAGAACAAGGGAAATATAGCAAGTAACTACAGGCCTATCACCAACAGAAAGGCTGCAGAGGGAAGTGTAGGGGCAAAAAAGACCAGCTCCTAATAGACAAAATGGTAATGAAGAATAGTAAGAGAAGGAGAACCAACCTCAGCATGGCATGGATTGACTACAAGAAAGCCTTCGACATGATACCATACACACGGCTAACAAAATGCCTGACAATGCGCAACTGGAATACAGTACTTACAAGCTCTGGGATAAGATTAGCAGAGGTTAACATCAGGAAAGGATCTTTCAAGGCAACTCACTGTCCCCACTACTCTTCGTAGTAGCTATGATTTCCATGATTCCAAACAGAGGTTGTTTATTGTTGTTTCATTGATAGTGCATCTGATTGGGAGTGAGTTCAGTTTGATATTCAGGGCATCTGTGTATGTATTAAACAGGTATGGAGAGAAAATGCCCCCTTGCCGGAGCCCGTTCAGGGAGCCAAAGGCATATGACAATACGTTACCCCATTTGACACAGAATTGCTGTGTGGAGAACCAACAACATAAAATGCCAATTAAATACAGAGGTGTGCCTCGTTTGTGCAGCTTCAGGTAGTTTACTCTATCAAATACTTTTCTCACATCTACAAAACATAGGAAAACAGGAGATGCTGATGATAGGTAATAGTTCAGCAATTCTTTCAGGATGTAGATGCAGGTGTCAATTGAGTGGTTTGCTTTAAGGCCTGAATTGGTTGTCAGCAGTGCGTAGAAAGGGAGAAGTCTCACTAGAAGAACGGACTCAAGTATCTTCGATGCAACTGTAGTAATTGCAATTGGGCGATAATTGCCAGGGTCAGCTGTAGGGAGTAGGGAGTCTGGAAGAAACTGGTGAATTATGCACGCCTTGAATAGAGCAGCTAGCAAAATGTAAATTATCGGATGGCAGAATTTGAAAGCTTCAGCAGGTAGACCATCGCAGCTGGGCGTTTATTATTAGGTAGGCTGTTTATGGCATTGCTGATGTTACCTGGCGTAATACGATCGGCAAAATAAAACTGAATTTTATCAGTAAGGATGTTATACATCCTTTGGGAGTCTTGATTAATCAATTTAGGATAGTGCTGAAATGATCGCCCCCCAATCCTGTGATAGCTTCGTCACCAACAACTTCTACTCTCTGTGATAGCTTTTTAGCTTTGGGATTTAGGGATTGAATGTCTTTCCAAAGATGAGGGTAATCGCCAGAATCTAATTTTCTAGACATTGCATCAGCTCTTAGTTGCTTTTCACCCAGTCTTAAAGGCAAGTCTGAACTGTTCTCTTGCCTGTCTCATTAGCAGTGCAAAGTGTCCTCCCCTCGAGCTACCATTTTGCCTCCATTTCTCATGAAGTGTGTATATAAATCTTTAGCAAAGTCATTCCATTCACGTATATTATAAGAGTTGCCTTGATGAGATCTAAAGGTATCCCTGCCAGAGGCAAGCATAGCAGAAATTATATTTAAATAGAATTCTCTCAGATCTCTCCTGTGATGGTAATTTCTACATTTTGGGTTAGCGCCCAGTAAGGAATCTGCCGGTTGAACTACTGACTGCAGCCTAGTTTCTGTGGTTTCCCTAAAGGATCTGGTTTTCTGCTGGTTTTTAAAATCCCAGTTAATGGCAGGTGGGCAATCAGTTAGAGGAGTTGACGGTAGGGAGGGATGGGGTACTGAATGACACCTTTAAGGGGATTTGATCATAGCCCGTTACAAGATCGTAGCAAATGTTACAGGTCACAATTGTCGGGACATGATGCAGTGGTCTAGCCAGGAGGTTGTAATTGTGTCCGTTCTATTTTGTACATTGGTAAAGGAGGAGGGAGGGAGGAGCATTACATTGCTAATTTGGAAAGCGTGATTTTGACAGAAGCAAACAAGTTCATTATAAAATTATTTTGTGGGGTGAGAATTAAGGTCCCTGATTATACAAATATGATCAGCAGTAGAATCATGAATAATGCTGTGTAACTCACCTAGGATCATGCAATATTGATCAAAATTATTGTTCTTTTCCCAGGGCATATAAACATTAATTATTAGGATCTTATAGAGTCCCCTACTGTCACTTGAAACACCAGCAATCTATCACTCCTATATGTCATTACATTCACCATATTGTCTAACGATTTGTGCCACAGGAAAGAAAGGTCCCCTTTCAGGCAACTGGCTACGATGTGATCTGTAATTTGCATCGATGAGGTCAAGAAAGCTCTGAATTCTTCATGCACTGAATCACAGATGGCAAGGTCATGAGGCCAGAGGAGTGTTTCTTGTAGTGCATTGATGCCTTAGACATTTTTGCAGAACATGTTTGGGGGAAGAATGTTCCACTTGAGGCCAAAAATATTCCAAAAGATTATCTCTAATGTATCCATGGCAACTCACAAAGATGGGAAATGAATGAGTTAATCATTTGGGTGGATAGGGGTTTGGCCAGTGGGGGTGAGCAGTCACTCGCCATGGGAGGTTTGCTGGCACTTGTAGTAGAAGAGTGAGCCGGTATATAAACCCCTGCTTGGAGTGTCAGTAAGTTCCCCTGGGGCGGGGGTCTCCGGATTAGGTTATATCTTAAGACTTTTAAATTAAGACCGAAATTCTCAGCCTTTAAGAACATCGAGGTGTTGAAATAGGCAGGTAATCCTGAAGGCCACTTTATAGTTAATTTTGCATGGGAGTTCATGGGAGATAAGAGGGTCGGAGCCCGTGAGAAACTTGACTTTCTACTATGGCATCTAGCTTCACCAATGAGCACAAATTGTGAATCACAACATGACATCTCTTCTCAGGTTTCAGCTGAGGTGATTCACAAAAGTTAGGCTTTGGTCCAGCATGCAATCGAGAGACACTTTTCTTTTTTCTGCTTGCTTGTGTCTCCCAGCCCTCAATCCCATCATGATCATTCTCATCATCATCCACGATGGGGGTTTGGGGGGGATAGGGTCAGAAGATTCACGAGGGCTGGTGATCGTCACTGAAGATCTATCTTCCACCAGAGGCACTGAGGAGGGAGAGGAGGTTGGGAGTCTGTTGGTCCCCTTCAACAGGTCTATTGACGTGGGAGCTTCGTCCGAGGGAGAGAAGGTGGTTCCCACTTGGGAGAGTATGGCCACCTCGACTTCGGGTCGCAGCCTCACTTCTGTCGCATCGGTTAGCACTCGCTAGGCCCGAGTTCGAGTCTCCGGCCGGCTAATGAAGAATTAGTGGAATTTATTTCTGGTGATAGAAATTCATTTCTCACTATAACGTGGTTCGGATTCCACAATAAGCTGTAGGTCCCGTTGCTAGGTAACCTAATTGGTTCTTAGCCACGTCAAATAAGTCTAATCCTTCGGGCCAGCCCTAGGAGAGCTGTTAATCAGCTCAGTGGTCTGGTAAAACTAAGGTATACTTTTGGGAGGTGAGGATATAACAGATGCCTCATTCAAAGGAGTTTGGTGGCTTGCTGTACGATTGTCTAGTGATTTCTGCACTCAACTGATCACATCCCAGATCCATGAAAGATTGTTATTTGTTTCCACAATTCTAATTCTGTCGAATAATTCCTGTAATCCTTTGATAACATCCCAGATCCATGAAAATTTGTCATGAACTTCCTCAATTTTTTTCTGAGGTTTTCTCAGTTTTTATCTGGGAGGGATTTTGCTGTTTGGAAGTCATTTTCTGCCGTATGGTAAACTGCAGGTAGGATTAGATCAGCAGGCCCCTTTGGAGGCAGATTGTAATGGCCATCGGTGTAGATTTCCACCGAGCGGTCATTAGCCACTTAGTGATATGTGATTTTTTCTTGAGAGAGGATATGCTTTTCATGGATAGCTCCTGGAGAGTGGTTTCTGGTATCAGGTCTTTGCATTTTGTACATGCAGCGTTAATTTCCTCATCAGAGAATGTTGCACTGACAGATTATATAGCAGACTCGACGTCGGAACTGTTCAGTTGGTACTGTATAAAGTAGAAACAACTGTTCGCGAGTACGGAACTTGTGTGTCAGGCAGAGGTATTGTTAGGTACCAAGGTCACTGGCATGACTGTTGGAGGTTGTTCAGATGACGTTTTTCTGGTAAAGGGAAGGCCAAGCACTAACATACACAGCACACTATTACCCATTTCCCAGGGCCAATTGGCTTTGAGAAGTTGTAACTTGAAAGATTTCGAAGGCACTGATTGGAGCAGAATGTAGATTAATATATCTGCAATTATGAAACACTATCCGGGTTACACGCCGAGTATTATGTAGAGAACTATTAACATATTGATGCAGGTATAAAACCAAGGGCAAAAACCCTTTATATTTTTAGTACAAAAACGCGATGAGTCAAAATTTATTTCTGTGAAACACTTCCATCATATCAATATGAATATGATGGAGTTAATGAACACATGAGCAGGTGTTTATGATGTGAGTATAAATTTATTATATCAATATGAACACGTGTTCATGTGTTATTAGTTATATTTATATGCAATATATATATATATATATATATATATATATATATATATATATATATATATATATATATATATATATATATATATATTATCTATATATCTATTTATATATATATATATATATATATATATATATATATATATATATATATATATATATATATATATTAGTACAACGCAATAAATGCCCATTTTTTGTGCATCACCGATATTTTAAAGGATAATAAACCCAGCGTTGAGGCTTTCGGTTGCCTGACCCGAGATCGCCCTCTCTCGACAACAGTTCCCCTACAAGTACACCAAATTTAGGTGCCTTGTTACAAGCTTCAGGGCGATACGAATCTTTCCTTAATTGGGAGCTTTAATCTTAATTCTCACCACTCTTATACTATATTTCTATCACTACACACCAATTCCCTTGAAGATTTCGCAACTAAATATGGCAAAACCGGTAACAATTCACACCCTTAGTTTCATTTTCTTGAGGTACCTAGCAATCTAACTTAAGGTGTTTACATTTTATTCAGGTATATATATATATATATATATATATATATATATATATATATATATATATTATATATATATATATATATATATATAATATTTATATATATATATATATATAGTATAGTATATATATATATATATATAGGTATACATATACATATATATATATATATATATATATATATATATATATATATATATATATATATATATATATATATATATATATATATAATATATATATATATATATATATATATATATTACTAAAGGAATTTGCGCTGTGTGTGTGTATTACCATCACCACCATGAGTTTCTTGATTGAACTTTTCATGGTTTGTTTTCAATTAATTACTGTCATTAATATAACTAACACAAAAACAGAAGTAATATGATTGAACCAACTGTAATGGGCTAAAAATGTTCTGTCTAATCTTTTAATATTATACTGTTCCTACAACTACAGCTATTCCAATAACCGATGAATTGATACCAGGGCCGTGGGGAACGTCATAGGGAACGTGGATATTTCCATTTCTTTACCACTCATTCAAAAATAGGGAATAATAATACACTTCCGTCCGATGAACACCTCCCTCGAATTACGTTGGAAATCCCGGTCATCATCTCGCCTGAAAGACGGAAAAGAAACCTCACACGAAAACAGGAAATATTGTGTCGCATATGGTCCGTATGCACGAAGCTTTCTTCACACGGGATGCAGTTTCTCGGAAAAGATGCGCTTTATAAAACGATAATACACCGATTGTAACTTTCAGAGATTTAAGTGCGTAAGGAAAAAGATTTCGCTTGCTTTCCTTTCTTAGTTTTATAACAAATGCAAAACTGGATTTTGCATTTGTTACATTATACATACACACATACTAGTGTGTGTGTATATGTATACATGTATATATATATACTTGAACATGGACGTATGCATGTGTATGTATATAATGTATAGCCTATGTATGCCTGTATGTATGACTGAAGTTTCCATAAATGGACCAAGAAGAATTTTATGATACAGATGTTAGTAAGACAAAGTCGAGGCTACTGAAGATGCATATTATAGGAGCTTAGATATTGAGAGCGAATCAAAGATTTTATAATGTACCTGAAGTGTACGTTAAAATTTGGAGGCGACAGTGAGAGACTGCTTTGGTGAAAAAAAAAACGGGGCTGATATAATGACGTGTTGTATCTCCATTCCATGCAAAGAGTGGTGCTTTAAGAGCGTAAATTACAGTAAATCGGAGGCGGAAAGTTTTAGGATATTAAAATTATTATTATTCAGAAAATTAACCCTATTCATATAAAACAAGCCCACAGGGGCTATTGCCTTGAAATTCAAGCTTCCAAAGAATTTGGTGTTTATTTGAAAGTAGTAAAAGAAGGTAACAGGAAATACGGAGAGAGATCAGTTATTAGAAAGGAAAAAAATAAATTAAATTAAAAATGGATAAAAATTTAAGTAAACTATTCAAATACAAGGAGAACTGTTTTTAGGGAAGTAATGCGTTGAATCTTCACTTGACTTTTGAGATCCAGTTGCACAACATTCTCCAGGGAGACCGTTCCACAACCCAACGGTATCAGGAATAGAGGACCTCCGGAACTGAGAAATTCGTCAACGAGGCACATTTACTGCACATTGATGCTGCTGTACAGCATATCTGGTCGCTCTATGCAGGAAAAGAAGATAGGGGATCAATTGTGAATGTGAAAGATCTCTGTTCAAGTACAACTTATGAAAACTTAAGAATAACTGACCATCCGCGGATGGTCCAAATCATAACTACTAATGTTAGGCAACAGAAACCTACCATCATGAACAACTCTATCTAAAAAAAAGATGAATCTCTAGCAGAAACAGAAATACACACTGGAGAACAGTATACTCTAGTAAAGGAAGGACAAATAACCTGAAACAGGTTGCTCTGGTTTTATCACTGTTAGAAATATATGAGGCCTTACGTTCAGTACCAAATTTCCGTGCGGCATCTGCTGACACTTTCATCAGACGGCTTTCAAAAGCAAGATGTGAGTCAAAAGTTACACCAAGTAAATAGTTAAAGTTTCAGACTCATTTAGCAGAGTCCCATCCACTTGAAGGGAAGGTGGGGTGCAAAATCAGTATGAGATCTACTGGTCAATAGTTTTCGGTTTACTCGAGTTCAGACTCATACCCCCACCGACTATACCTTTCACTAATCCAATGCAAGTCACGACTGAGACTAAGCGTAGCTTCATTTCTCATAATTGGAGACTTAGTAAACTCAAAAGTGTTGCATCTTTGGCATACTGAGCAATCTTGTTTTCCAGGTCAACAACCATATCACTTGCATACTATAAAAATGACAGCAGTCCAAGAACACTACCTTTTGGAACTCAAGACATAAAAGGTCTTGGTTCGCTATAGATCCCGTCAACAGCAACTCACTGCTGCCTACCTGTAAGGAAATCTTGAAGTGATCCTAAAACATATCCACCCACACCATGATTCTGAAGTTTATAATAAGTGTCGTGTGATTTACTAAATCGAAAGCAGCGCTAAAATCTATCTGAATGGATTTTGAATGGATTGTGGAATGGATAATGTTTGCAGATGATACAGTATTGGTTGTGCAAGTCTGCAGATAATACAGTATTGATTGTCAGAAAGTAAAGCAGAACTGTAGAGACTAGTTAACGCTTGAAAAAGTTTACAAATAGAGAACGCTGAGAGTAAATGTGTGCTGGAGTACGATTATGAGGGTAAACAGAATCCAAGATTATGGAACAATAAATGTTAATATGGATGGTAAAAGGAGCAGTTGATTCTTGTATGTGTTAACTGAAATAGATGATAGTAGGATGAGAAATCAAGTCTGTCATAACATATGCAACGCAAAAAAAGTGGTAAGTTATGTGCAGAAGACTGGGAGAAATCTTGGACTGTGTCTGGAAGACAAGGTAGAAATGTATGAAGGAGTTTTTGAGACAATTCTCCTGTATGGAAGTGAAGTGTGGATGTTGTATATGAATGAAAGAAAAAAGGCTGAAGCTACAAAGATAACTGTGTTTGCATGATACATGCTGCATAAGACAAAATAAAAGGGAAAGAAATATGGAAAAATGTAGATGTTGTAAAAAGTTAGCAAAGGTGAAAAGATAGAAAAGAGAGCTTTGAGATATGGCGGTTAAGACGATAAATTGTTAAAAAGAAATCTTTGGGAGGAAGGAACGGTGTGAAACGCAAAAATTCTTCTGTGAGCTTTCTTTTACACAAAACTCCATTCAACTCCATCCTACCGTCACAGTTCTCATCCAAATAGGTCTGAATCTCCCAACTCTTCTGGAGCCCTACTGACATTATCATCTACTATTCTCCCCAAGGCTATGTGAAGGACAAGTCCCAGCCCAAAGAATCTACATTTGGGACTTTTGATGTTTTCTTTACGGTATAATTTCTTACTATAGCCAGCCTTCTCACCCTTAATAATCCTGATACATTATTCTCAAACAGGCAGACCCTTTAACGTAAAATTTCATTGTCTTACCGCCATTCATATTATATGTATATATATATATATATATATATATATATATATATATATATATATATATATATATATATATATATATATATATATATATATGTGTGTGTGTGTGTGTGTATATATTATATTATATATATTATATATATAAATATTATAAATACAAATATACATATGTGTGTATACTATGGGTGGCGCGGGTAACAGAGAAAATGCAATTCATGGAAGATCCACATGCACAGATACTGATGATTCAATGATGCCTGAGGTGAGATGATACAAAATAAAGCGGATGGGTCCAGTGTGAGTGGAGATGGTTACACTGAGACCTTTGAACTGAATGAATGCATATTTTTATGGGCATAGGAGGCAAGGATGAAGCCATGCTATCAAAGGCGTAATATAAAGATTAAATCACTGAGGACAATTTCTTTTCATGCTTAATTCCAGCTGTTATTAGACTGATGGGGTAAGCAAAGAGGTTTTGAGCGGCCAATCTAATGGATCTAGGGTACCCATTCGGTTTTAGGGGTACAGGTTAACACACCAGTTTATTAAAATTTGGCTTACTATTTCTGGGGGCTTGTGCGTTTCATGACTTACTATTTATACAGGTTAAATATGCATACCCGTTCTAGGAAATTAACATACTGAATAAAACCCGTTTACAATGTCCAATGTAATGAATCTATGGGGTAAGCATATCAGTCCTCTGTATTAATATTAATTCCAAGTGTTCAATAAATTGCTAGGAAGGGGTTAAAACGTATGCCCCCTCTCACGGAATTGTCCCCCTTCACCCCCACCCCCCTATTTCTCCGCCTGCCCTAATGTGTGCCATTTTCCTCTCCATCGACAGAAACGAGTCGGCAAATTGAAATTTTATTCTGGTGTATTGCAAATTGAGTTCGGAATTCTTCGATAACCAAACAGGTTTCGGAAATGAGCGGTCCCGTCTTCTCATGGAAATCATTCGGTTTATTCTTTTGTGATGGGAATTCGCTCGTCTGCCTTATTTCTTCCTGCTCATGTTTATTCCCCTCTGTTTGCTTGCTCGCTTGCTCGTGCGTTTTCCCTCCCTCCCGTTCTTGTGGATTATTCCGTGTGGGAGTCCGGTTCTGCGGTTTTCTTTTTCTTTTTTTTTATATTTTGTTATTCGACCATCTTAGCGTTTATTTATTTGCTCGCTTTGCAGGATGGCTCGTTGATCATCAGAAATTGGAATTTTCGTTCGTTCAGTTCATAATCTGCATATCATTTGGCATAGTGACATTCATATAAACTTTCCTTTTCTTGAATGATTTCTCTCTCTATCTGTCTCTCTCTCACACTGTTATATATATATATATATATATATATATATATATATATATATATATATATATATATATATATATATATATATATATATATATATATATATATATATATATATATATATATATATATATATATATATATATATATATATATATACATATATATACATATACATATACACACACACACACACACACACACACACACACACACATATATATATATATATATATATATATATATATATATATATATATATATATATATATATATATATATATATATATATATATATATATATATATATATATATGTATGTGTGTGTGTGTGTGTGTACATGTACATACTCTCAAAGGCTTAAACTGTATTACGAAGTTAGAAGATAATAATAAACAAGTAAAAAATGGGACGAAGTTTCTTCGGAGCAATCGAGTTTTCTGTACAGCCGCTAAAGCGTATAAAGTCCGTTCCCTTAGCCATACAGAGTGTGAACACGAATCCGCTGACTAAGAAACACCGAAGCAGTTGAACAAGTAACTAATGGAAGACCCAACAGATGTCGCTCCGTGAGGGTATATGATAACAGGAAGGAGGAGTGGGAAGCGGGTATTTTTCTTGAGCATAGAGTAAAGTCTCCATATTCTAATATCGTTAAGAAAGTGATCGTAAAGTTTTTGTTGTTGACGATACTGGGTTTGGGTGTAAAATGTGCAGTTCGGGAAATATGCGAAATAAATATGAGAATAATAGTGCTTAGGAAGTTAGTATTCATGGATTAGTATTTCCTATAGGTTATTGTATCTTACTGCAAGCCACCTCTTATTAAAAATAAAAAAACTAACATTTATAGCAGCAAATTAGCAACAGTTCAGTTCACTTATGCTATTGAGGTAGCAACCACAAACTATGTAAAAACCTCATAGATCTATTATATTTAGTTATATTGCGTGACTGGGCCAACATCCAAAGTGAAGGTGGGCGATATGGGTGATGACAACCGAATGTCAGTTTTTAGAGACTTAAAAATTGTAGCTATACGTAATTTTTTTTAAATAATAACACAAAATGAGATTCAGATACTTTCACCAATGTAACACATTCA
>NC_089770.1:25567071-25569571 GCF_040412425.1 Macrobrachium rosenbergii | reverse complement strand
ATCACGCATGACTTATTCGTATTACAAATATTATGCTTCAAACATTGTTAATATCGTATTCTATTAAGAAAAACTTTCACCCAAAGATAATTATAATTGGTAAGTGCTTCTTCATACACAAATATACATGAACATTACATATATATATATATATATATATATATATATATATATATATATACATATACACATACACATATATATATAATGTATGTATGTATGTATGTATATATAATGGTATTTATGCAATTTGTGGAACTGTGAGGATTACTGTCGCCATAAAACCATATGAATAAATAACATATTTGTACTGCGGTGGAAAGTGTGAGTTTATTATGGTGGGGACATCAGTTTAAGTTAATGTTTTGCATCCTAGTATATTAGTTTCCCACCCTAATTGACCATTGTCTTGATATTTCCTCTCTGATCATTTGTCTTGTGTTTCTACCGAGGTCCAAGTTCGTATTGACAACACTGAGCTCAGAGAACCTGTTCTGAAAGTTGTTCTCTCCTTATCTCTCTATTCGTTCCGATTTGGTCTGACACCTAATTGTTTATACTGAAGAAGGGAGCAGACAATTACTGGTCACGCTTAACAGCGCGATATAATAGTGAACTTTATAATCCATAAGGGTTTCTTCAAGAATAAACAGGCCGTGCGCGTAAAAGTACTTGGCAAGATAAAACTATTCCAAATAGTGGATAAATTCTATCTTTCCTGTATCATGAAGGCTGCTGAAGGAGTTACGAGCTCACTAGTATTTTCTGATATAATTCTAATCTTACAATATTTTGCGATATTATATAAAGAAAATAAAGAAATTTGAAGAAAAGTTGAAACAAATCTTTGCTCTGCCAAAAGTGTGTGTGATGCAACAATGTATTATTAATTAACATCAATTAAGTTAAATAATAATAATAATAATAATAATAATAATAATAATAATAATAATAAAATCAGATATAAGAAACGACACGCATAAGACAAGAATACTTGGGTGAGAAATAAAAGTTTTTAAGTCGTTAACAAAATGAAATACAATAGCAGAAAGTTAGAATATCACCAAGGAGAAAAAAGGCAGAGAGAGAAAACAACAGAGAAAGGAAACACATATACCTGTAACCGGATACAAAGGGAGTATGAAATCAAAACTAAAAGATACAGGAAGATTTAAGAGAGCAATGGCAGAGTTAATAAACAAGTGGCATGGCATCTGGGAGAGAAAGACATCAGAGAGTTGTTCTGAAGTGCCTCTTTTTAAGGAACCCAACTACTGGGAAGGTAGGAACCCTGATACAGAAACAGCTGCGTGTATTCTTAAAAAAATCATT
Organism: Macrobrachium rosenbergii; assembly: GCF_040412425.1. Classification (NCBI taxonomy): domain Eukaryota; kingdom Metazoa; phylum Arthropoda; class Malacostraca; order Decapoda; family Palaemonidae; genus Macrobrachium; species Macrobrachium rosenbergii. The sequence goes on along the minus strand of NC_089770.1, from coordinate 25,568,239 downwards.
CATGTGGAACATCAACAGATAACGAAAGAATATTTGTGCCTAAGTAAGGGATTGGGCAGAGAAAGTGCAAGGAGCAACACAACTGAGAGAGAAAGTAAGAGAGAAAATGCTTTCATCAAAAAGAACCGAGTAAAGGTCGTAAGAGATGGTTTCTGATTCTTTCCCAGCACAGCACGCGTCTTTGAAGTTGGGAACAACGACTGCTTTAAGATTCAGCCTACATTTGAAACGGGAATTATTTCTCTTTCCTTCTTTCAGGAAGTATTTCTTTCTTAGTTTTCTGTCAAGGATTATTTAACTCTTTTTCTTCTTTAATGACAAGTGCAACTCGTGAAACGGTGTTACGCTGAGGCTTTGGTACTCCTTCCCTATCACTGTTTTCCTTTCACTGCGGTATCCCTTATCCTACGACGGTTTGTACATTAAAAATGCTGCTCAACGAGGTGCTCTTCAAGTCTATCTTTGTTTTCGGACTGATCACCAATAATAAAAAAAATGCGACATGAGAAAAAAGAAGAGGAGGGGACATGGAGAAGATTTTGATGGCAGAAGCGTTCCTGTCATTGAGCCATTATATCATCAGTGATTTTGGTGATGGTCAAGCATCAACAAAATCCATACTGATAATAAAACAATGACTAAAACATAAATAATATTTACATTATAAAGGACGAAAATCCTGTAAACGATCATATTTAAGTATACGATTACATACCTCCTCCCGCTGTTGGCCATATCTAAATGAAGCAGAAAATGAGAGACTGATGCCAGCTTTTATCGTGACTTTGACCTTAGAACTCCGTAAGGAGTTTTTCCGCTTTCCAAAGAACTTTTAAAACCAAAATAGACTCTATTTTAATTTTGTTTCCGAACTCCAAATTTCAGAAAGAATTTCTCCCCATGTTATTCCAAACTCGTGCATGTGAGTCTTTGCATCTGAACGGCTCCAGATTTGCTCTGAATAGACAGCTCTCTTCCAGCAGGCATCTTAAAAAGAGGACTTTTTATTCAGGATCCCCTTATTAGAGAAGGTCTCCCTATTCCAGGAATACCTCATGGAAGCTCCTTTACCTTGTCGTTTAAGATATCTTGGGGATACGCATTTATATGATCATGAATTAAATAAACTGAGCATTAGCAAGCCTGTCATCCACGATTAAATGAATAT
>NC_089770.1:25542071-25562071 GCF_040412425.1 Macrobrachium rosenbergii | reverse complement strand
GAGTGTACATATAGAGGTTGTGAAGGAAGAAAAGAATTGGAGAGAGAGAGAGAGAGAGAGAGAGAGAGAGAGAGAGAGAGAGAGAGAGAGAGAGAGAGAGAGAGAGAGAGAGAGGTGTCAACCCCTTTCATTGACATGCCAAGAGTAAAAATCCTGCAGAGTAGATGCTTGACACAATGCATAAATAGAAGAGTTCACAGAGACGTGCCTTGTTTTAAGTAATACTTATAAGGGAGTTCTATAGTTGACAAAAAAGCACCGCAGATATCTGTGTGCAATAACATTTCCACACTGCATATTAATAAGATAACTGAAGATTACATAAATACCTGCAGTAATTGCAGTAAAAAACAACAACAATGGTAATAATGAAACACTACATACTATTTCAAGGTTATATTCGATACGGGTTGCCATAACAAGTAAGTAAAGAAATACAATGACAAGAATATGCAGATATATATATATATATATATATATATATATATATATATATATATATATATATATATATATATATATATATATATATATATATATATATATATATATATATATATATATATATATATATATATATATATATATACAGTATATATATACATATATATACTGAGAGAGAGAGAGAGAGATACTGCTGCTGCAATTAAGAGATTAATGCATATTCTTGTCACTGTATTTCTTTATTTACTTGCTATGGCAACCCGTATCATATAACCTTGAAGTAATGTTTAGTGTTTATATATATATATATATATATATATATATATATATATATATATATATATATATATATATATTATATAATATAATGTGTGTGAGTTGGTGCGTGTGTGTGTGTGTGTGTGTGTGTGTCTGTGTGCTAACCATTCACCCTTATCCACTTCGACCTACATCAGTCGTCTAACCAAATGGAAAATATGTCACTCCTCCGGCTAACAGAGTGTACTCGGCTGGAATTCGAGCTTGGGTTTTCATGCTTGTAAAGCATGAGAAATCTCTTGACACTTTAGAAGAACCGCTAACGTGACAATCCATACGAGGCAGGAGTATCTGTCTACTTCAGCATAAACTACGAACATGAAAATGATTTCATGAAATTCTCTGGATTTGAGGGGGAGGAGCGCTAAAATAAATTTCAAGTAAAAGTAACTGAAAATACCTCCCTGTCCATTGAACTTCTTTTTGGTAAAGAATCCGATTTTAAAAGTAAGGCCTGTTTAAGAAATGGTTTCCTTGTGTTCACTCTCAATTCAATTTCTTTGAGTATCTTAAATTTCTTTGAGTATATTTAAAACTTATTGTTTGACAAAACTTAAATTTATTAATATTTCAATGACAGTTGCATTCTCTTTTAACACAGAAACAGGAGGTTAAAAATATTATTTTATACAAATCCCTTCACTTTCGCTGAATATCTTCAAGTGAAATATCTACTTTTATCTTTAACTTTGAAAGTGAGTGATTTTGTGATTATCTTCAATTAAATAATATTTCCGTTGATTTTGGAGCATACTTCGGCATTAATATTAAATGTGAAATTAATATCATAAAATTATTTCACTTTTGTTAGAATTCCTCAGAACATGATTTTATCTGAAGATTCTTTCACTCGCATCGGAGTTGCTGGGTAAAATTTACTTTGACACAACGCCGGGTGTGAAAATACTGTAACTTCGCTTTTGGTAAGGTCCAATATCTCAGGATTTATACGTTATTCGGCACTTTCCTTTAAATCCTCATGAAGATGTCTAAAAGTGAAGGAATTCTTTGATAACCTTAGAGTTCCTCACAAAATGCCATTTAGTTGGGGAATTCCACCATTTCCTCAGAATTCCTCCAGGTGTGAATTTTATAGCCTCAGTAAATATAGCACCTTCGTTAGAATTTCCAGTTTAGGAAAGGATTTCGTTCGCTTTCCATCAATCTGAATATGAATTTTAGCTTCAGTAATGGAAGTTAATCCACTAGAATTCTCCTCAGTAGATTTCCATTTAGAAAAGGAAATTTAGACTATAAACATAATTCCTTTGAGTATGACTGAATGTTTTAGTTTAAAAGGTAATTCCTGAAAATTCTTCTCAGTGCGTTTAATTTTAGTTGAAGTAATTCTTCACTGTCATTTAAAATTCCTCTTTACAACACCTGTTAGTTGAGAAGAGCCTCTAGTTACTAAAAAAAAAAAAAAAAAAAAAAAAAAAAAAAAAATTCCGATCTGGTACTCAGAGTAAACGCGTTGAATATGGAAGACATGATGATCAGGACAGCACAGGTGGCCTCTTGTAGCTTGTTAGGGAGGAGCGGGAAGGAACTCCTTGCCTTGTAGGAGCGGGTAAGGCGAAGCAGGATACCGTAGGACCCCCCACGTCCGAGGCGGAGAGAGAGAGAGAGAGAGAGAGAGAGAGAGAGAGAGAGAGAGAGAGAGAGAGACCTCACACAACGAATCACCTACCAAGGCGCTTATTGTTTGTAAATTTTTCTATCATTGTTTGCTGATTAGGCTTTTGTTGGCTTTTTTTTTTATTTCGATAGTACGAGATATTATTCTTTTTATTTTTATTCTTATTAAATGAACTGTTCGTATTACTGAATAAAATAAAATTATATTCTGTTCTTTAAATAACTGCATTCATACATTTTTGAACTGTTCGTATTACTGAATAAAATAAAATTATATTCTGTTCTTTAAATAATTGCATTTATGCATTTTTGAACTGTTCGTATTACTGAATAAAATAAAATTATATTCTGTTCTTTAAATAATTGCATTCACGCATTTTTAAAGCGCCTTTGGCGTCACATGGCATTGAGGTTATTACAATTATATATATATATATATATATATATATATATATATATATATATATATATATATATATATATATATATATATATATATATATATGTATATATATATATACACATACACACACACACACACACACACACACACATATATATATATATATATATATATATACATATATATATATATATATATATATATTTGACATTGAATTTACATAGGACACTTCACATTTCTTTGTAACTTAAGACATAGCTTGTACAGAAGGGGAATCAAACTCAAACTCAAGCCTTACTTGGACAATATACGGGCAACAACAGACTTATTGCACTCAGTCGTCAGGCGTTAATGTTGAGTGCACTGAGTGCATTAAACCTAAGCGCCAACCTTAAACGGCATAGTGTAGGCGCACTCATTAAAGGAACTTTTCGGCATAACTTTTTTTAACGTATCGTGAATTCCATGTAATGGGCTATTTGTGGCTCAGAGTTCGAACACGGGTCGTCCAGTTATGAGCTAGACCCAAGCTACGAGACCAGAGAGAGAGAGAGAGAGAGAGAGAGAGAGAGAGAGAGAGAGAGACCTAGCCTTAAATGGTTCATCAAAAAATATTCAACCTTATAACTCATTTGGGTAAGGATTCGACGGGTGGTACAACAAATCACGAGAAATTCATAATATAAACGAACAAGAGGTCATATAGAATTTTTTTTTACTGCTGAGGAGTTATGTGGCGTCGCATTGCTTTTATTCTTAGCACAGACGTATCGCAAGGAGAGTGAGAGAGAGAGAGAGAGAGAGAGAGAGAGAGAGAGAGAGAGAGAGAGAGAGGTCAAGTTGTCGACATGGTTACTATAAAAAATTGAGAAAAAGGGAAGGGCAACTGCTTAAGACAGAAACTCTCGACTATCATCATCTTGGCAAAGAAGAGAAAAGAGAGATAATAGGACAGGACAATGGCGGACGAGTGAAAGACACATATATCACACAGGATGCTACGATGTTATTCAGAGGGAACAGGGCCGGGTCACTGTCCCTCTCCTCGTCCCCCTCTCCCTCCTCCTCCTCCTTCTCCTCCTCCCCCTCCTTTGTTGGGCTGTCGTCGTGTCAAGTGGCTGTTCTCTCTCTCTCTCTCTCTCTCTCTCTCTCTCTCTCTCTCTCTCTCTCTCTCTCTCTTCTTTTTGGTTTACTTATGATTTTGCATTAAAGAAGGATGATAATCTCAGTTGTATCTTATTTATGGTATGAGGAAAAAATGTTAAGAAAAACAATAATAATAAATGTGGAAGAGTAATAGCAAAAGGCAGTAATAGCAATGAAGGTGCGAACCACAGTAATTTCAATTTTAACAAAAACAATAAAAAATAAATAAATATAATGTTACAGAGAATTTTTATGGTTAACGTCATCATCATCATCATTATCATCGCTGTTATTATTAACGATACAAAATAACGATTTCTCGTATGGGTCAAGGCACACTGTCCCTTGTTTGAAAGCGACTGGTCCTGTTTTTCTTTTAATCAAAAAAAGTGTGCTGCAGACAAAAATATAATTAATAATAACAATAATAAATGATGTGGCAAGTAGAAGTATTCATCACCACAGAATGAAATTCAAATGAAACACTCACATTCTTATTATCGTTAATAATACCAAAAAAATTGCGGTTGATTTTTAACGCGAATTTATTTTCATTACTATTACTGGCTTTGTTAGTTCTTAGATTCGTCATTATTTACTTTCAATCTCTCTCTCTCTCTCTCTCTCTCTCTCTCTCTCTCTCTCTCTCTCTCTCTCTCTCTCTCTCTGTGTTTCCGTTCTCACCTTTCGGAACTAAGCCTTGTAACCCAATGTTTTAGGGCCGTTCGATATGAGTATTTTCACATTTCCAGTAATAGTAACTAAAAGCTTGCATTTCAAGTATCGTTTGAATTCACGGTGGAATAGTAGTGGAAGTGGTTACTCTTACTAGTGATGGTGGTGAACGGGGAGATAATGATGATCCAGTAGTATCGACATCAGTGGCAAAGGAGGAAGCAGCAAAAGAGAGAATGGAAAGATAGTACGGAGATATGAAAATAATGGAAGTCTTTTTTTTTAACTACATGATTTCTACAGAAGGTGGGTAAAGACGTAAAGTCTGTAGAAACGGCTGTCAAGGCATCTATTGTCATTATCATTACTGATGTTTTACACGCTTGTGTGTGTTCGTGTGTGTGTGTGTGTGTATGTGTATATATGTGTATATATATATATATATATATATATATATATATATATATATATATATATATATATATATATATATATATATATCCTTCTCACGGTCAATTCAGTAACGTGACACTGTTCTGATACTTGGGATGCAGGTTCGATTCCTGCTACCAGACATCGTAATTACTTTATAATCTTGCATTTGGACCTAAGACTTTATAGTGACAAGCGTACCCAAAAAGTGTGAAGAATTCGAGAAGTTAATAGGGTATTGTGGTTATTATAATTAAATACATTTCTGGTGAACAGAGACTAATAGATTATATATATATATATATATATATATATATATATATATAATATATATATATATATATATATATATATATATATATATATATATATATATATATATATATATATATATATATATATACATATATATATATATATATATATATATATATATATATATATATATATATATATATATATATATATATATATATATATATATATATATATATATATATATATATATATATGATATATATATATGATCCACTGGTCATATTCAAGTGATATGTAGATGTACTTTTAATAGGAAATCATACAGACCTCACGAATTCTCGACTTCCTAACTTTTTTTTTTTTTTTACATTTCTTTAAGCTTTTTTTTACATTTTTTTAAAATAATTGTGAGAAAATCGAGAAAGTATGAATAGTGGTAAAATGTCACAAAATGAAGCTTGAAAAATATTATCGGAAAAATCAGAGAATATGAAATGAGAGATGATACAACTAATAACAGCTAACAGTAAATGTATATATATATATATATATATATATATATATATATATATATATATATATATATATATATATGTGTGTGTGTGTGTGTGTGTGTGTGTGTGTGTGTACATACATCAGCGGAAGGCAGCAGTGATGAGCTATATATTCATTACAAGGAGACAAGGGAGACGTCAAGATGTCTCCTTGTCTATATATATATATAATATATATATATATATATATATATATATATATATATATATATATATATATATATATATATATACACATATATACATATAAATATATACAGTATATATGAATGTGTATATAATATAAATTATATATATTCCACTTGAGAGCCCTGCTCTCCCACGGTGTAACATATGGGGACTAAAGTTATAATTTGGGGGCTGCTGAAGTATTGCAAACAGGTGCTCTATAAAACCCCCTAATTTTCTTGATCTGCTATTTTGGGGATCAAGTATTTTGGGTAGAAAACAAATGACAAGGCAGCGAATAAACAGAAAATAATAAAAACATTTAAAAGAAAAATTATGTAAAAGAAAAGTTTACGTAAAAACAATAAGATAAACGTACAGTTTCTTTATTTGACAGCCAACTAACTCCACACCTTCGGTGTGGGTATTTTTACGGTAAATCATACGGTAAATAAACAAAAAACTTTGGCTGTATATCAGAAAGTGAGACAAATAATCAATGAAACTTAAAAGGCAAAAATTGCTATACCATTCAATTTACCAACCAAGCCCACATCCTTCTTTGGTCTACCACTCTTTGGTTCTATTAATTTGGCTGGTGTAGGATAAATAAATATAGTGAAAAAAATAAACAAGAAATAAACAAGTGCAGTTACCGGTAACCACCCATGCTTTTCTTCTTTACCAACTATGTTCTCTATTAATGAATGACAAATATAACAAGCATATCATGAAATAACATACCCAAAAATAACAAAATATATAGTTGTAATTACTGATAACCAACACACTTTTCTTTGTTTATCAATAGGCCTATCGTGCTCACTTAATTATAGAAATAAATTATGAAAATACTTAAGCATTAATTATAGAAATAAATTATGGAAATGCTTAAGTAAGCATTAACATAACGAAATGAATGAAACCAACAAACAAACAGATCAATTTCTTGATACCAAACCCCTTTACCTTCCTTGCTTTACCATTTTGCGGCCCAGGTATTTTGGGGACGATCATACGACCAGCGGTCGTTTACCAAAGCACATCCGGCCCAGAAAGGAATGTAATTTGACCTGTGAGAGATTAGCGGCAAATAGGTGTTTTGTGCTGCTGTTTCCTTTGGCACCTTTTTTGGGGTGGTTCATTCCTAAATAACCCCAGGTCGTCTGTTATTCGCTCGACGGCTGTTGATGGTTATCGATGAAGTTTTGATCGTTTCGGTATAAATAGGCCGGAAGATATGATGGTTCAGGTGATAGCGTTTACCGCTCCCGCCGAAAAACCAGACTTGCTATTGTGTCTTCACTTACACACACAAACAAATGTGTACTTGCATACACACATACAATTAAATACATATATATACATATGTATATAATTATACATTATATATATATATATATATATATATATATATATATATATATATATATATATATATATATATATATATATATATATATATATATACATACATACAGGGTGCGGCATAAGTAACGCCCTTTGTTTAAGTGGAGCAAAATTAAAGCCTTTTTGATTATCCTTTATTTTTTGAACATGAATGTATTGCCACAGGTTAATAGATTAATATATTAACAAAATTAATATAATGATTATTCGGTTTAATAATGCGGCATAAGTAACGCCCTTTTTAATTTTATGTCTTATAATGTATATTTTCTTTATTGTTTTCTTAAATTAATTTGTTAAATCTTCATTTTTTCAGATATTTTATAAAACCATGAGATTAACAAACGAACAGAGAGTAAAAGCAATTCAACTGTACTATCAAAACAGGTGTATATATATTATACACACATACACACACAGTGCAAGCGAATAGACATAACAGTAAGGTTTTCGTCAAGAGCGGTAAATGCTATTACCTGAACCATCATATCTTCTGGCCTTTTACACTGAAACGATCAAAACCTCATATATGCAGTATATATATATATATATATATATATATATATATATATATATATATATATATATATATATATATATATATATATATAATATATTTGTGTATGTATGCAATGTATATATATATATATATATATATATATATATATATATATATATATATATATATATATATATATAATAACATATATATTCACAGAGATAAAGGAAAAAATAAAACGAGAAGCTGACTTGGCGCTTTCGTGTTTTCACACCTCCTCAGAGTCAAGTATATTGGTTTTGTATCACTTGATCCTTAGGTGGTGTGACAAAACGAAAGCACTAGGTCAACTTCTTGTTTTATTCCTTCCTCCAGCTCTGTGACTACTCAAGACATCGCAAATTCGAGCGATATCTTGACAACACGCTTTACATATTTTATCACAATGACCCTTTCAAATTCCTCGGACTTCTTTCGGGCATCCGAACAGTAAATAACCGAAGCTTACATCTTAACTGGCAGAATTCGAATCCAAGTTTGAGAGGTTCAGCAAGCAAAGTTAAATGATAGTTGTACCCAAGAAATTTTCGTTGAAGTCAAGAAGTTAAAGAGGTCAAGTACCCGGGCACAGTGTACATGCAAATCATCTATGTGCATACATATTGAGTTTTAGCGTGTAAGCATTTACATAAAGTGTAATGTATGTAAATTCTGAATACATACGACCGTTAATCTATGATGATTATAATAAAATGACAATTTCAAAACGTTCCAAATAATTCTGAAACGAGCAAGAAATTTGAAATTCATAACCGAATTGCCCAAGGCCAGACATTTCTACATACCCTAAGCGCTGGGTACAAAGTATCACTTCTGTTTCCCTGCCCTGTCATTTAGGGCGTCCCAGGTCACACCAGGTCACAAAGGATCCCGCTGGTCCCTTTTCCCGCCCAGGACAAACGGCCAGGTCGCGGGGGTAATGATAGGGCGGATTTAAGCCACTTTGTGACGTACCCCTGGGGGAGTCTCTGTGTCCCGTGGCGTTCCGCCTTTATTTATGAAGGTGATCTCCACCCTTTACGATAACACGCTCTCTCTCTCTCTCTCTCTCTCTCTCTCTCTCTCTCTCTCTCTCTCTCTCTCTCTCTCTCTGCCTTTTATTTTAACCGTCGCTGTTTTTTTCCTGGGCGGGACCTCCGAAGAGAAAAATATGCAGGCGCCTTTTCCGTTCTTTTTCGTTGCGAAAGTAATCGTTGGTACGTGAGCAGGTTTTTTAAATGGATCACTTTTAGTTCAGAGTTAGAACTTTCATTTTCATTTTTTAATCTAAACATTTGAGTGTTTCTATCTATATATCTGTATGAATTTTTCCAGAAAAATGCAAAGTATAACAAAGCTACCTTGACTGCAGCATGATACTGTTTGTGAGGGTGGCTGGTCTGAAATATAATTTTTCTTTGAATAAAAGGGTTGAATTTCTGTCAATTTTTCACCAGACAAAAGAAATATATTTTCCCTTATTTTGGGAGGCTTCTATTCTATGGTAAAGAAAATCAGGATTATTTTAGACATCTGATAATTAGAATAGAAACAGAGGCCTTAATTTTTCAGATCAATATTGTTATTTTTGTTGCTAAATTATTATTTGCTAGTTATTTCACCATTATCTGTTTTTTTATTCTTCTCTATGTATTCTCTTTTTCACACTGCTTAAGAATGAATGAATTTTTTACATATGTGTTACGTCGTCATATATATAAAACTAATATTTTTAGTATGTAAGCCATATACTGCCATATCATTAACTGTTCAACAATATTTCTCATTTTAAATTAAGCCACAACTCGCCATGCAAGATAGTGTTTATGTAAATTACAGTACAATCCTTATATAATTCACTTCTCATTGTGGTCTTGTTAATTAATTAATGAATGTAATATTTTATGTCTCACATGTGTTCATAAAATGCAAATAAAAACTTTCTTTAAAATTTCAAATCATATGTGTACAGGAGACCTAAGGAGGTTTTCCCCTAGGGAGTTTTTACTCGAGCAGTTTTTGTCCAAATGTGTTTCTTAACAAAAGCAATCTATAAATAAATTAAATCTTTTGTGATAAAGAAATCAACCTACTAATCAAGAATCCTGCTATGTTCCAAAATTAGTGAGTTAGAAACGCTTAAAATCGTTTTGAATATTTTCAAAATCTAGCAAAATACAGAACCTACAAAAACATAGCTAAAAACGATCAAGAAATTTCCTCTCTCTCTCTCTCTCTCTCTCTCTCTCTCTGTCACGCACCAAAGTGCGCGTGCGCGCTTGCAACAAAATTACGTTTGTATACTCGTTTACGTCCCAAAAATCAAATCACTTGTACCTGGCTTTCCTTTCCTTTCCTCTCTCTCTCTCTCTCTCTCTCTCTCTCTCTCTCTCTCTCTCTCTCTCTCTCTCTCTCTCTCCCCTACCGGTCTCCTCCCAAAAACTAAATCGTAGGTTAACAGACAATTTCCCTCGCTCGCTCATACACATAAAGTGAAACAGCTCTTATAAACATACATGCGTACTTCGTAGTGACAAGCATATAAAAAATATAAGGTAATCGAGAAGTTATGAGAGCGCTGTGGTTGTGGTTATTACAGTTACAAACATATCTGGTAAAAAAGTGGACATTAGATTCTAATACACACAAACATATATACATATATTTATATATATATATATATATATATATATATATATATATATATATATATGTATGTATATGTATGTATATATATATATATATATATATATATATATATATATATGTATATGTATGTATATATATATATATATATATATATATATATATATATATATATATATATATATATATATATATATATATATATATATATATATATATAGAGCCTCGATAGCTCAGTCGGTTACAGCAGCAGCTTCGGACTTCGTAGAGGTCTGTGGCGCGGGTTCAAACCCGCAGCCGACTGATCAAGAGAGGCAGACACTTTGCTATCCGTGTAGACATCCCGGGATTATATATGTAATCAACGGATAGGTTTTGTAAAAGCAAATGGATGTTACAGACTATACTCTTGCCACGACGAATAGATCTCTCTGGCGAGGCTTTTAAAGATCTGCCCTGTTGCCAGTTTTACGAAAACAGGCTACTGACACGTGTGTGACAGACCTTTAAATGTCTTCGAGACAAACCCTGAGGCTATACTTATAAGATTTTGGGGCTTTTGATTTCCAGGTACTTTAATCTCCTTCCTACTCTGCCCTGCTCTCTCTCTCTCTTTTCTAAATCTTACGGTTTTATTTTTTTTTACATATGATCACCTTATCTTCAGTACTTGTAGATAGATGTACATTTATCATTATTACACAATTAGATACTTAAAAGTATTTAATTAATGCTAATAGAATTAAAATAAACTTCTTTGTCGCCTATATATTATCTATAACGAGGAGTAACGATCATCTTAAGTTTTAAAAAACTACTTTTTTTCAATCAAACTTTTTCCACACCACCACTGAGGTAAAAGTCAAGGTGCGTTTTGTTTTTCGAGAGGTTTCCCCTGTAGGCCTAATCCTTTCTTTTTTATATATAATTTATTCAGAAAACTAGTCATCACAGCTATCAGCTATGTTGATGACAAAACTATCAACAACTTGTCTACAGCCACATCTTGCCGGGCATCCTCTTTTGAATATTCTCTACGTGCTCGCTGCATTCTTCAGTTTTCCGCCATGACATTGTTCGATGCTTCTTGCACTAAAATTTTAGGTCTGCCAGTTTGAACGTATTCTTTTTCGCCATATAAGACTTCACTTGGCCCAGTGTAATTTTGATTGACCCAAGTTTCGTCGAGATACACGAATTTCTGCCCTGACTCCTTGCGACGCTTCATCTCTCTCAAAATCTTGACCGAGCTACAGTTACATCTTGCCTTTCAAGAGAAATTTGCGCCCATCAACCTTCTTAAAGAGAGGAGACAGAGATCTGTCTGTATACGAATGTTTATTTTCTCTTGCCAAACTTACTGTTATGCTTTATTTCATATTTCTTGCTTACCAATTTATTCTTTACCTACGATGTTAAGAAATCAAGGTATATGTAGAAACGAAATGCCTCAGACATAATAATACCGTGATGACCGTGACCACCGAAAGTGCTCCTAGAAAATCTAGCTGCTTTACCCGTGGATTTAAACGCACGTGGAGTACTAGCAACACCACCAAAATGAGATGCCATATTGGAAACTCTGAATCCGTTTCTTGTAATTGCTTAAAAAACATTATCAATGAACCTATGTAATAGAGATTCTGCGTAACGAAAAGGTTTTATTTGATATCTGTAATGGGGAGAAATGATTTTATCTCGCTGTTGTTGTTATACATTTGGCATATATGCTTTACCTGCGAAGACCAGACAACCACGCCACAGAGATCTATACATTTTGGAAAGGGTATAAATACACACACAAAACAAAGCCACTACAACACCTTTTAAAAACATAACAAACATCTCCACGTCTCGAACTCTCGCCATACCCGCGCAATAACTTCTCGCTGCTGGGAAGAAAGGGCGTTGGGTCGGGTATGATACATGAAACATACGTACCGGGGTCTACGCGATGTCAGGCAGGGCAGCCGATCGAGACCACGGGTCTACTAAAGCCAAATCAAAAGTCCTTCAAAAGAAGGCATCATGCTTACCCCATACAAAAATGGGAATAAAAGCACGTTAAAAGAAGAAGATATATATACAGTATATATATATATATATATATATATATATATATATATATATATATATATATAAGAAGAAGATATATATATATATATATATATATATATATATATATATATATATATATGTATATATATATATATATATATATATATATATATATATATATATAAAGAAAGAAATATATATATATATATATATATATATATATATATATATATATATATATATATATATATATATATATATATATATATATATATATATATATATACACACTCATGGGTGCGAGCATTCTTGCCTAACAAGCAACAGATCCCAGAGCGAGGAAAAGCCCATTGCGCCTTTGATGACATAAATAGTGAAGTATGTGCCTGGTTGTTAGACGGCTGAAGTGTTCACCATGAGGATAGCAACCTAATCCCAATGACACTTGCTTATCATTAGAAGTCGAAATCACTCTCGGCGCAAACCGCGTTGAGAAAATACTTGTATAACAAACATTTACATTTAGTTTTGAAGCAGCTCTTCTTTTGGACACTAAATCAGAAGCTAACACTCTCTCTCTCTCTCTCTCTCTCTCTCTCTCTCTCTCTCTCTCTCTCTCTCTCTCTCTCTCTCTATATATATATATATATATATATATATATATATATATATATATATATATATATATATATATATATATATATATAAAACTCTCCCTCTCTGACCACAGATATATATCGTTTGTTAACTTTTTTTTTTCCTCTGTCCCTTTCTCTCTCCAAGCCATGACGTTCTCCCTCCCCACCCGCAGAATGTAAAAGAAGAAAAAGCTAAATCTTCGGTCAACATTTATCTTTGATCTTCTGCAAGACTTGTGATCCACCCTGCTCTGTAAATCATCGTGACCTGCTCTTGTCTGATCTTTTGCCTTTGACATGAGGTCTGTAAATTGAGGCAGAGAGACCGAGGCTTTGATATATAACCCCCTCCCCCTGCCCAATAACATATCCCTTCCCCTCTTCGTCCCCCTACCTCAACCCCCCTTACCCGGCATCTCGCCAATCTGCCACATCGGAGGAAAATTCTGATTTATTGGCAGAAAAGTGTGGCTGAATTGATTCTTTCAGGGTCGATTGCTTGCGTGCTTTTATTCATTCGTTTCTCTGCTCGTAGTTTTCTCTATTCTTTTTTTGCCTATTCTTTTTAAACAAGCTGCGAAAACCTAATTCGATAAATGCAGATCGTCATGAAACAACGTATCAAAATGACTATTATCATCGGAATGTTTCCGAGTGGAAATGTATCGAAAAAAGGTTGGATGCGCTACCTCACTCCTCTCCGTCATTTTCATCAAATGGGCAGCTGAGGAAGTTTCAGTGCCTTGTGACAGCGCATTGCAAATATAAATCATTTTTACACTGCATTCCCCTGGAATGTGTGATATATCCTACAGAACTTGGCAATGCCTATAACATAAAAGCACGTGCCCATGCAAAGTACTTGGATTAGTATGGGAGGGAAGGCTGGAGTAGGGCAATGTGGTTATTATAATCTCATACTGTTTGAGTGTGTGTGCGCGTGTATGTGTGTATATATATAATATATATATACATATATACAAATATATATAAATATATATAAATAAATATATATTTATATGTGTGTGTGTGTTACTTTCCGGTAGTAATCGCGTATGTACATAAATAAATAAATATTATATATAAATAATGTATATATACACACACAATTACTACGCCCCAAATATCGATTAACATCGAATCTGCTATACCTTGTGAATAAATTACACCCAAAGGGAACTATATATATATATATATATATATATATATATATATAATATATATATATATATATATATATATATATATATATATATATATATATATATATATATATATATATATATATATATCGTAAACCACAGGAAAGTACCAGTCAGGTTAAACCTCATAAGCGCTTTCGCGAGATGTTTACTAAAGTATCGTTGGGGCACAACGACATTTCAGTGACGCTGACCACTTGACCATCAAAAGACTCTTGATAGTCCAGCGGTCACCCCCACTGAAAGTTGTCGCTCCCAAACCATTCGGAGATTCGCCTCCACCTGGTAGCGGATCTCTTATCACTTATAAATTCCCCTCGGGGTTTATTTCGAGGTTGAGTGAATTTTATATTAAACGACTTTTATGGCTTAATGTTTCAGATATAGAAATTTGTAAATTTAAAAAATGTCTCAGTGTATAAAACATATATATATATATATATATATATATATATATATATATATATATATATATATATATATATATATATATGTGTGTGTATGTATGTGTGTGTGTGTGTGTGTATAAACAAAGCCACTCCAACATCTTCTAAAAACATAACAGACACCTCACGTCTCGAACTGTCGGACTACCAGCCCAGTTCTCCTATGCTGCTGGGAGAAAGGGGCGGGGTTTATAATACATATATACGTTCGGTACCGGTTCGGTACCGGGGTCTAAGCGATGTCAGGCAGGGCAGCCGGTCGAGGTTATAGCCTACCCCATATAAATCAAAGTCCTTAAATATATGCCTACCCCATATAAAAATGGGTATAAAAGCACGTTAAAATAGAATATATATATATATATATATGTGTGTGTGTGTGTGTGTGTGTGTGTAATTATCCTTACATTAACCTGAATACCTGTCAGTGCGAGCAGGCAATGACCAACTTCCATTTTGGGAATCTGGCCATCCTCAATGGCAGATGCATATCATCTCTTAAAAGCCTCTCGAGCGACTCTCCATTTCATCCCGTTTAATTCAGTGCGCATGCGCGTCATTCACGATCAAAACAACGCGGAGCGTTCCAGGTCGGTATTAATATTTATACCAGCGTGGGGGAGAATCCATATGCTGATGAGAAGGGTATAATGAAGACGAATGAGTGAGTGAGATTTCACAGGCCTGAGAGTAAGGCCAGGTGGAATCGCATATGTATGCAGGGCTTTATACTAATTAAAAGAGAGGCTGGCTGGCCTTTGGTATTCGTAAAATGCTTCGGAATGCCATTCGTGCGCACTTGGTAGGCAGGAGAGCGTCTCTATCAGGTAGACTTTAGCCATATCAGGTGCGTCCTCTGCACGTTTGTTGCTCGAAATTTATTACTTGCGCTATAATTTCTAGTACTGTTATTTTTATCATTATTATTATTATTATTATTAATATTATATATGGTATGTATCAATTCTAACTGAAAAGGATGAGGATAAATCAATTCTAAATGAGAAAGAGAACATGTCATGAGTCTGCATAACACTCTTCGCACAGAAATAGAACACTGTGGCTCACTGCAGCGTGAAGGAGGGGAAACGAACCCAAGCCTTTGATTTTGATGGGCTGCTCAAGGAGCAAGAATCTGTGCTATGAAAGTGTTGGCTTTATCTAAAACAACTGCAGCAACAAAAACCCAGAGACCTAAATAGAGAAAACGTAACACATTTTTTAATCTGGCTTCCTGCAGCTATTTCACATTTTTAATGAGAGAGTTTTGAAGTGAATATGGTGCTGCTTCTTTCCGAAGAGCAATACTTATAAACGCAGAAATCGGATGAAAAATAAGCCGTCGTTCAACTTTTTAGTCGTGAACAAAACTAGATGGACATGGCCAGCCAAGACAAGCTTGACCTAACAACAAAACTGGAAATTCACGGGCTTCTTTTCTGAGGTAATCACAAACCAGTCGTTTGGAAATATGGTCAGAAAATTCCTTCTGTAAGTGTTTAGTCATACAGACTGACCCCTGAGTCAGTGATTTTCTTGCTGCAAGCACAACTTATAACAGAAGATGATACTGTTTTAGAAAGCCACATGACTATTAGATATAAAAGTGAACACTTCATACTTATACATAATATTTTCTTCTAACGTACTCCGAAATCCCTAAATCCTGTAGACTGCCTGATTTTAAAAGATAGAATTTCCAGAAGTTGAGAACTGCATCACTTCCGTTTACTTAAGGTGACTAATAAACATGGAATTGAAATGCTCTTCCCCAAAAAAAAAAAAAAAAAATCAAATTGAAAATTCTGACAACTCTCTCTCCCAATTTTCCTATGGGAAGAAATGCTTACAGCGGGGTTAGAGCGAAGAGAATTTATGAATTTCCATCTGTCCGGTGATCTGTAGATACCGAGTGCTAAATGTACTTCCATCGCGCTGTGGTGGTGACCACAGAACCTTTATTCTCAGAGTTTAGCCAATACCAGAGCCTTTGTACCTTCCAGTTGCGCATTTAAGCTTAATGGCTTCAGTGGTAACACTCACACGGGGCATTTTTTTATTTGTATTATTTCGACTTGACGTTTCATTCATTGGTTTTGAATTGCTGAACTTTAAAAAATATCAGATTATCTTCCTTAGCCAAAAGACGATTTTCTTTTTCTTGATTATCTTTTATTTCCTTGTGTTTCATTCATGTGCCAGCACAATATATTTATACGAAAGTAACAGAATCTGTCAAGAATTTCCGTCTTGGTCTCATCTACATAAAGTCTTGAGGTTACTCCACACGGATGACTTATTGCACCACCTGTGCCCTCTCACAGTTACCTTGCATTTAGAATACTGATATCGTACGTATGACTAGACTTCCTATGGAACCTGAGCGGGGTTTTATTTTTTATTTTTTATTTTTTTCATCCAACCTGAGGCAATCGAGTTTCGTGAATACAGACAGATAATTCCGTAAAAAAAAAAAAAAAAAAAAAAGTATTACGACGAAACTTCTATACAGATTACATACAGCATTATCCGGTATAATTTCGTCATTTTAATTTTTTCTGATTGGTTACCCTTAGATACATGATGTAACCAGCTTATGTCATAAGCCTAATGTATTTATCCATTTGTATGATTAAGCATTCGAGTTTTGGGATTTTGGAAAGTTAATTCCATTCAGAAAACAGTATTACGTTGGAACTTTTAGAAACATGTTATGTACATGAATTGTTATTTTGCTTTGATTAGCCAGTCTCTGGAAACTGAGTCTCGTGAATATATATAAAATTACTTCCTTAGAGGAAACAACATGCAGTTTGAACAATGCTTACTTTGTATATCATGTACCTTCCGAACTTTTTTTTTTATTTTGAGTAGCCACTTTTCAACAATCACGTACAAAGATTACATACTGCTTAGTCTTTATAAAAAATAACATTACGCTTACAGAAATTTCGTAGATACTGGTCAGGTACTGTTTACGGGTTCTTTATTAAACTACGTTCATTGCACGTTTTAGCCGTTACCACTTTTTCCCAGATCTGATTAAAAAAACCTTAACCTCAGCCTTTTGTATCCATATGCCGCTTGGAAGGGCAACACATTGCTCTTATGTGGCCCAAAACCGAGATAAGCAAGGAAACAAAGCAAAGACCTTCCTCTCAAACACTGAGAGGATATTTGTGATAACAAAAACTCAAACTGGAAGAGAATCCCAGAGGGTAATGTTATTATTCTTAATCAAAATTTGCAAATATTCATATGGGACTATCTTATCTCACATTATGCTTGAAAAGGAAATTCTGAAAAAGTGGAATACCGATATGCAACAACAACGACATAAAGAGATTGACTGAGTAACAACTCAAGATAACCTCTAGGATATACTTTCAAGAAAACCACTGCACATTTCACTTTTTAACATAAAAACGGGCTTATTCATGAATTAATTAATAAACTAATTTTTGATCTGAGGTTTATTGTAATCTATCTTTATCTTTTATGGACTTTTTTTTTGCAAAGTTTCTATACTTTTCCTTACTTGTAAGTTAAAAAAAAAAAACTAAATTTCCATAGTATCTGCTGACAAATTATTCAATACCGATATTGCGCTGCAGTTGCATTTCAATGTAATAACTGAAGCACATCACGTATCATAAATCTACTGAAGTCTTAGATTATAATAAATAGATTGTTTGGAGAAAAAATAATAAGGGTAATACAAAATGCTGTTAAGAAAATTGTGATTTCGAGTAGATAACGAACAACAGATTTGTATCAGAATGGAGGGTGGGGGCGGTGGAGAGAGAGAGAGAGAGAGAGAGAGAGAAAGGAATTCCAACTCTAAAAACTACTGTTTCAGAGACACTGATTGTTTTATGTTTCCTTCTCACACTAAGATTCTGAAGACAGCGACCTTTATCATATTTTCGGAGACATAGATCTTGAGAAAGAACTTTGAAGGTTTGATTTATAAATTAATACATGATTTTGAAAAATCCGTAAATAAGTCGTATACCGTGGGGAAATAATCACTCCATTGGTAATTACAGTTCAATAATAATAATAATAATAATAATAATAATAATAATAATAATATTAATAATAATAAATTCTGAATTCTTATTTCAACAAACTTTACCCGAATCAACAACTGCAGGACAGACTGAAGCTTAACGGACACCTGCTTGCCTACTTTCAAATGCACCAGGAATATAACGTTCTGAGAGAGAGAGAGAGAGAGAGAGAGAGAGAGAGAGAGAGAGAGAGAGAGAGAGAGAGTTATTCATACAAGCTTCTGAAAGTTTTAATTTTATATTTCTATTCATTATTTCACTGGCTAATTATATATATATATATATATATATATATATATATATATACATATATATTCATTGGCTAATTATATATATATATATATATATATATATATACATATACAGTATGTATATATATATATCTACATATATATACATAGATATGTATATATATGTTCATATATATACATAGATAGATGTTCAGCGCATATTCATTCTCATTCTTAAAATTGCCAGCTAGAAAAATATTATGAAAGATGAAAGGGAGTAAATGTACTTCATAATGTGACAGCAATTTGCGGTAAGCATTATGCTTCATATTCCTTAAAGTTACATCAGCCAACATGAAACGAAAAATATCAAAGATCCCGAAAACTTCACTTATCCATCTTCTTATTTTCGAGATATCGAGCTAATAAACACAGATAGACAGACAAACAGACAAAACAAACACGGATGAACGTATAAACTGTGTCTACATATGTTGCAGAAGTAATGTACATATATATATATATATATATATATATATATATATATATATATATATATATATATATTATATTATATATATATATATATATATATATATATATATATATATATATATATATATATATATATATATATATATATATATATATATATATATATCAACATCAGGGAATCATAGGTACAGACATCGTCCTCAGGTACAGTTATTTTGTCAACGTTTC
>NC_089770.1:25519571-25534571 GCF_040412425.1 Macrobrachium rosenbergii | reverse complement strand
AAATATTAAATGATTATCATAATTGTAATTTCAGACACCGTTAAAAGAGCTGCAACTGTTTTCAGTTTCCTGTACATATTAATGACTGCGTTTCAGTTTCCTTTGACAAATCTGAGGGAAAGTGTAGGCCGAAGTCTGAATGGTCTAATATAGAAATTGTCGATAAAAGGCGATTTTTTAGTGGAATAAGTACGTAGATATGATGATGGTAATACCTCAAGTTACTCAAGAATTTGAGTTTTATGGGCAACGTATAATTAAGATACATTTAGCTTAAGATGAACACTGAAAAAAATTGGTATTTTCGTCTCATGTAACTTTTTAA
The DNA here is from genome assembly GCF_040412425.1 of Macrobrachium rosenbergii. Lineage (NCBI taxonomy): Eukaryota > Metazoa > Arthropoda > Malacostraca > Decapoda > Palaemonidae > Macrobrachium > Macrobrachium rosenbergii. Next base: position 25,534,246 of record NC_089770.1, on the reverse strand, counting down.
TATTAACACATGCGCGGACGGTGATGGATTTGTTTCGTCTCGTTGATGAATTATTTCTTGATCTCCAAAGTTGTGCCCATTACTACGTAGGTTTTTTTTTTTTTTGTGTATTAAACAGTTAGATATGAAGATGGTAATACCACAGGGTAATTAAGAATTTGTGTTTTACTGGCAAGGTATTATTAAGATACGTTTGGCTTAAAATGAACACTGAAAAAAAAAAGGTGGTAATTTCGTCACAAGTAATTTTTTAATGAGGGGGTATGTCAATCACAGAAGCATTTTTATCGTGGCGAGGATTGTAACCCACATTTAAACCGATATAGGTTTTCAATGTTGGTTTTACTGAGGTAATAAACAATTACATTAATAATTCTCATAAAGTACCATAAAATTTCACGTAAATTCTGGTAAGAAATCGATGCTATAATGTGATTTTAATTTACTGTATAGGTTAATCATACGTCTGGTAGCGCCAGGGAAAAAAGGTGGAGTGTCAAGTGAAAAATGAGAATAAACCCAGAAAACTGAAGGAAAAGGTGACGTAGAAACGAAAGTTTCATTTGTTTTGTCTGTTTGTATGTCTGTCACGGGGTAGGGGTTTGATTTTGAGGTAAAAACCTTTCTGGGGTGACACAGAGGCCGTGTGCAAAATTTTGTCTGGGTCTGTCGAGCAGTTTGGATTTCTATAGAAGCCGAATTAATATAAAAACATTCACTTTATATTATATATATATATATATATATATATATATATATATATATATATATATATATATATATATATATATATATATTAAGTAATCAATATAAGTTGGGTCCAGAGGAACAAAACAAATTACAGCTTTGTGTATATTAAGGTGAGTACTTAAGGATTTTTATTCAACGAATGATATAGAATCGGACATTTTATCCAAGGGGATGTTCTAGAGCTAATTATCCATTTGACAGAAATAAGGACAGTGATAATGGCTACAACACTGATTACAATAGTCACCATGACGCCAATTTACATCTATCAGTCCAGTCTATTTCAGTGATTGCTAAGATTGTTTTTTCCCATGAAGGTTTTCTGAAGGTCTTTACTTTGGTACGCCTCCTCCAATGTCGTTGGCCTTAGCTGAAGGCTTTCGTTTTGGTGATCTTTAAAGTCTAGGTCTTACGTTGGTAATCACGAACAGCCTTTGTTTTGATTAGTCTTGGTTTGGTTGCCTCTGAAGGTGGCTGTGTCAAGAGTCGCCGAGAACCTGAAGATCAACCAGAAGGGTTCGTTTTGGTAGCCGCTGAAGGTCATATTATTAGGAGTCAATGAAGGCAATTCTTTCGGATGGCAGCCTGAAAGGTTTTTGTAATGATGGCCTCCGGAGGCATTCGTTTTGGTCGCAACTGAAAGGTCTTTGATTTGGTGCCTAATGATACCCCTATTTTGGTGGCTGATCAAGCTCTTAAAATAGTCTAATGACGTCTGTTGCTGTTTCATCTCTAGTTTGTGAACTAATAATTCCAGTCTAACTCCCTCTGATATTCTGTAACGCGCACAAAAAGCAAATGAAAGAGAAAGAAGATCCTCCTAAAAAAAACCTATCTATCTTTACAAGGATAATGTATTGTTTTATAAATTTGCTATTTGTTCCCAAAAGAATATAACCGTATTTATTATAAACTCCACGCATTTGGTAGCTGTTATCAACATCTGCGATGATGGCCTTTGTTTATTAGAGGCAGCTTTTGTCTATGTAGTCGATGAAGGTTTCTTTGGTGACCAATGAAGGATTCTCTTACGTGGAAACTGTCCATTTTGCATTTCAGGCAAGTGAAAGCTTTTCTACGGAGGACAGTGACTAAATTGTACTAGAATATTAATGAATAAAACAATGTTATACTAAGAATGAGAATTTCTTCAAGTAAAATATCCCAATCCTTATCCGACATATGACAACAAGCGGCTGCTTGTCATGATGCTCCTTTGTTTTGTGAGGGACCCACCAAAGCGAACACTGTCAAGAGCGTTCGCACACCAAACATAAAACTGATGATATATCAAAAGAGGCTTCTTATTCTTCGTCTTTTATTTTAGTAAGGAGAAGCTTTTAAGCCTTTAGTTCTCTCTAGACGCGTCTTCATCGTCTGGAACTATCACTGGAAAAGCTGCCTTATATATATATTTTTTGTAATGTTGCAAATATGACTTTGCTGGAGAATGTGAGGAAAGAAGTGTGCGTTTTTCTTCAGTCTTGATTTTGTGAGTTCTCCATTTCTGGGAGGAAGTGTTTTATTTTTATTTTGTTGAAGTGCATTTATGCTCTATGTTCGCTGCACAAAGTTGCTGGAGTCTTTGAAAATCAAAAGTGCTTTGCTTTTGCAAAAAAGTCTAATTTTACTTCAACTTTTTTTTTGCACTGTTTTGATTGTTTATCTAGTAGAAAGTAAAGTAACTTCCTCGGACTCAGTATAATGCATTTGTCAGAGACTATTTATTAGTGATGAAAAGATTTAAAGATTTCACATGCGAGTAGTTACAAACACTTATTCGATATATATATATATATATATATATATATATATATATATATATATATATATATATATATATATATATATATATATATATACACATATACATACATATATTCATGTGTATATATATGTAGTCCTCAGTAAAAAAAAAAATTGGTTTTATCACAGCCAAACACCAAAGATTTAAACCACAGTAAAATTTCGATGTAAACATGCCCCTTCCCTACTCCTCACCAGACCGCCATTAACTTTTTGTTTGCTAACTTCAGCCAACTGATAAAAGTTGGCTGTCTGGCTCCCCGTAGGGAAGCCTTGGTCATCTGTCAGTGCCTCTCTCTTTGTGTCCTTTTGCCACAGTACTGAAGTCACTTTTGATATTCATAGATAGTATTATATATATATTATATATATATAATATATGTATGTATATAGATATATTATATATATTTACACACACATATATATATACGTATATGTACTATATATACATATATATTATATATATGTATATATATAGTACATATGCAAGTTTATGAATACACAATAATTAAGACAAACTTAATTCATTTTCGAATTGTGGCTTAATATTTGTGAGTATTAAACAAGTTAAGTCTGCACAACTGACATCACTTTATACACACACACACACACACATATACAGTATATATATATATATATATATATATATATATATATATATATATATATATATATATATATATATATATATATAGTGGTGGGGATACTTTCATACAGTATTAACTATCTGGGTCTCAACAAGCCGTTTTGGGATGAGGTTACTAGCTCCATGCCCTAGTCAAACCAGGTTGAAACCCATCACAGTCGACTACGGCCAGGTACGTGGTTCATTGGACAACTAGGGAACAATGGATTTTTCTGGAATCATGCCCGAAGGCCCTTCTCCCCGTGATATTGATCATAGACCTGTAGCTGTTGAGGGGGCCAGTTCGACAGTAATTTCCAAGTGAGGTTGGTCTTTCAGATTCGTTCCTGGAAAATCCAAAGTTTCCCTGTTGACTTCTAAAATGAATTAGGTTTCTGCTAATTTGAATTAGGTATCTGCTAATTAGTAGTCGACTGAAATACCCCATTTAAAGGGACGAGAAATATGGTGTGTACGGGTCTGTTACTGTATATGTATATGGTCAATGTACACCACTGATCCCCCATATGCTTTCACACAGAAGAAATCAAGTGTTCACAGAATTCACTGTGAAGATTCACCTTTCCCTTATAGATTGCAAGCTCAGAAATAAACTGAATTGACTGTATAAGGCATATCGTCTCTTTTGTAACTTAAAAAAAAAAATTAGTCCCTTGAAAACGAAAAGATCCGTATCTGAGTTTCGTCAGTTCCTTGACAAATAAGCAAACCATTCTCGGAATTTCGCTGAGGTCTGTATCTTCTAGACATATACTGTCGATTATGACCACCCCCAAAAACCCCGCCTACGGCCCGTCCCCAAAAAAAAAAAAAAAAAAAAAAAAAAAAAAAAAAAATCCGTATCTGGATCCAACCGAAAATCTACCCAACTCTTTATAGCCTAGTTATGGACTGTTCTGGAAGCAAGGGCCTGTGCTGGCGTCATGCCAGTTTAATCTATAATAACCAACACCACTTCTTACATAATCCATCACCTAATTTTAAATCAGACACATCAGTAACAATTTTCGACATAATGCTGCAAAACAAACAAACACAAGGAAACGAAATTGTTGGAACACACAAGCACTTCCGCTGGTGGAGACAATAACAGTTTCTACATCGAACGTAGAGCCCAGTAACCAAAAAAAAAATATATAAAAACTTTTGCTTTCCTATTCACTTAGTCCTTAAAAGCATTGCGAAGTGTGACAGGGGAAGTGGAATGTTAGGTGGCTTAACTATTTTTTTGCGGCAACTTTTGGTCATTTCTACTCTGCATTGATTTTTTTTTTTTTTTTTTATTGATTGATGGGTTACTTGCTTGACTGACTGACTGATTGCTTTACAGCTGCGAAGAACTCATGATTATTTTTTGAGAATTCGACGTAATCTTATATACTTCAACATAAAATATTATTTATTAGGTCAATTCCACTCCAGATACGATGTAATCAAGTTATATTTCTACCTGTCAGCTTGTTGTCTGTCTAACTGTCTGTCTGCCAGCAAGATATCTAAAAGGTTACTGACGGGCTTAATTTTTTAAATGTATGTCTAAGTTTCTGTTTTTAAGACGACTAAAAGTTATTAATGAATTTCCTATTATTTTTATGTTTGGCTTTCCGTCAGTCTGTCCGCACGAATATCTAGAAACGTTTTTGACGGATTTCCGGATTTCCGCGCCTGTTTATTTATCAATCTACTTGAAAATGCAAAAGATATCTGAAGGTTTTTTTATGTCAAAGTTTATGTTTGTAAGGTATCGGAAGACGTTATCAATGGTTTCTTTACTTCATTTGTCTTTCCACAATAAATGCAAAAAGGTTACTGAGGTCACTACTGTCTATCTAGCCGCAAGGTATCTTAACAAATTTGTTGATGGATATCAAGGAGATTTTATTTGTCTACCTGTCCGTAAGGCATCTGAGAAAGTTACTTATGGATCGCTTTTTTTTTATGTCCGTCTGGCTGTCTGAAGGATATCTCAAAAAGTTGTTGAAGGATTTTAGGACTGGAACTAGGAGTGGTAGTGCAAAGAGGCAAGGAAAAGTATATAAGATTCTGAGATCGATCTGTTCCAAGAATTCTATTTCAAGATGTTAGCGGACGTATGTTTTCAAATCCCAAAATTATTTGATGTTTTCATCAAATAATTGCCCTTTATTACTAAATACACACACACATACAAACATATATATATATATATATATATATATATATATATATATATATATATATATATATATATATATTATACATGATCCTTCAAATAGAACTCTGTATGTTTCATTATTTCAGTGCATCTCTCTCTCTCTCTCTCTCTCTCTCTCTCTCTCTCTAATGGTTGGGCATGCCCTGTGATGTGGTGTTCGCATAAATCGTAAATTAAATTTGCTGGAAATATTTGGTATGGTATTTTTTCATCATTTATATTTACTGCCACAGAACAATTATTGGCATCATATCGTGCATTTTCCACTGAAGTTAAAAAAGGTACCGCAATAAAAGAATATTTTTTCATTCTCAACGATAGTTGTTCGTACGAATGCTTTTAAATTTTTTGGTGAAATATATATATATATATATATATATATATATATATATATATATATATATATATATATATATATATATATATATATATATAATGGTGTAATGAGCGTGTGTATGTGGTCATGTGCACGCATGGACAAAAATTTGTGAAGAAACAGAGGAGGCACTAGCCTCTAAACCTCACTTGTTTATTGAAAGAAATGTCCCAATCAAGAGACATCTCTAGAAGGGTGACAGTCCTCATAAATGCAAGTTACTGATTCGGGAAACACAGAGGAAGAAGAGCGCTCTTCTGCACGATATCTGTAGGTTTACTGAGGAGGTAGGTTTCTATAACCAAGAGAATTAGGACAGACAAGGGGAAGTGAAAGGTCCTCCGTTTGCTTTTCAAATGATCTAAATGAGCTGCAAAAATCTTATGCCTTTGCAGGAAAGTAGTAGGCTGACCTTTTTATGTTCACTGAACTTTCTTTGCAATGACAAGGGACATTTTACTGCAATGCAGAGTTGGTCAAATTACCAGTCATTGCAAAAAATAATAAATAAAATTAACGGTTTAAATGACCGAAATGGTTACAGATAGAGTTTTACATTGCACTTTGCCTCCAAAAGCATTTTCACTGTAATGAGTACATAAAGGCTTATAATTAAAAAGTGCCTAATTGATCTTTCATTACAGTACGTGCCATCTTCCTTTCAGTGAAATGCCATCATACTTTTGAAATATAGTTGCGTTATACGGACTTACCAAACTTATTTTGGTAAGCAGTAGTGTAAAATGGGGCTTGCTTTATATTGTCAAATGGGTTTTAGGACACTTGCTCTTAATATAATTTAATTCTAGATCTTTCAGTTTGAATCCCATTTACACAAACTTTCTTTGTTTCGTCCACAATCATTATCTCACTCTTCCTTAACCACTCCCCTTTCTCCTCGCACACGCTCCTACTTGCCATGCTCCATGGCAGACCCCACGAAGGCGCCTGTGTTGATCATGTCTCCGCTCCAGGGGGTCTTGCTACCGAGCAGGGCGTTAACAAAGACTCTCGGAACCTTCCATTGTCTGGTTACCTCCTGCTGGAATGCTCGGCTGCTGAATGCTTACGTCCCCGGCTCGTTTCTCTGGAGCCCGGCGATGTTTCGAGGGTTTAGGGATGTGGGCTGGGGAGTGGGGAGCTGGACTGGGAGAGAAGTTTAGGGAAATAGAGGAGAGAAAGAACGGCATTAAGGACCATGGCTATGAGAGGCCGGGGGTGGAGGTGGGGGAGGGAGGGGAGGGTTACAGGGTATCATCTCCATGGCTTACTTTTCCACTTCATTCATGGAAGCTAATAGAGCTGTCGGATTACAATGCTTTCGAAGGCTCTTCTTCAATATAGTTTTCGATTTCGACAGCCTCCTCCGGAAGGACTTTTCGGGTGGACACGGCCTCTGGGCATACCCAAGGGGTGCCTAATGCCTGAGTTTTACTGTCGCACAATTGTTAAGCTAATTGGATCGTATGGAATTTTAAAGCTATTACTTCACTGACCGTGAATTGGAGTATAGGGCGTGTTTACCATTTATTTGATCTGGGCCTCCGAGAGCAACAAAGGGAGTACACCCATACCCCCCGAAAAGTAAATGGCTATTACCTGTCCCTGCTGATGTTTATTGAGAACCGTCGGAGAAAAGATACGCGACCAAAACACCGGATGTGAGATTCGCGTAACGATTACTACCTGGGGTAAATATTTTGGGTCGATTATTACCTGTCAACTGTTACCTGCTGATTATTGCCTGCGACAAACAGTTCAGTGCGAAATGCGTAAATTGGGAGTAGTCCACTGAGCAAGATTTTTTTTTTTTTTTTTCACAAAGCTACTTTTTAAACTCATGCCTTTAATATATAGAGAAGTCTACTGGCCACTTTTTACTAAATACGTATGCGATTGTAATAACCACGATGCCTTTTTAACTTATCGAATTCTTCACACCTCTTGGATACTCTTGTTATTACAAAGCCTTATATCCAAATCCAAGATGTGAAGTAATTCTGTTGTCCATAGCAGGATTCGAACCCACGTCAAGAGTATCCAAAAAGCATATCCAAAAAGCGTAAAGAATTCGGTTAGTTAAGAGGGCATTGTGGTTATACATTTTAATCCACCATACTGAATATAATTTTTGCATTCAATTTTCCAAGTGATGTAAAAAAAATTCATGTGACTGATAAGTGCATATACCGGAAACAAAACACCTCTGAAGTTGTATAGTGAACGATCGATGATTGATGTAAAAAAAAGGTCGCTAAAATTTTTTTTGTGGAAACAACAAAATTTTTTTATTCTGGTAATAAGAGAGAAAATAATGAGCTTACTTTGAAATGATACATATTATATTAGTAATCTACTTTGTTACTGAAGCACCGTGTAACTGAATATATAAATATATGCGCGAACTCGCGCAATCTTTTCAAGTTAAAAATGTCCAGAATGCTAAAATTTTCAATAACGAATTTAAATGTGAATGGGCCTTATTTTACCAGTAACTAAAATCTTTCATAGCACCTAGCATTGTATTTAGTTACTGAATTACTTGCGAAGATATTTTTCCCACACAAAAGTTTCCATGGAAAGATTAATTAGAAGATTAATCTAGGCATCCTCTCCTCAAAGTTTATCACCGCAAAATTAATTGAAATTTGCTTTAAATGAATCTGTTCTTGTCGCAAGCACGGCACATGGGTGTGAATGAAAGGGTGCTAATTAATTATAATTAGCTTTCTGTTAAGTGAGAAACTGACGATAAATATAGATTAAAACAGCAATTACCTATCGATCTATTTATGTCTATCTACCTATCTATTTATCTTAAATGTAAGCATTTCATGTAGAATGCCTTGTATGAAATATTGACAACTTTCCTGTTTGAAACTTGTGGTGCAACTGCAATTTACGTGAGTAAAGTAGTCATTACGGATATTGTCGTTTTTGGAGAAACAAATCCTTAGTTATGTATGTGTACATATATGGACCCATACATAACTGCGGATTTGCTTCTCCACTTAAGATTCATGCTACTATGAGTATTTTTTAATTGTAGTTTTTTTATTATACTTTAGTTTTTGAACTGCGTTCAGATTCTCCCTTACTACTGAACTTTTATTTAGCAGTGGCTCAGTATTCTGTTAAAATAAAGACAAGTAATGAACCTTTATTTACTTACAGGGTTCGTATTTTCATACTGCATGGGAGCTTATTATGCAGTGTTTATATAGCAAATAAAAGTAACACCCTCCACGCCATTTATTCTCATATATCTGTAGTAGGATTACCCGCTTTTGTAAACCCCCACCTCTCTCTCTCTCTCTCTCTATAAAAGTTGCAGCTTTCAAGTGTAACATTAAGAGAAAAATTTCCCTTTTTTAAACTCTCCTTAAACCTCTGAATTACCCTTCTGCATCTCTTTTCCTTATCATCTTTCATCTTCTAAGTGGCAGGTTTAATGCTTTAATTCAACTCGAGGCCTTTTATAAATACAGAATGCAGATACAACAGAAACAGTAAAAAATACACCAACAAGATGATAATAATAATAATAATAATAATAATAATAATAATAATAATAATAATAATAATAATAATTGTGGCACTGGCCCCGGTTTACGACCAAAGGTGGCAGCGGCCTTTGCTGATATTTGTGAAAACTAATTACAATTACAAAGACAACATTATACTAATGACAGCAGGAAGTGCAAAGATAGTAAAAAAAGTGTATGAACACACACACATTATATATATATATATATATATATATATATATATATATATATATATATGTGTGTGTGTGTGTGTGTGTGTATGTGTGTTTAGATCTACTGGTCACTTTTTACCAAATACATATGTAATTGTAATATTTTTTTTTTTTGATACGCTTGTGACTACAAAGCCTTAGATCTAAGTGCAAGAAACTGGAAGTAATTTTTATGTCCGCTAACGGGAAACAAAACTGCGTCCCATATATACAGTATATATATATATATATATATATATATATATATATATATATAAATATAAATATAAAATATATATATATATATATATATATATATATATATATATATATATATATATATAAATATATATATATATATATATATATATATATATATATATATATATATATATATAATTCACTGAGGACCTCAATAATACGGAAGATTCAGAACAAGAGATTCTTTATTTGATATTTTATTCTTTATCTGGTTCCTTGAAGATGGAGGCAGACGCGCCTGGAAAATGAAAAATCTCCTCTTTTAAACCTTCCGTATTACTGACGTCTTCAGAAAAAAAAAAATTATATATATATATATATATATATATATATATATATATATATATATATATATATATATATATATACATAATTCGAACCTTCCTTTGTGGATATACATACATACACACACACACACACACATATATACAGGATATTAAAAATCTCCTCTTTAGAACCTTCCGTACTGTTGAGGTCCTTTGTGGACATGCATGCATTATATATATATATATATATATATATATATATATATATATATATATATATATATATATATATATATATATATATATATATATATATATATATACATATATATATATATATTCACGGAGGACGTCGATAATACCTAAGGTTTAAAAGAGTAGATTTTTCATTTTCCAGGCGCTTCTGCCTCTATCTTCAAGGAACCAAATAAAGAAGCAAATATCAAATAAAGAATTGTGTATATAATATATATATATATATATATGTGTGTGTGTGTGTGAGAGAGAGAGAGAGAGAGAGAGAGAGAGAGAGAGAGAGAGAGAGAGAGAGAGAGAGAGAGAGAGAGAGAGTATTCGTGGGAGAGTTATGTAAGTCTGTGTATATGCCAAATATACATACATACATATATATATATATATATATATATATATATATATATATATATATATATATATATATATATATATATATATATACATACATACATACATGCAATAAAAACGCTAACAATTATATCACATCATAAATAGCATTTACCTGCTCTCAAACGCAAGTGATTGTTTTTAGGGAAGCTGATAGCAGAAATATATTTTCGTGGACAGGCTTCTTTAACGAGATTTACTAAGGTAATTTTCCCTTTGTATCTACAAGTTTGCTTACAGTGCGCTTTGTGATGTGTGGGTATTTTTCTTAGATGTTTAGAAGGTTTGGAAGAATGGATTATGACTAATTACTACTTTCAGAAGTAATAGTTGTAGTATTATCGATGCATTTCAGTGTAAAATACAAGTTGTTAGTATCGGTATTATTATTATTATTTTCTTACCTTCCAATGTTCGAGAATCATTTTCTTTGTGTTTATGTTTATGATCTACTTTTTTCTGTTACCATTATCGCCAAAAGAGGAGGAGAACGACTCACGACTTAACTACTTGTCCTACGAAGGAAATGAGAAGGGACAGGGATCTTTGTTTTGGACTAAAAGGCATTACCCGTCACGCCTCAATTTTCCTGTTTACAACCATGCTAATCATTAGGCTTTGCTTGGGTCAGTCTTTTAACGGGGACTTGCCCTATTGGGGATTGGGGATCAAACTGTGACGGGGACTGAAACGGGGATTGGTTGAGGAAGAGCTGGAGACGTAATGGGGAATGAACCGGGGAAAGAAAAGTAATTTTTCCAATTGGGCGGCACCTTACGTTAGCGGGACTGCGTACGTTTTTGGGGACTGGGGATTAGGACTGTGATTAAATATGTAGAAGGTGGGGATACGATGCATACTAGCCGGAGAGTGGGGATCAATAAGCGTCATTAAATATGGGGGTCTCAACCTTGTTGGGGATTAGGTGGGAAATGGGCAGAGATGGGGATTAGATGTAGAATTTGTTTTGGGAACGAAATTAGACGAAAAATGGAGATAAGAAAGGGAAACTACGGTTACGATTCTTACGATAAGTATCGTTAGTTAACGAGTTTTGGCGCATTACTTATTTGGGGATATGGCGGTGAATGAAGAAAATTAGGCAAATGATTGAAGTGAGGTCCTTAAAGAGAGAAGGCTTAGCACTGCCAACTGCAGAAGCAGATTTGTCGTTGTTTCGGGAATTGAGATTGGTGCAGGTGTTGATTGGGAAGAGGTCTGGGGTGGGCAAAGAAGACGAAATATTCAATTTGTGGGTTTTAGCGTTCCTGGGAATGCCGTTTCAGGTGCGGAAAGCCTGAGTAAAAAAAAAAAAAAAAAAAAAAAAAGTTTCTTTTAATGGCACTATGATATTCAAGGGCCTAAATGCTGCAGAGGAATGAGGAATTATGGCGCGAATAGTCAGAGGAAAAATTAGGGAATGCCCAGAGACTTGTATCCCATAAAGGAGTTGGGAAGTGGGAGATGGAACATGATGGGGAAGAATGGAATACGACGCTGGAATAGAAAGCTTATGGGGTCTCTGAACAGTAGCTACATTTCAGACAACTTTGTTCTTTGGAGAATGAGGGATGAATGGATTCTGAACGTAAATGGCGTTATGAAAAATATCTACGATTACTACAAACCTTCTTAACAGGCGGTTCTGTCGGTGTGAAATAGCGAACAGACCGAGGAAGATCCGCATATTTGCTTCGGGGAAAGGAGAAGGAAGGGGAAGGGGAAGGGAGTGGATGGAGGAGAGGGGGACGGCACGGTCTCTGCTGAACTGTGTAATTAGGGGATTATTCGTCTCTGCCTCCAGGTAATTAAGGGGAGGACCTCTCCTGAAAGGTGGAAACCGATTTCATCGGTGAATGATCTGGCCATAGGGACGAAAACACACACTGCCTCGCCAGTTCGTATTATTGATGGAGCCATTGTGGAGTGGATGTTTAAGCTATGGGAATAAGGATTAAATGATAAAGAAGATTATAATGGCTATTGTGATATTTGTCATCATGAGTCTTGTTGTGAATGAAGAAATACTGCAGTAGTAGTAATAAAGTATTAATTACACACAGTGTATATGAAAAAACACCATTATTCGTTTTGAAGTTGTTTTAGCTGTTATTTGTAACAGACTTAGATAAAACTAATGGGCAGATTTTCCAAGATGAGCATAGATAGCATAATTTAATCCACGAATCGAGGCGCCGTTCTTCGTTGAACAAAAGCTGACGAAAGCAACAACTGAATCTTATCTTCTGTCGACTGCAGACATTCCCTCGCGTATTTGCAATGGTAACTTCCAAGAAAGTCAAAACCCTCTCGTCAGCTTTAAACGCATTCCCATGGGAATCCTAACAGTATTCTGGGATCTAGCCGATTCCCAGTGTGGGAATCGTCTCTTGAAATACTGACCGCTGCAGAAGTGGAATCGTATTCGTCCTTAGATTTTTCCGTCCTTAGATTGATCTGAGGTGAAGTGGAGAAGCCAAGTGGCTGTTAAAATAAGGATTTTTAAAGGACCACTCGCCGCTGTTGATGGATTCCCTCAAGGGATCTTTGGACAATGCTGTGAGACGTCAAGTGATTGTTAAAATGGTCGTTCAGAAACTGCCTAGTGCAGACAAGCACAGTACTTGAGTATTTTCGTGGGTGACCAAGAGAAAAGCCAAATTCTAAAATATAAATGAATAAAAAATAAAGCTGCTTAAAACAACAAAAAAATGCTGTTATGTGAGAATGACGTACAAATCTCGTAATTGCGAGAGGACAATGATAATGAAAGACTGGTGCAGTTATCTACTGGAATGTTAGGAAGAAAACACGTGATCATGAAAAGTGAATTGGCCAAAAAACCATTTATCCCTCCAAGACAGTGATGGTGAAAAACAGTTTGATGTTGTTATAAAAATAGCTGAGTTGCTAAGCGACTGTTAAAAGGAAAGACTATGAAGAAGCATTTAATGATTTTCTGAGAATAATAATTTATTTATTTTTGTTTTATGGAATTGCTTTGAAGGTTACAGGTCTTTCAGACTTGGTCAATTGAACGTTTGCGCTTAATAATAATAATAATAATAATAATAATAATAATAATAATAATAATCAGAGAAACAGCATGATTGCCAGTTTTTATGTGGAAATGACTTTGATAATGCTGATGATAATGATATAGGAACCATTTACGACGTGTTACACGCCTGATAGATAATGGTTCAAAGGATGCCGCTGAGGATACTCCTAAAGTATTATAATGACGAACTGTTAAAAGGACACTGGTAACAAAGGAATTATATGAATATTGTTGTCATTACTGTTAATATAAACTTAATATAACAAGTGATCGTGTAATGCTGGCAGGGGATCCACGTAAGTGTTGAAGAAAGGAAAAACGGAAGAAACTCTTAAGATAACGCATCTAGATAAATTCTAATTTGCCACTATACTTGTATCTAGAACCTAACTGTAACTCGTTGTGGCTCACATCAGGCTTCTAGACGTGCGAAGAAGCGTCCCAGACTTCAACAAGAGTGACTGGGAGGCCATACAGTTGTCGCCTGGAGACTGACGAATAAACGAGTGCAAATGATGGAGAATGTTCGAAAATCATAGTAGAAATGTAGAGAATACAACAGAAAAGAATGTGAATGATGAAGAATGGCAGAGAAACGAACGGGAATTGTAGAGAAGGAAAGTGGGACGAATGGGAGGGACACATAAGCGAAAATGAAGTTGCATATAGTGGAATAAAGCTACGTTAGTATTAAATATCCTATGATGAAAGCACATTACGTTGGAACATACAAGCTGTTAAAAGAGGCCGTTGACATCAGCGCAGGATAGACGGAGCTTTTTTTGACAGTGGCAGCGTTATTCATAAATCTCTCTCTGTCAGAGAAGCTCCGCCTGTTCCTCGCTGAAGTCAACGGCCTTTCTGAACTGTTCGTATGGTCGTGTCACGCTCTATAAACTGTGCTTTCATCCTATAGTAATTCTTTACATTACAT
>NC_089770.1:25424571-25514571 GCF_040412425.1 Macrobrachium rosenbergii | reverse complement strand
GATTTGGCACCGATTACGTGGCACATTGCATTTTATACTTCATGGAATATACACTCAGTGTCATGAAACAAGTCCCCTAATTATGTGACAGTTCAACTGCATTCTCCTCCCTTCCTCCCTCCCTTACTCTTGACATTCCGGTTTCTGACGGTTTGTGCAACAGGGCTGCCTATTCCCAGCAGAACATAGGCGCAATTAGCCCGGCCTTATGAAGGCAGCTATGGCATAGTTACGGCCAGAGTGCGAGGTAATTGAGGCATAAAACAGTCATTCCTAGGTAGACGGAAAGGCATTAGGCATCAAAGAGCCGTAGTAAAGAGGACGGGAGGCCATCAAGCACTTGGTGGTAAACAGGAGCTTTACTGTTGGGTCTAGCTTAATGAGACGTGAAAGAGAGTTTGATAGAGTTGCTTCTTTCTGGAAGTGGGTCTTCCTTAATGGTCACTGGTCATTTAGGTGTGCAATTAGTGTTTGTAACAGAGACTTGGCTGTAAACGTGGGCTTTACTGTAAGGTCTGGTTTATTGAAACGAAAAGTGTTTTCTAATTTTACATCTCTTTTTAGAGAGCATTCATTATAAGTAGTTCATAATTATTAAGAGGAACATTAAATATATATATATATATATATATATATATATATATATATATATATATATATATATATATATATATGTATATATACATATTTATATATTTATATTTATTTATTTATTTATATATGTATGTATATATATATATATATATATATATATATATATATATATATATATATATATATATATATATATATATATATATATATATATGTATATATATATATATATATATATATATATATATATTAAAAAATTGCTATCACTCTACTGCTATGGTAGTCAGTTAATCTGAATACATGTAGAGTTAACATCAAAAAAACTTTCTTATTCAATCCAGTGCTGTATCATGCTTCCTAAAAATGATGCAGGAATTTATTGGAAATATTGTTACAATATGTTATATATTAAATATTTATTGATATAACCTCGTCGTAGCAGTAATTTTGTTATTTAATGCTATCACATACCATGATTTCAGTACTTGCATTATTTAATGGTCTCTCTCTCTCTCCCACATATATATGTATGTATGTATGTATATATAATTTACATACATATATGTGTATATATATACACATATATCAATTTATATGTATGTGCATATTTAATTTTGCACTGTACTGTTATTATCTTTCAAGAGGAGGTTTTATATATATATATATATATATATATATATATATATATATATATATATATATATATATATATATATATATATATATATGTGTGTGTGTGTGTGTGTGTAAGTATATATATACATTATGAAGTATGCTACAAGAAACTTTCATGTGTGTATGAGAGAGAGAGAGAGAGAGAGAGAGAGAGAGAGAGAGAGAGAGAGAGAGAGAGAGAGAGAAACAATTTTTCGGACAAAAAGTGCAATGAAACGGATAAACGGGAAGGGTTAGATGACGCTCAGCCACAGGCGAAGAAGATTCGAGAAAGGATCACCAGCTGTATGGCCGTTTATTTGCCTGTTTCTAGCTGTTGTAGATTACGGGGCTTTGATTCGCCTGATGGTATAATATTGTATTATTTTGCACTGTAGTCTCTCATTATTTTTCATGGGGATGTCTTTCGGTAACCTATTTTTTACCGAAAGTTTCACTCTCGTTATTATATTTTTTCGCGTTAAAAGTTGTTTTTAAGAGAGTTGACGTTTTAGCAAATCTATTTGTACTTCACTGGAGTAGGTTTTATAGTATAAAATGTAAGCATAGTGCATTACCACAAGTATGGCTACCAAAAAAAAAAAAAAAAAAAAAAAAAAAAAAAAGTGTGTGCTAGATCTTTTGCCTTTACCCTAAAACATTCTCCAACCGTTGTTTCACTTTCCCCATGGCCATATGTGCCTTTATACATACATACATACATATCTACATATATATATATATATATATATATATATATATATATATATATATATATATATATATATATATATATATATATATATATGTGTGTGTATGTATGCAAATGTATATCAACCAAATTCTCATAAACTATACCTTTATGAGCTGCCATTTACTCTGCTAACTGCTAAAACGAGAGAGAGAGAGAGAGAGAGAGAGAGAGAGAGAGAGAGAGAGAGAGAGAGAGAGAGAGAGAGAGAGAGAGAGTATCCAAGGAAGACACCAGGAAGGAGGGAGAGTAATTGGATAGGAGGGCGTGTGGTGGCATCTCTGGACTTGGTTGGGCGTTCCGGTGCTTCTCCTGAAGTGGTTGTAAGAGTTTGGGGATCCATTTCGGTGTAGAGCCGAAGTTTGTTATAGTAGGGCCATTAGGTTGGCCCCGAGGCAGCCATTGGGACCCCGCCCGAATGACTTCCACCAGTAACACGTATAACCAACAACCACTTAACTCCGGCGGGAGTGAGTAAATTCGTTCCCCTCAGGAGCCCTTAGGAGAGGGAGTCTCCCGTCATTTCGTCCGTCGCGTGTGCCCGGACGGGAGATACTTAGACAGAGAGGAAAGAGAAGTTTGGTGCTGTTTTGAAGAATATTGTCTATTCACGAGAGCCCTTACGGTCCTTTCGGAGTTCTCATCATTTATCTCCAAGGACCACTTCGGTCTCAAGTTTTCCTTTTCCCTGAAGTGGCTTAATCTAATACTCTGAAATGAATGCTGCGACGAACTCCTTCCTGGTCCCTCAGGGGCTCGTTCCCGATTACGTCCAGGGGCTACAATTGCGTCCATCATGTTAAGGAGACGTTCCAGTCCTTTGCTGTCGTTCCGAATGGGTTTTGTTTCACGGTAATGCGATTCCGCCTGCAGAATGAAGTTCGAGGTTTCCCTATCAGCTGGTCGTTCTTGAGCCGAGTCTCTCTCTCTCTCTCTCTCTCTCTCTCTCTCTCTCTCTCTCTCTCTCTCTCTCTCTCTCTCCGTGCACTTTCCTCCCGTGAGGGTGCTACCATTCTCCCCATGTGGTGCAATATCTAAACTATTTCGATTCCTTTCCCTGGAACGTGTCTTGACCTCGAAAATCTCAAGAGAGCAAAGATTTCCAGAGAGTCTCGTCCTCCTGGAATACCAATCAACCCTTACATGGGGCCTGGAATCACCCTTCAGGCCATTCCATAAACAAACCCCCTTGGAACTAAGGCATCCACAAAATAAATATAAAGATGATTTTATTTTACTTTTTTCACTCGCAAAATCATCTGTTATCGCAATGAATGTTTCTCACTGAACTCCCAACATTAAATTGGACCACTCATCAGTAATCTTATGTCTTTCTCGACCGTGTGACCTTATTATATATATATATATAAAAATGCTTACATACATATAAATATGTATTATTTATATAGTGTATACCTATATACAATATATAGACATACATATTATATGTATATATATATATATATATATATATATATATACATATAAATATGTATTATTTATATAGTGTATATATATATAATATATATATATATATATATATATATAATATATATATATACATATATACATATACATATATATATATATATATATATATATATATATATATATATTAGCATGTGTATGAGTGGGTACAAATTTAATGTTCCACGAAAGTAATAACGCAAGAATTAAGAGTCAAGTAATACAAGACGAAATGTAAGGTTTTCATTTATAACGTGCATTTTTTTATGCGGCCTTAAATTCACTGTAAACGGCCAGTTTAAAGAAAAGAGGTGCACTTGTAAGAATATGTCAAAATACAAGCACAATACGCATACAAATAAAACAGAATAAAAATAATGTACCCGAATAGAATCATGAATATCATGAGTGAAACTTTGGTCAAGGACAATCCCGGACCTTTTAGTTCTCCCCAATACCAATCAAATTTTCGGTTTGCAACGTTTCTGGGAAAAAGGAAACGCACAAAGATACTGACGCAATAGGTCTTATGGGCTTCACTGGGGAAAGCCTTTCCTAGGCGATCGATTCCTAGGTCGATGAGATCCGCAAATAAAAAATCTGCCGTTTTCTATCACATCAGCAGCACCATCCATAGTATAAATCAGCTTTAGTTAGGAAGATAAATGACCCTCTCACATGGGTTATGAAAACCAATTAAGATGAAGAATACGTTTTGATCATAAGTGCATTCTTTACCCTTTAATTGCCAGTCGTTGAGAAAGTACTAAATAAATGGCACTTTGTACTATCTGAGCCAATATTGATCGTGTATCTTAGTATGTATGCATAAAAAACTAAAAATTTATTAGCTCCCAAAAATAAATTTGGAACACTTATATTTCAAAGAAATGCACATCTAAAAACATATGCACAACCAAACGCAAATAAAGATATACAAACCAGAGGTTCTTAGGTTATCTTTTGTTATGTGACGTTGCGTGTTTCTAACATTTTCATTTTTTTATATAAATATTCAAATCCTTGGCTATTTTTGCCACTTATTGTCTGTGTCTTTTGTCTAAATATACAGAATAGAACAGAATATTAAACTTAGGCCAAAGGCCAAGCGCTGGGACCTATGAGGTTATTCAGCGCTGAAACGGAAACTGACAGTAAGAAGGTTTGAAAGGTGTAGCAGGAGGACAACCTCACAGATGCACTGTGAATCAACTGTGAGGAGAGCGTGGAAAGTAAGATGGAAGAAAGAGAATATGAACTGAGGTACAGTAAAAGGAATGAAAAGGATTGGAGCTAGGGGGCGAATGGACGCTGCAAAAACATTTAGTAATGCTTACAATGCATCGCATGAGGTGCAATGACGGTATTAACCCCCTACGGAACCTTTTATCTAAAAACAATATCCATATTATGTTTTGATTTAACTGTTCCAGATGTTAGGTTACTGATACGCAAAATATACTCATATATAGAACTACAATAGGTGAGCTTCTCTCTCTCTCTCTCTCTCTCTCTCTCTCTCTCTCTCTCTCTCTCTCTCTCTCTCTCTCAAATGCAATGGTCAGATTCTAGATGATGATACGCTCGACCCATACTGAATTATAGCCAGATCATATAAAAAATAAACTTTTGTGATCCAACAATTTAGCCAAACAATTGAACTTCTGTTTTAGTTTAACTAGAAATGTAAATTCTGTGATTACGTGAATTATCGACAAGACATGAATTCACGAGACACTGAAATCAATTAGCTAAAGGCTGGCTTTGATATGTAGAATCATAAAAACGGTATTCTTAGAATACTTCCAGAAGTTATTAAGAAAAGAAAAGAAACGCTGAAGGATTATATAAACACCGCTCCACTCGAAAGTCATTTAGCCCAAGAGGATAAACATTTTCCCAACCAAATCTTTGAATCCGTTTACATATCGAGGCGAAGCAGATTACCGAAACATCTTTCTTTTCCAACCGCAGGCTCCATTATAATGTCCCAACAATTCAACGAACCATTAATTAAAGATAATCCATTCAAATGGATATCGTCTTTTAAGCTTCAAAAAGGGGACTCGAGCCTTTATAGAAACCGAACCCCTCAGCCGGGTGGTTAAAAGTTTTCCCCTCTTTGATCGCGTAAGTTTTCTCCATTTTGCAGGGAACATGGTGAAAAGTGTACTTCCCGTGTTTTTTGTTCTGCACTGCACTGACTTGGATTAATCGCTTTATGGATTAATACAAAGACAAAGAGAGAGAGAGAGAGAGAGAGAGAGAGAGAGAGAGAGAGAGAGAGAGAGAAAGGGTGGGGGAGATAGAGATATGTAGATTATTATCGCAAGGAAAATTGTACCAATTCACTAAAGTGGGAAAAAAGTTACGAATTTTCAAACATTTTTCCGCTTTTCATACCTCGAATACTTGATAATTAACTTATCATACATAAATCCGTGTACATCGACAGTCAAAGAGAGAGGTATAAAAGAGGATTTTCATATATATTATACATGGGTACATTCATGCGCACACACACGCACAATCTCACAGAGAGAGAGAGAGAGAGAGAGAGAGAGAGAGAGAGAGAGAGAGAGAGAGAGAGAATTACTTCTTACACTTTTCGTTGGTGTTATAATATTCTCGCACCATCAAATACCGCCCTTTTACGCATACAGATAGGCTGGCGAATCACCTTTCAATCATAATTATCTAAATTGCGCTCTCTCTCTCTCTCTCTCTCTCTCTCTCGAGCATTACACGTGCCCTTCATTACAGGTATCGCCCCGTAGTGGGGTAGCGCCGTCAATGCACCTCGTAGACATTACTTAAGGTTCACTGCAGCGTCCCTTCGGTCCCTAGCTGCAACCCTTTCATTCCTTTAACTGTACCTCCATTCATATTGTCTTCTTCCATCTTGCTATCCATCCTCTTCTAACAATTCTTTCACAGTGCAACTCGAGTTTTTCCTCCTGTTACACCTTTGTAACCTTTTACTCCAAATTTATCCCTCAGCGCTGAATAACCTCATAGGTCCCAGCGATTGGCCTTCGACCCAAATTGTATATTCTAATGTACAGACATCGTTCGTGCTATCAGCGTTCTTAATTAACTCGGTGCTAAAGC
The DNA here is from genome assembly GCF_040412425.1 of Macrobrachium rosenbergii. Lineage (NCBI taxonomy): Eukaryota > Metazoa > Arthropoda > Malacostraca > Decapoda > Palaemonidae > Macrobrachium > Macrobrachium rosenbergii. Next base: position 25,507,994 of record NC_089770.1, on the reverse strand, counting down.
GTAGAACACGTGTCACAATTACACAATTTCTCTCCCTCTCTACATCAATTTGACAGTTCTCTCACTCTCCCTCTTACTCCATCCGTGTCCTGCAACCAATATGGGTTCGAAACCAGCCTAGGAAGAAGAATGTCTGTATGCATGTCGCATTATAATAATAATAATAATAATAATAATAATAATAATAATATCTCTCTCTCTCTCTCAATAATTTTACCACTATATCTCATTCTCCTCTAAGAGTGATTAGCATAAAAGTGAACAGAGATCTGTTTTTTCTAGAATGCAGGAGAGAGAGAGAGAGAGAGAGAGAGAGAGAGAGAGAGAGAGAGAGAGAGAGAGAGAGAGCAAAATCAAGATGTAAATATTTTTAGCTTTTTAAGGTGAAAATACTACTCTCGAGTGTGTGTGTGTGTGTGTGTGTGTGTGTGTGTGTGTGTGTGTGTGAGAGAGAGAGAGAGAGAGAGAGAGAGAGAGAGAGAGAGAGAGAGAGAAAATTATTTTCAAATGAGAGAGAGAATGGCATTTGAAACCCCCTGTGACACCCGACGGGATTCGGTGTCACACTTCGGACCTTCTGTATTTCCCGTTGCTGTATAATTGATCTAGGATGCAAACAGGATGATTAAAATACTGCCTCTGCCTATTTTCCCATCTACCACTCCATCTGTTCAAGAGACAAGCAGACAACCAGATAGGCTGTTATCGGATCAATCAAAACTAGAGTGGGATTGGGGTGGGCGTGGGGTGAATGTTTGTGGTGGGAGGAGGGCGCGAGGGAATGAGGGGAAAGTATATCCTTTCAATTAAAACACGAATTGCTTCCGTAATACAGTGTGACTCTCTCTCTCTCTCTCTCTCTCTCTCTCTCTCTCTCTCTCTCTCTCTCTCTCTCTGGTATCATGATTTTGATTCTTCTCGCTATTATTTGCCTGAACTGCAATCTTTTTTTTTTTTAAACATAAATGTTAATATGATTTCTATCTGAATCTGTTCCCTATCGTAGAGTAATTTCCTTGATTTATAAGTGAGAAACCACGGATTTGACATCAGACGAGCCACGAGGATTACTCTAGCCACATTCATTTAAGCCCACTGTCCCTCAGGTGACCTAAGTAATAGATTATATGTATGATGGTTAATCGATTGTTGAGGTATGGAAAAAGAAACAGGAGGAGAGTGAGTCTTCAATGCTTGTTTCGATGATGTAACCAGACATGTTTTTCATATTGATTTTGTGCTGCCTATACTTTTGACCGGTGTGTCTAACAGACTTTTAATGAATGGTTTGTTTTCCAGACCATATTTACTGTGTATTCTGCAGATTGTTCATAACTGTCGGATTAAAAAGACCATTGTTCAATGATGAGGGTTGTTTATTATTCATGGATGGGAATGCTACGGACTGCTTATGATAGGGTGGTGTTACAGAATGGCTTTTCCATTCGGGAGCTACAGAACTTCAGGATCAGTGCATAATATGGGATGTTCCTGAATGGTTATGGTGAATATAACTCATGACCGATGTGCTCTAGACTCATCTAGATGTGTCTGTTACAAAATTTTGCGGGTGAATTTTCTACTTCGTTCTCTCACTACAAGTTTGTAAATCTTAATTATGATTATTTCAGTAACAGTGAGGAAGAAGGAATTTTTGTAATTCTAAGCAGCCAACCTCTGAAGGAATTCAGTATACTATTATAGTGCGTCGATGACCAATGCTATTGCTGGACGTTATTTTGCTTTTTATTTCCCATTTATAAGAATATTGCTTCTTGACTTGCTACCTGAGCCAGATCTCACGAAATTTTATTATCTTTTCTATTTTTAACAAATATATAAATTTTTCAAGGGAACAGATTTAAAATTTGGGGCTGCCTTCTTGCTGCCATGTATGAATGTCATATCGTCTTATCTCGTCTTATCATAGCAGTAAAAGCAAAAAAGAAAAACAAAATCTACTGTGTACAAATGGAGTGAATAAGCTACTCATAATGGGGTCATGAACATTTTACATCACATTTCCGGTCATTATCTTGTAGAGGAAATTCCTTAATCATTATACAACTTAATAGTGTAGAGAGTTACAGAAAAGAACAAAAAATGCGACATATAATTATCAGCAGGTGAAATCACAATGGTTTTAAAAGGTTTAAACTTAAAAGGAGTTCTAGAAATAGAGACTATGTGGCAATTAAACGATTTATAACTAAGATCAGTTCATAAGGGCTGCATCATAATTCTGTCTTTTCCTTGCGATTTTATAATTACTCTTGATTGACTGCTGTTCATGGTAAATAAACTGACATCTGAGTTCTCTACGCGAGGGCTATTTAATTATTACGTATGATTAAGGGGACAGCATGGCAGTAATTCCACACGATGTGAAGAGAACTAGGGAGACTTTGGAAAACGGTTTACATCGTTTGTTCGTGGAGGTACAGTACCGACCGTTGGTAATTAAAACCGCAAGGAAAAACTTATCAATGCTGATATCAAAAGAGGCAGGAAGATGTGCATTACTATTTATTCTTTATATCTTGTTGCCTTGAGATGGAAGGAGCCTGCTGGCCCTCAGCATACTTTATAGCTCATGCCCTTCTCTGAGGCACCACAATCTATTATCTACCAGGTACAAATTCACTGTTAAGGTCAAGAGGTGCACAGTGGAAGTTAACATAAAATACCCAAAACTTTCTGGATTAATCTTGAATCAAACGAGGAAACTGCCAGAGGTGAGATGAAAGTAATAACCACTGGACTATGTGTAGAGTACTAATGAGTATCATTTCAGGATATATATATATATATATATATATATATATATATATATATATATATATATATATATATATATATATATATATATATATATATATATATTATATTAGCCAAATACCCTCTTAACTTCTCGAATTCTTCACACTGTTTGGATACGCTCCAAGTACAAGAAATATGAAGCACGTAAGATGTCCGGTTGCGGGAATCAAACATGCACCCCACAATCAAGACGAGGTCACACTGCCGACCTGACCACGAGAAAGATAAAAGTCCATTGCCATTCGTACTTGCATATACCTGTCGAATTCAGATATATTCATTAGAGCTGGAATAGACCCATCCTCACCATCGTATCCTAGTGGGCAATCGTTTTTTACTGCTTTTTAATGCTTTATGTATACAGATATATATATATATATATATATATATATATATATATATATATATATATATATATATATATATATATATAGCGAAGTTGAGGGTGGGTTCCATCAATCCAGCAAACAACAATTTAGTGCGAGGAGAAGGACACTTCTTTATTCCTTTCTGGGTGCTTTATTTAGCTGCTGACGTTTCAAGACGTTTAGTCCCATTTTCAAAGCTATATAATAAAATAAACATATATTACAAAAACAGACTCTGAATAACATAACATAAAATCATAACAAAAGTATTAGTATATTAAAAAGGAAGAGTGTTTATTTACCAAGTAGTGCTGAAGGCACAGACCGAGTGACAGTCCGGGTCAGGTTCAGCTTCGACGTGAACTCACGAGAGGTATAGAGGTGGTCTGAGTATTTAGTTGGGGGACAAGCTGTTTAATAAAAAGTGATTCTAAAATTGCTAGTTGTTGGTCGTTGGGAGTTCGGCCTATGATTTTAAAATCTTTGTAGTTAATATCGACTTTGCATTTCTTTGCATGTTCACGTATGCAAGAGAATTCTGGATTAGATCATTTAACACCCGTTCTGTAACTCACGCCTCGATGAGAATCCAATCTCTCACTTTTTAACAACCTGCGAGTGGAGCCGACATATTTCCCCAGGTTACATCTGGGGCAATTAAATAGGTAAACGACTCCCGAGGTCATCAAAGGAAGAAGACTCTCTTTGTGTTTGAATAAGGACCTAATTGTCAATGGATTAAAAGGTATTAGCTTTAGGTCAATTGCTGGTAAAAAACTGTTTATTATCTGCCGTAATTCTCGATAGAAATTTTCATCATGAATGAGCGGGACGCTTGCGTATAGTCGTAATTTAGGTACGGTTGGTATTTCACATTTTGGCTGGAAAATATTATTTAGAAATTTGTAGAGATGTTTATGGAACAGTTTGGATGGAAAGCAGTTGTCAATAAAGTAGTGATGGAGGTAGAGGATTTCGTTATGGAAAATGTTCCAGTCGGATGTTATACTGAAAGCCCTGTGGAAGAGGGTAGATAAAGCCTACATTCAGGTCGATGGTATGGCGATGGGATGCCCCTGGGTCCTACCTTCGCCAACATTTTCATGTGCTCCCTGGAGGAGCGCATGCTGGATGAATGCCCATTGGCTTACCATCCTCTTTTCTATAGTAGATATGTCGACGATACCTTTTTGCTGTTTAGGAATAAAGATCAAGCTGATAAATTTCTCGAATATGCTAACAATATGCACACAAATATTAAGTTTACGACTGAGTACGAAAATGAAAACAAACTTCCTTTCCTAGATGTAATGGTTTTTAGACACGATGATCATTTTAATACTACGGTTTTTAGAAAGAAAACTTTTACTGGCCTGGGTTCTAATTTTTATAGTCATTGTTTTTATAATTTTAAACTGATTTCTTTATCTACCCTATTCCACAGGGCTTTCAGTATAACATCCGACTGGAACAATTTCCATAACGAAATCCACTACCTCCATCAGTACTTTATTGACAACTGCTTTCCATCCAAACTGTTTCATAAACATCTCTACAAATTTCTAAATAATATTTTCCAGCCAAAATGTGATATACCAACCGTACCTAAATTACGACTTTACGCAAGCGTCCCGCTCATTCATGATGAAAATTTCTATCGAGAATTACGGCAGATAATAAACAGTTTTCTAACAGCAATTGACCTAAAGCTAATACCTTTTAATCCACTGACAATTAGGTCCTTATTCAAACACAAAGAGAGTCTTCTTCCTTTGATGACCTCGGGAGTCATTTACCTATTTAATTGCCCCAGATGTAACCTGGGGAAATATGTCGGCTCCACTCGCAGGTTGTTAAAAAGTGAGATTGGATTCTCATCGATGCGTAAGTTACAGAACGGGTGTTAAATGATCTAATCCAGAATTCTCTTGCATACGTGAACATGCAAAGAAATGCAAAGTCGATATTAACTACAAAGATTTTAAAATCATAGACCGAACTCCCAACGACCAACAACTAGCAATTTTAGAATCACTTTTTATTAAACAACTTGTCCCCCAACTAAATACTCAGACTACCTCAACACCTCTATACCTCTCGTGAGTTCACGTCGAAGCTGAACCTGACCCGGACTGTCACTCGGTCTGTGCCTTCAGCACTACTTGGTAAATAAACACTCTTCCTTTTTAATATACTAATACTTTTATGTTATAATTTTATGTCATGTTATTCCGAGTCTGTTTTTTTTATATATATATGTTTCTTTTATTATATAGCTTTGAAAATGGGACTAAACGTCTTGAAACGTCAGCAGCTAAATAAAGCACCCAGAAAGGAATAAAGAAGTGTCCTTCTCCTCGCACTGAATTGCTATAAATACTGTGTGTATATATATATATATATATATATATATATATATATATATATATATATATATATATATATATATATATATATATATATATATATATATATAAAACCTACTGGTTACTTTTTACCAGATGCATATGTAATTGTAATAGCCACAATCGACTTGTATCCTTCTTGTGGTCAGGTCGGCAACGTGACCTCATTGTGATTATGGGGTGTGGGTTCGATTCCCGCAATCAGACAGAATAATTGCTTCATATTTCTTGCACTTGTGTCTAAGGCTTTGTAGTGACAAGCGTACCCAAAAAGTGTAAAGAATTCGAGATGTTAAGAAGGGCACTTTGGCTATTACAATTACATATATATATGGTAAAAGGTGACCAGCAGATTATATATGTACTATATATATATATATATACATATATATATATATATATATATATATATATATATATATATATATATATATATATATATATACTTTGCTTGCCTAGTCTCTCCTCATAGCTGCTCAAGGGGCTTATGTACCCAGAAGCGACAGGACTTTCAAGGTAGTAACTAAGAGAAGGTTAACTATTCACAAAAGAGTACCTCTCTCCGCCAAAAATCTACCCTCCTCCTTCTCACTTATATACATTATATATATATATATATATATATATATATATATATATATATATATATATATATATATATATATATATATATACATACACACATACACATATATAACTTCCCACATAACTCCAGTAATATATATGGTGTATAAACGAGGAACCAAGTAATTATTGGAGAACAGATATTACTCACAACGATTTTACTTTGTACTCAAACAAATATGTTCTTTTAGCTTCAGGTTGGCTGGGACAGAAAAGAAACAGTTCACGTGCAGGGTAAAGCAAGGGCACCATTGTATAAGAAATGGACAGAGATCAAGTAATAAAGCGACGGAAAGGCGTGGTATGTTTATACGCGTTTTTTTTTTTTTTTTTTTTTTTTTTTTTTTTTTGGTGATTACGGGTACCCTTGTTTTTCGAATACGCAAAAGCAAATTTATAATGTAATAATATGAAGTTTATTTGTATTAATTTTAATCACGATTTTCTTAGATGCTTTGTGTTGAGGTTTTATGATTTTTAAAAAAATTGTTTTGAAGATTTAATTGGCATTTTAAAATATCCTTTCACTCATAATAAACGAGATTTGACAGCTGTCATTTTCTGGGCCTAAATAACCTAATGGCTAAATGCACTAAACCCCACGTATTCTACTTCAGCTGTTATTGGAATTCACTCAACATCAGAATTCCGACCAACTCCCTCAGCTTGTGGGAGGAACCAGCTGACCCTTAATAAACAGCATTATCAACCTCTGGTGCTGTTGGATTACTAGTGACCGATGTCGAGGGCCAAAAGTGTATTTCTGTGTATGTACATGTGTGTATGTACCTCCAGGGCTTCCATGTGTCTTCTTTTACTCTCGTCAGCTTGGTCAGAGGGATATACACTGAGGGTTGATCAAGTGTGTCCTACTCTTCATGTACTTAAAATCGGACATTCCAATTACCGGTCTGTCTTGTCCCCTCCCTAGCCATACCTTTCCCCTCAGCCCTTCAGCCCTGAGCGCCCCCATATATCCCTACCCAAACCTTCCCCCTCCTCCACTCTTCCCCATCCACACCCCAATCCCCCATCTGTTTATCGACTCATTCCATGTTTGTTCCTCCCGTTAGGTCTCTGTTTGCCAATAGATTAATGCTTACCCTTAAGCTCGGCCAGGCCTCCTGGTTGAGAAGAGCTAAGCTCAGGGAGATAGACGCACACTCACACACACACACACACAAGAAGGATGCCATCTGCTGATTCCCACCGCTGTCTGCTGCTCCTCTTCAAATATATATATATATATATATATATATATATATATATATATATATATATATATATATATATATATATATATATATATATATATATATATATATATATATATATATATATATATATATATATATGTATATATGTATATATATATAAATTAATCTTAAATTAATCTTGTATACATATAATTTATTATATTCACAAATATTGTGCCACAAATATTTAATATACAGTTCACTATACCCTCAACATAACTTACACTCAAGGGGAATTATAACTGATAAGCGCTTCGCCCCGCCACCATTCGAATGGTTGCTTGGTTTAGAAACAAAGATAGACATTGACTTTGACCACCTCGTTGGCTAAAGTCACTGTCTATCCTTGTTTCAAAGCCAAGCAACGGTTCGAATCCTGCTGGTGGCGAAGCCCTTACCAATTATAATTCCCCTTAGGTGTAAGTTATTCCCGAGTAAAGTGAATCGGACGTTAAACGATATTTGTGGTGTGTGTGTGTGTGTGTGTGTGTGTGTGTGTGTGTGTGTGTGTGTGTGTGTGTGTGGACGCGCGGGCGCCCCTTTTAGTGTGGGCTGGGTAATGTTGGAGGTGGGGATAGGGGGAATGGTGTCAGAAGATGGTACCTTTCCGGTGCACAGCGGGTCTTTTTGGGATGTCGCTGCCTAATTATGGCAGCCTCGTGACCCAGTCTTTGACTCTCCCAACTGGGTCGACCGTAGGACCTTGCAAATGCAAGTCCATGCTAACTTAAAATGTAATTTAAATTTCAATGAGAGATGTTCATCCATCACTGTACGATTATATAAGTTACGAAAATATCACGAGGTCAGACTGTGGAGTGAGAATCGGCTGCACATTTCTTCTGCCGTTTCTGACACGTTTTTCCAATCTTGTCTTAACAGTGTTAAGGGAATCCCTCTTGTATCTACCGTATTGGTAGTTTGTTTCTCATTTCACACAAGCTGAGGGTCAGAATGTAAGGCAGCACGGAATTGGTCGGTAACATTTCATGTATTTAAATTCACTTACACATTTATTTGTGTCCATTCCTGAACCGTTTTTTGTCGGTGTAATCCCGACGTACAACGTCGATCTCCGTCTGGTCTTAAGCGTGAGGGTATTTTATTTCGATATATCCAGAAGTCTCGTTTCTTTCTAGCATATTTTTATCTATTAAGAAAGTGTATGAGTGAAAGGCTTAAAGGCTGGTTGGGGTTAATTGTAATTATATTTCTGCATATTTTAATATCTGTTTTTCATTACAAAGTAAACAGAACACACAGCATTTCAGAGTTCCATTTTCTGTTTTTAAAATTTGTATACACTTATTCATCTCTGGATATTTTTACGAGTATTTTGCTTCTATTTCCCTAGTAATCTTCCATCTTTGGAAACATTACCAGGACATGAAAATTTAGAAATAATGATTACATAATGAAAAGTGTATTACACATTTCGCAATGTATGTTCCACTAAGTGTGAGAAATTGGGTTTTTCCTTTATCAATGAAATGTGTGCTGTACATTGATTAGTCATTATGCGAATAAAAAAAAAAAGAGAGTTCCCAAATTAAATCGCATGTCAGTTCAATATCCAGCCCATAAAAGGATGAAAGGATGCTTCCAATTTAGTCACTCTATATAGAAAAGTTATGCAAGGGTGTATGTGTGTGTATATATATGTGTTATATATAATCACAACAACATGCGATGAATAACTTCTATCACGAGAATTACAACACGGTATTAAATATTAACAAAGTACATGGCGATTTCCTTGTGATCATATATACATACATACATACATATACAGTATATATAATATATATATATATACATATATACACGCTTATATATAAATATATACATATATATTGTATACAAATACACACACACACTGATAAGTGTTTAACCTTGGTGAGCTAGCCTCCAGTGTGTGCTAATCATCTAGTAATCATCAATCTTTAGGCATGAGATTGCTAGCCCCATGTCCTCCTTACGACAGGCAGGATCTACCCTGCAGCAGACTGCCCATTTTCATTCAAAAGGGGCACGATGGATCTTTAAGGGAACGGGCCAAAATACCTTTCTCCCTCGAGATCGACCTCTGGTCTGGCGCTTGTGAACCAACTTCTTGACGCACCATACCCACACAGGGATCGGCTATGCAAGTATATACATTTGTGATGATGAACTCGTCCAACGATTGTGGAAAGCAACTAAAGCATGTAGGCAAAACTCCAGCCAAAGGAGATGGGAAACTTTATCCGGGATAATTTGTAAAAATGTTGCTTCTACTTTTGTCTGTACCATTTATTTCTTTGGTATTGTGCCTTGACTCAATCTCTACAGAAAAACGAAACTTTGTCTCTCTCTCTCTGAGAATAATACTTCTCTTCAATGCATGTTTTTTACATGGTTAATGTATAACTTAGCCTAACTTGGGAGTAATTTGATGGGAAGAGAACGAGATGAAAATACTGTCAAAATTGACGGCAATATATATTAATCCTGGTTGGTGAAGATGCATTTATTAATTACAGCTTCCTTTAATTGTAAGTTATCACCAGGTTATAGTGAATTAGATATTTGTGGCTTAACATTTGTGGATACAAAAAAAGTTCCACGTGTACGTGGCAAAAATTCATACATAAACTATATATATATATATATTATATATATGTATATATATATATATGTGTATATATATATATATATATATATATATATATATATATATATTATATATATGTATATATATATATATATATATATACATATATACACGTGTATATATTTAATACACACGTGTATATATTAGGTCAAAGCGCCCAATGAGTTTGAAGAAATGCACCAATATCGTTTTCCCAGAGACAGACAGACAGAGAAACTCTTAAATTAAAGCTAGATTGTACCAAATTTCTATTTTCAAAAGGTGCAGTCAGTTACTTTTTCCACATTTGCTCCCCTCTTCATACATTTTTTTTCGTTTGCTGAGGCACTAAAATTTCTCTCTCTCTCTCTCTCTCTCTCTCTCTCTCTCTCTCTCTCTCTCTCTCTCTCTCTCTCTCTCTCTTCATAGTTAAGTTCATAATACCCTTTTAGTTATAAAGAAAATAGAGTTTCGGAGAAAAGGAGATTAGGAGGTATAAAAATAATGACCATATTTTCTTTCCTAATTTAAATTCTAATCTTTTTCTTTTCCCGTGATTTTAGAGTCTGCGCTTCGGAATGGTTTCTGAAAAATATACAGTGCGTTAAATTAGTTTAAAATTAGACATAATGATAAACTTCTTTATATATTTTTTAAATTTTATTTGGTTAGGATCAAACACTTCACTGAGCAGGGAACTGTTTTCTTTTATATAGTAAATGTAGGTTAAAGTTAAAATTATGGGCGAAGTGATAGATCGTGAATGAAGTGTGGAATGGCTCATGTTATTAGTTGACACAATGAATAGTTCTTCATTGGAGAGGTGGGTAGAGCTCTCGGCTAGCACGCTGCTGGCCCAACGTTCGACTCGCCGACCGGCCAATGGAGAATTAGAGGAATTCATTTCTGGTGATAGAAATTCATTTCTCGTCATAATGTGGTTCGATTCCACAATAAGCTGCAGGTCCCGTTGCTAGGTAACCAGTTGGTTCTTAGCCACGTAAAATAAGTCTAATCCTTCGGGCCAGCCTTAGGAGAGCTGTTAATCATCTCAGTGGTCTGGTTAAACTAAGGTATACTTAACTCAACACAATGCTGACTGATTATTAAAAAAAAATACCGAGACAATTGTAAGTTTTAAAGAAAATTTGAGCGTAAATGTGAACAAGATTAAGAATATGAGGGTAACTGTAAATCAGGAAGACAGGAAGATGGACTAAAGAATATTAATATGTATAAAATCGCAAGCGCTGGTAAGAGGATAGATCGGTGTTTTCTGACACGTTCTGATCCTGGAAAGAATGGCAGATTTTGACAGCAGGCTCAAGAAAAGATGCTGAAATTCAAAAGAGTTAGGAGCATGGAGCAGAGCAAGATTGGATACATGGGTGAAGAAGCATGAGAAAAGAAGGGCTTAAACATACGGGAAAGCAAGAAAATGCTTAAGAGAGGGAGTTAAAACGTGCAGTGTGTGTAGGGGTGTTTGATGTGATGCTGATGAGCTTTCAATGCAGGTTTATAAATCCGTCAATATTGTGCAAACTTGGTCACGTGATCAGAATTGAAGGCGTTATGTTGGTAAAAATGTACGATATTGGGAAGATGTAGGAGGGAGGAGGCCACGGAGACTGAAAATTTGGGGCTAGATGGTGTGGAAGAAGTGATGGAGCGGAAGGCCATTAGTGATCCGAGAAGCAAAAGGGTGCGAGTAAGTTAGAGAGTGACTGAAAGCCTTCTGTGTAGGTACTGGAAGCACCTGGTGTCGTGTAAGTTTATTACAAAGGGAGCTCATTCTAGATTCAATGATGATACTTGCAATGACGGCCTTTCTTTTACTACTGGTGCCAACCGCTACTATTAACGACTTATTCGAAATATATATATATATATATATATATATATATATATATATATATATATATATATATATATATATATATATATAAAGATATAGAGAGAGAGAGAGAGAGAGAGAGAGAGAGAGAGAGAGAGAGAGAGAGAGAGAGAGAGAGAGAGAGAGAGAGCCGGGTAATGGTAGTCAAAGTCACGGTCCACTGTTGTTTCCAAATCAGGCAATGGTTCGAATCCTCCCGGGGACGAAGCACTTACCAATTATAATTCTCCTTGGATGCAAGTTACTCCCAAGACATAGATAACTGGATATGAAATGGTATTAGTGGCTTTTTGTTTGTGGATATAGAAACTCACGCGTAATAAGTGACAAAAAATTATATATATATATATATATATATATATATATATATATATATATATATATATATATATATATATATATATATATATATATATATATATATATGTGTGTGTGTGTGTGTGTGTGTGTGTGTGTGTGTAATGTATGAATGTGTATGTATGTGTATATAGTGTGTGCGCGCGTAATTTAGAGCAAACATTTATCATGACTATCATTCGTATATCGACATAAAATAAAATTTTATATAACTAATGCTAATAACAAGTCTAATGCAAAACACTGAATTTTCCTATTATTAAGTAATTAATACCTCTACTGGAACTTAGAAACCTATCCAATTTAACTAGCGATGTAATATTGCACTGGCACCAGCGATTTCCATTATACAATCTTACATTTATTTCTTGTCAATTTGAATAAGTTCGTAATGGGCAAGGAAAGGCGACTGACACGAAGATAGATAGATAGATAGAAGCTTAAAGTTTATGTCCCTTGAATTATCTTTTTATTATTTCGCATGAGAATCATATAGTTTTATTTAACAAGCCAAACGGCCATGACTCTATACAGTAAACGCAAAGAGAACAGATGTCCAGAGAGAGAGAGAGAGAGAGAGAGAGAGAGAGAGAGAGGGAGACGGGGAGCGTCGACAAGGAGAGAAAGATGAACAACGTGGGAATAGCAATAAAGATGGCAATGAGAAAAAATAAAAAAAAGACAGGGGCAAGGGGAGAGAGAGAGAGAGAGAGACTATCAGGTAACACTGAAGAAAATTAAAGATGACGAGAGAGAATTTAAACATACCCACAGACCTGTTTTCTTCCTTTTGAGCAGGAAGTGGAAAAAGTACCATGGGGCTCAGGATCAGGAAAGAAGGGGTTTGACCTATAGACATATATTCAGTGGCTAAATGATTTTATCCTTTTATAGAAAATGACAAAATCAACTATTTGAAAAATACCCTGAGTTACCTCTCGCTGCGTTGGAACATCAAACGATAAATTCGTTTGAATTTGGTAACCAGCACCCCCCTCAAAAAACTGATGATGACTTCATCCTCACAGGGCTATTTCTCGCTGCTAAAAATCAAAGCGACTCCGTCCTTTTATTTTCTGTGATCTTGTAGCCATAACAGGCTAGGAAAAATAATCTTCATATACTGACATATTCCAAATGGACATCAATTTTTCTAATAGGGAGATGCTTCAGATAATATATATATATATATATATATATATATATATATATATATATATATATATATGTAAGTATGTATGTATTTTATACACATATATAAATATATAATATATATATATAAATATATATATATATATATATATATATATATATATATATATATATATATATATATATATATATATATATATAAAGAAATACCCATGGGTAATAAAAAAGAAAATATCTATCAAATGCAGAGCTGGATCGATAAAATCATCAAAACAAGAAGAAAGACAACGCTAGCCGGAACATATTTGAGAAGTCATGAACTGAGGTATGAGAGGAACAATTTGACTGCTATACCAGAAGCTGACGAATACCTGAATTGGCTTCTAAATGAAACTCTCAGTTTCTGAAGTGGATTCAATAATAAAGAAACAGAAGACAGAAACTCCGAGTAATGATGTAATCATTGAACAGATAATTTTCTCTGGAACTTAATGACACTTCTTATGCTAACTACGCTTGATGATTAGGAACTAGAAATCATGCTTACATCATGGTTACCGTATACCCCATAACTTGACCCTTGCTCATATTATGCCTTAACTCACTCCTCTTTCCGTAACTATTCTCAGAATTTTGCAGTTTTTGTTCTCTATTACCAGTCGGGAATTATATTTCCTATTCGCACCACTCCATCCATACAGTGTTGATTCGACAGCCTTGGAGAACTTATTCAGATGATATCTCATCTGTTGTTACTAGTTCAGCTTTTCTTCAAATTCATTCATTGTTTTCTTTAAAGAATAAAATAATGCTTATACATCTGTCTTGTCAAACAGTAAAACCCCTCTTTCTTGTCATCTGCATACTTCCATTTCGTTTACAACCTCGGCAACCAAATCTTTAGTTACCTGTTAAGATTTTTTCTATTTACTGACTAAGTTCCTTAAGACCAAACTATTTAAACATCTGTTTCGTGAAACAACAAAGCCCCCTTTCTTGTCATTAGCATATTCCTCCGAAGTCCTCATTCAGACGCAAGTGTCTGCCGTTGTCTTCGCTAATGAGCGAGTGTCCACTTCTCTGTACTGTTAAGAAAGACGAGTAATTTATTCCCCTTGTAATAACCCGACCGCTCGTTCTCTTTGTTGAACAATCCTTACACAGTCTCTCCCCTTTGTTTCGTCATAATGTCCACATGTTTTCTAACCTCGGTCTCCTGCTCTTTTGTTGATCAATGTTGTTATTAAGCAATGATTACCCCTTTTTGTCCTGTTTCTCTCTCTTTTCCGAGGGATTCCTCTGAAGACCTCGGCGATGCATGTATAAAAGAGAGAGAGAGAGAGAGAGAGAGAGAGAGAGAGAGAGAGAGAGAGAGAGAGAGAGCAGCCTGTGCCCTTCTCTGTGGAGGTCAAACTCCCACTAACTTCTTTATTTTTCAAATGAAAGCATCGTTTACTACCCATAATCAACATTCCATAAACAAAAGGAGGAGACAATAGATAGATTTGGCCTCCAACTCCCAACTATTGTCCCTCGTAAGTACACCCAAAATTCCTTCATTAGCGAGCATAAATTTTCTCCTTAAAGCTCTGCAGCGAATGACCTGTCTTAAACGTCCAGCTGTATTTTTTTTTTTTTTTCAAGTTTACTGCCCCTCCTTCGTCTTCTTATTCTTTTTTCCCCCTCCCTTCTTCCTTCTTCTCATCTCTCTATTACCGTAGACGACGACCTCCTCACCTTATGTCCTCTTCCCATCACCCCCTCCCGGGGTTCCTCTTCTAGGACGATTCCCCTTCCAGGGCGACTCCCATCAAATGCCCAGTCCACCCACCCACCCATCTACCCAGCGAAATTACCCTTGCACCCCTTCCCCCTTCCCTTTCAAAGGCTCCTATCAAGTGTTCCAGCCATCCACCCACCTTCCAGGTCCCTCAACACCCATCAGCCTAACCCCCCCACCCCCATTCCAAGTTGTGACGATGAGAGAGAGAGAGAGAGAGAGAGCTGCTCTCCAATCACGTTCCATCAGCATTGTTCCCTAAAAGTGGCCTGGGTCCCAGGGGATAAATGGCAGGGTCTCTTTTCGAGACAAATGCGTCAAAATCCAGTTCTGGTAGGATACTGGTAGAAGACAATGACGACTAATGCTCCGACTCTGGCGTTACAAAGCCGAGGGAGTCCCGCAACGCCTCCTGTCTCATACATATACATCAGGAGGCGAGGTCCAGGCTCGGACATCTCTCCTCCGGAATTTACAATACCTAGATACACATTATAAAAAAGGGGAGGGGGACATACACGGTCGAGGCTGATACGAGCGAAAATGGGGTGCACTTAAAGATAAGGAACTGTCACAAAAAAAAAGAGAAAAAGGCTTTGGTAACAAAACAAGCAAAAAACAAAGACACGGTCACAACAAGTACCAGCGACGATTAAAAAGTACGAATAAAAAACACAAAACACAGAGATTTAGTAACATTAAAAAAGCTTACGCATGTACGATCACGCAAAATACGAATGACAACGTAAAAGTACACCGCCATGCACCAACCACAAAAACACAAAGCCTCAGGTATAAATAAAAAAAAAATTCCACGGTCGTGGCTGGTACCAGCAAAAAGGAGCAGACTTGAAACAATACCAATAATAAAATTCCTTTATTCCAACAAATACAGTGGGTATTATGAAAAATTTTGGTTAGGTGACCGTACCATCAATAGTTACTAAATTGGTACCTTTTCTTGGTTGATTTATCATCGGAAGGACAATAATATATCCTGATGACAATATTATATGTTTCTTTTGTTTTACAAACAAAAACTGAGCATCATTAGTTACCATGAACACGAGAATAAACAATTGTAATTATATTACTAACAACACTAGAACCAATTATAATGATGTTAATAACAGTGATCTTAACGGTAATTTATTTAATTGCAACAAATAAATCCTAATACAAAGGGCAGTTCCCATACCATCCTAATAATTATAAAAGTCTCCGTCCACATCCCACCGCTACTTTAACGGGAAAATTCTATATGTTTTATAACCTGTTCCTTGTACTGATATTGCAAGCTCCCTAAACAACTATAAACTAAAAGGGTAAATGACTAACACTAGTGCTTCAATAATATTTTTTGCGTATGATTGTCAATCAGCCCTTTACTTCGAGCTAAGAGGATAAGAAGTCTATCAACCTTTGTACATTCATTTTCTTTAAGCTCGTCTTGAGATGGATAACCGTCACCAGGTATTTAGCTGAATCATTACCACTTTTCTCTGAAGAGCCTATCTTTATTCTTATGTAACTAGTACACAATCCATATGTGCTCTAGATCTAATAATGAAAATGAAGAGTTTTGTCAGTTTACCTCTACACCATTTCCAGAAAAACATCTAATTTATTTGCTCACAACACTGTTGCCTCCATCTATTGCTCTAGAGGACCTAAGTTTATAGCTGCAATTTTGAAAAAAAAAAATTATTGACAGAAATGCACAGTTGATTTGCAACAATTTTTCGATTAATCTGGATAATACTGATAATAAGGAAATTGACTGGTAGTTAATAAGACCACTGTCACATACCTTCAGGGAAGGAAAAACAATAACGTTATCAAATTATTTTGCCAGCAAATAAAATCCTAAAACAAGGGTGAACCTTACAGGAATCGACTTGATATCCCATCACTTGAATTTTTATTTATTTATTTATTTATTTATTTATTTATTTATTTTTCAGGCCCTTGAGAGTTCTTGTAACAGTTTGTACATTTACTGGTTATGACCTGAAAATGTAGCGATCCTGAGAGCCTGTACTGCCTCAAAAGCACGTTTACCTTCATATAAGAACATGTAAAAAGTGCGCCGAAGTTTCTTCAGTACAGTCGAGTTTTCTGTACAGCTGCGACAGCGTGTAATCAAGGCCACCGAAAATAGATCTATCTTTCGGTGGTCTCGGTGTAATGCTGTATGAACCGCGCCCCATGAAACTTTAACCACGGCCTGGTAGTGGCCTGTCCTATATCGTTGCCAGAAGCATGATTATGGCTAACTTTAACCTTAAATAAAATAAAAACTACTGAGGCTGGGGGCTGCAATTTGATATGTTTGATGATTGGAGGGTGGATGATCAACATACCAATTTGCAGCCCTCTAGCCTCAGTAGTTTTTAAGATCTGAGGGCGGACAGAAAAGGCGATTACACATTTTCTGCAGAAACTGCTGAATCATTCACTTTAATGTAATCACTTTTCGTATTGATAGGTATGACTTCACTAATTATATCCATAAATTTTTCTTTTTTTTTTTGTTTATGAGTTTATCTCTATAAAACTCTGTTTAAGAAGTAAGAATCTTTGTTTTGTCAGTTTCTTCAGTAGTTGGTATGGGGCGTTTGTTATTTCATCATATTCGGTGAACATGCGCTTTTACTTTTCTGTAAAAGAAAACTATTGAGATGGTTTTGTCTGTCCGTTGGCATTTTTCTGTCCGCCCTCAGATCTTAAAAACTACTATTAGCCTCAGTAGTTTTTATTTTATTTAAGGTTAAAGTTAGCCATAATCCTACGTCTAGCACCCCCACAGGTACTAAAAACACAGGCCACCACCGGTCCGTGGCTGAAAGTTTCATACAGCATTATACATTGTACAGAAAACTCGATTGCGCCGAAGAAACTTCGATGCAGTTTTTACTTTTAATTTCCGAAATCTTACTTCCTATTTTGTCAGCAGTCATCCACAGGGAAGAGGGCCGGTGATTTCTTTTGTTACTATAGAAGCCCATGAGTCTACGCAAGCCATAAATATGAACAAAATTACCGTTTTATATGTCTGCATAACCCGTTTTAAAAACCTTATCTAACTCGCCCATTTTGTCTAATGAACTGTCGAAAATCATTTCCTAATTAGATTCTTTTAACTACGAAAAGTTGTTGTTTCTGTCTCCCTTTTGGGGCTGGATGTCAGCAACTGCTGATATTAATTCATGATCTGACATGACAGCTCTATCTTATGCTGAAGCTTTATCGTTACTTTCTGTGACGACTACACAGAAGAATAGAATGCTATAGAATACAGAACCAAGGCCAAAGGCCAAGCGCTGGGACCTATGAGGTCATTCCGCGCTGAAACGAAAATTAACAATAAAGAAAGTTTTGCAAGGTGTAACAGGAGGAAAACCTCATAGTTACACTATGAATCAATTGTTAGGAGAGGGTAAAACGTAAGATGGGAGAGAGAGAATATGGTAGGAGGTACAGTAAAATGAATGAAAGGGGATGCCAACAGTGAACCGCACGAGGTGCACTGACGGCGCTAGCCCGAAACGGGATGCATCTAGAAGTTTTGCTCGTGCTTGTGATACGGCAAGTTTGTCTCGTATTTACTTTGATTCAGTTATTTAGAATTTTCTCGAGTTTCGATTGACACACTGACAGATCATCATTCCTGTCACCCAACATACATGTTTTTGTATTGTCGACAGAAAATGTTTGAAGAACTTCTTAAACGTAGTCGAAATCTTCTGCTAAATAAGGATGGCGGTACAACGCTCCAACTATGTTAAATGGTAATGAATTAAACAGAATTTAAACCTTTACATCTTGTGTATCTTGAAGCAGTGGTCGATCTGTTTTAAGGTGTACTCCTTTCAAATGATTTCTAACATACAAAGACACCATCTTTACCACTACCATTACGAAAGACAGCAAAGCACCATCGTCGGCTTTGCTTTATTTGCCTATGTCCTACTTAGTGTATAGAAAGCAAATTCTACTTTAGTGGCCTAGTTTGGTGTAGAACTCATACCTCAGTTTATAATCAAAACAGCTCCTTTTCTGTAACATGGTGATTGAATTCTCAACAGTTGAAACATCCCGCTTTCATGTTCTCGACATGTAGACGGCAGTTGTGGGTACTGTAACGGCAACTGGACCCACGAGTTATTTCTGAAGAAAGCTTGGCTGATGGTCCGGATTTTACAGTAGATATCCCAAAGGGACCTTTGTCCTTGGTGTTGGCCATGTTTCCAGAGTGGTTGTCCTCGGATATCCATCTCCTCGCGAAGATGACCTGACTGGGTTGTTGTATATGGGATCTGCAATGTTACTTTTGTTTGTAGTTTTTGTTAGCTCCTTGTGACGCTGTGGGAGAGCGAATTAAATTGAAAACGCGCTGCTGACTCCTCTTCGCGCATTAACAGTGAGGAGACCTCTGATGCATTTCACTTATTGCAAGTCATTACACGGAAGATGCGGGCATTTTTAGAACGCCATAAAAACAAAAGAGAATCTTCAGTTAAAAAGTACAAAAATATTCTTCAATCACAAACCGGAACAAAAATAATTCTATGTCATCGGAACAGAATTATTTTTCCGTGGGGGATGGTGGGGGGGATAAACATCCTTCAATCGAAGATTAAGAGAAAATATCCTCTAGCATAAATGAACCAAAATTATTCTCAACTGCCGCATAAAGAATTTCTTCACTCTCAAATGAAACAAAAATATTTTCATTCACAAACGGAAGAACAATATTCTTCAAACGAAAACGAAAGAAAAATATTCTTCAATAGTGAACATAGGAAAAATATACCTCGACTGCAAACGAAAGAAATAAAGTCTTCAGTCGCAAACGGAAGGAAACTGTTGGACAACTGTAAACTCGAGAAAAATATTCTTCAAAAAGGAATAAAGACATTCTTCGCTAGTCCGTTTCGAAAATATTTTGTACCGTTTTTGCTCATAAACGAAAACCCTTTCCGGTTACTTGTTCACTTAGATTAATTCTGCTCTGCCTTCCCAACCAATTTAGGAGGGAAAGCTTTAATAAAAATGTGAAGAAACGTTGACAAAGACCTACAATAATAAAAAGGAAATAACATTACACACCGGTTTTCTTGTAGCAAATACAAGTAACACCAAAACTTGCCCTTTTATTCTAGAAAGGAAATTTTTCCTAATAATAACCACTTATTATTATTACTATTAATATCTCTACGCCTTGTTTTTATTAGAGGTTTATTATTGTGTCTTGAATTTGATACGATACTGTTCTCTGGTTGGACTGGTGAGAAAAATAATTTGTATTTGTTTTCTGTTATCTTTGGATATTATAATGGTTAAAAGCTTTACTTTCATTTCCATTGCTTTTATACTGAGCTTTATGGGTAAGTTACTTTGTTTTACTATTAGTTTAATTTTGAATTATGTCAACATTAACTTCCTTTCAAGTTTCAATGCAAAAAAATTCGAGAGAGGAAGTCCACCAACAGCATTTATCAGATTTTCCAAATTAAAAACAGTTCCTCAGTCACAGAAACAAAAACGAAAATTTCTCCTAGGCCCTTTGACTTTCTATTTAGAGAGAGAGAGAGAGAGAGAGAGAGAGAGAGAGAGAGAGAGAGAGAGAGAGAGAGAGAGAATGCTGACAAGAATAATCCGTTTGGCTGAACCAGGTCTGACAATCCCTCGGACAAACACTCTTCAGAGTGATAAATTGCCAAAACGTTCGGGAAGAGCACGTAATTGTCACTGCATTTGGCCCGGAGGTGAAACAATTTTATTATTATTATTATTATTATTATTATTATTATTATTATTATTATTATTATTATTATTATTATTATTTACGCATGCAATCCCTGTTTTCTCTTAAACAATGAGATTAATCCACGTTTAATTTATTACGAGAAAATATGTTCGACAGACCTCCATTTAAGCCAATATAAACCTGAAACTTCTTTCCGTGATTCATTCTCTCCTAAAACATATTGGGATACCCGTTCCCTTTACAATGCCTTGTTAACTGAAGAGAGTGTCTGAAAGAGGCGGCCTGCTAGGACCTTTTATGCCCCGAAGCAGCCAAGGACCCTCCTATAACCGTTTAAACAAAGAGCTGAGCAAACACGAAGAGGGGAAAGACAAACCCCTCATAAAAGGGGAAAGAGCTCCCTTGAGGTCGCCTTAAATGAAGCAAACCTTCTTGACTTTTGAGATGAAGAAGGTTATGTATGCGATGGGAATAATTGAAACCCTCGGAAAAACACTTCTCGAATCCCTGGAACTCGAATGAACTCTGGATCAAGGTAACGATCGCTCATCATTAAGGTCATCATCCCTCATTATCATGATGATTCTCTCAACATGTCTAGCTCATAATACTTTCTCATTCCTAAAATAACACTCCCTCACTATCCAGATGATGCTCCCGCACGTATTCTGGATGGTCTCTCATTCCTGGTTTCTCAAAATCATATTCTCCCATAATAGGTACAACATTCCTTCACTATCAAGATGATGTTCTTGTACAAGTCAAGTATACCTTAGCTTAACCAGACCACTGAGCTGATTATCAACTCTCCTAGGGCTGGCCTGAAGGATCAGATTTATTTTACGTGGCTAAGAATCAATTGGTAACCTAACAACGGGACCTACAGATTATTGTGGAATCCGAACCACATTGTAACGAGAAATGTATTTCTATCACCAGAAATAAATTCCTCTAATTCTTCATTGGCCAGTCGGAAAATCGAACGCGGGCCCAGCAGAGTGCTATCCGAGAACAGTACCCACCCTCCAATGAAGAACTTGTTCTTTTACATTATCTATAGGATGATGATCTCTCATTATCTAATGGAAGTCTCTCAACATCAAGAAGTAGTTCAAGAAGGTCTCTCGCCATTCAGATGATACTATGTCACTCAAAATGACACATTCTCGCTATCTAGAAGATGTGAGCATCATCATAATACTCTTATCACCTAGACGATAGCTTCTCATTACTAAATTGCTGTCTAACTGTCACATCAAGACGTTCTCTCATTAAGAAGACAATACTCTCTCGCTATCTTTGTCAAGATAATACAGGCCTGTGAAAATTATAATCTCATAAACAATACAGTATTCGGAAGTTTTGGTTTCTGTAATCTATGCTACAAGAAAATGACACACAAAAAGAAATGGGAAGAATTCTCGTCATGAAATACCCACTGTCATTTATTTTGAAATTAGGACGAATGAACTTTTAATATCAGGGACCCGTAAAAAATATGAAGACGACAACAGAACGAGAAACAATGCCCTAAACTAGCCTAGAGAAAATAATTACAAAAAATTGGGAGGAATGAAAAACAGCTACAAATGACTTCTGGAACGATGGAAGCCATAAAACAAGAATTTTATAACCTTGGGTAAAATGTATAAAGAAATGTTAGATAGGAGATAAAATCGAGGCAATGAATAAATCCTTGAGCAAAATAAATTCCACTTCTTTGATAAAACAGCTTGTGTTCTGCCAGCGTAGACAAAACCCCGCAAGAGATGTTTGTACATAGAGTGTCATCAAAACAAGAAAAAATCTATTACTATTATTATTTTTCTTATCATTATTAAACCTATAGATGTACATATCCATTTGCACAAACAATCTTAAAAAAGTGGCGTTTTTCCTTACAGAGAGAGAGAGAGAGAGAGAGAGAGAGAGAGAGAGAGAGAGAGAGAGAGAGAGAGAGAGAGAGAGAGAGAGGACGTATGTGTGTGCGCGAGAGTAGGTGAGGGCGCACAAAAGGAGAAAACCTAAGGAAAAGTGAAAAAAGAGAAGCCAGCAGCTTGATCAAATACAAGACACCTGAACGATAAAACGAGAAAAATAAGAGGAAAACTGAACCCATTCCGAAAATGAAAAAACCGAATGGATCACGTGACAGAAATAGCAAACGAAAAAAGGAGGAGCGGCAATAAGAAAACGAAATAAAAAACCGATCCACTTTCGGAAATGAACCAAGTGTGCTGCAGAAAGCCGCCATGAAAATATATAAGTAAATAAAAAGTAAGAAAGAAAGAAAGAAAGAAAGAAAGAAAGAAAGAAAGAAAGAAAGAGAGAAATAAAGAAAAAGTTTATACCGAGAGTGTAGGTCTTGGTCTACACACTCATGCCGGTACCAAGTCCGGATATGAGAGGAGGGTTATGAACTTACAGCACGCCTTAGTAGTTGTTCAGTGCAAGCGGTAATGGTTTATAATGAGGGACCAAAGGTAACAAAGGCATACAGTATATAAGATGTAAATATAATGTAAAAAAAATCCTTTTAAGATAATGAAGTGATAATTTTTTTTTAAATTGGAATAATTGCAATGCAATTCTTTTTAAACAGTCATTTATGTGGCATGCTGGTGAACTAGTTAACAACATTTTTAAATAATAACGCTCACTCTAACAGCACGAACACCCAGGTTCGATTCCCTGGCAAGCCAGACTGCTTCAGCCACAGTGTGCCCTCTGCTCAATGAATCTGTAATTTTAGCTTGTGAAAACATACAAGTACACAGGCAAAAAAAAAAAAAAAACGTGATAACGGCAGCTTTATGTGGTTATGCGAAGGGGGATTCATCTGCCAACAACCCCGACCCCCTCTAAACACACACACACACGGTAAATAATGTTCCATTCCCAAACCAATTCCAAAGAAAAACAAAACTGGTGTATTAAAAATGACTCAGAAAGACAACTAAGTCTCCCTCCACCCTCCCCCCCCTTTTTTTTTTCTTCATATCTTGAAAGGTCCCAAAAATAAGTGAATAACAAAGCCCGTTTCAAAAGAAAACAATCCTAAGCGAACGATCCTAGAGTAAGACTCCAATCCTTGCATTTTACATAAAAATAAATCTATTTCTTTCCTCGTATTCGGAAACGAACCAAATAAAAAAAACATACTCGAACCTATTTTAAAAAATAAAACAATAACAGTATTAAAAAAAAAATAAGCTCCCGCGAGGAAGATACGAGAGAGAGATCAGGAGATATGCCATTCCAAAAGTGATGCAGAATCCACCTCGATTATACTAATGAATACTTAATCCCCCGGAGAAATCTCCCGACGAACTCATCACATTAAAACGGATTTCGCCGATCCAGAAGGCGTAATCCACGCAAGAATGATGATCAATAGGCCAGAGCTGTCGTTTTCCCGTTTCAAAAACGCCACATGCACACACACTACCATACCACTGATGTTACAGAGAGGATGCAGTCCAAAACAGAATAACTCCTTTGATACCCTAGAAAACAATATTTTCTCTCCAAAAAACGCGAGAGAGAGAGAGA
Source organism: Macrobrachium rosenbergii (assembly GCF_040412425.1). Classification (NCBI taxonomy): domain Eukaryota; kingdom Metazoa; phylum Arthropoda; class Malacostraca; order Decapoda; family Palaemonidae; genus Macrobrachium; species Macrobrachium rosenbergii. The sequence continues at coordinate 25,483,381 of NC_089770.1, read as the reverse complement.
GAGAGAGAGAGAGAGAGAGAGAGAGAGAGAGAGAGAGAGAGAGACTGGCGAGCACACACCCACACATACACACAGACGGTGCAAACTATTTTAGTAAAATCATCGTTTATGATGCGACTGAAACATCCGTTCAAATGTAACCTGTACTGAGTAACTCCATTCCTCGAGCTGCTTTTTACACTTTCACATTTTGCTATGGAAATTTACTTGACACGTTAATGATCTCATGGTCGTCTTTCGTGAATAAATTTTCACATTTTCATTAGTAACAACCAAAATAGGAGGGATTTGAACCACTGACCGGGTTAGCATCACATCCACCCCTGATGTCTCACCGGTCAGAGGTTCAAATCCCATGACAGGTTTGCCCTTTCATCTATTTCCAAACGAGACTGCAGGTTTGTAATTACAATAATGCCATGAATCACTCCAGTCATTCAATTCCTATTCCATTTCCTTGGCTGCGGCAGCGCTGTTAAAGTATCATTCTCGGATCCGCCTTCTCAACATGAAAGAAAAAAAAACACACAGACACACAACCGAAAACAGAACGCCTGGGACGTTATTCTAGAGACTAGACTGCATTTTCACTTAACTTTTCTCCCGCGTCAGCCATCCTCAACTTCCACGAATTCTGCAGAAATAGTTAACAAGAAAAACAATTCCTTTCGGCTGAAAGGGCCACCTAGAAAACAGTTTTGTTTCGGGCCAAAACGCTTAGCTGAAATTAAAGGGAAGAAGTTAATTAGCAACACAATCGTTTCGCCTGGGAAGCGCTAATTTCCTGCCGCACTTAACCAGGAAAGTACGGAACCTTCTTATTTTATGTATTATTATCTTCGAAAACGGTGACGTTAAAATCAACAAGTATGCAAATGACTTGCGTAAAACTTGACGAAAGAACCTGAGCCAGCTTCTGAAGGTTTTGTGTCATTATTTTGTTAAATTTTAACCCTAAATTATAAAGGATTATTATTATTATTATTATTATTATTATTATTATTATTATTATTATTATTATTATTATTATTATTATTATTTTACAAGAAGGAAACGGTAAAAAAAATTTCGGGTTTACACACTAATAATAGTAACAAAATTATTAATACTATAAACAGATAAATGAGATTGTGTCAAAACCTTCGTGTACAAGACATTGTGACCCTATTTAATTATCAGGCAACAGCAAAAGAAGTACCTATTTCATGAAGGATGCATACCACTTCTTTAGGATAATTAACCTAGTAATAGACAGTCTTTCATTTGTTGTGTTTATCATTATAATTATAAAATAACCAAAACCGTATTCGCCAAATAGTAGTAGTAGTAGTAGTAGTAGTAGTAGTAGTAGTGATAATTGCAGTAATGACTTTTTATGGAAATGACTTTAAACAGTAAGTTATAATAATAATAATAATAATAATAATAATAATAATATAATGATGATGATGATGATGATCTAAGGCACATAAAATCTAATAATAATGCTCATCCTTTTCATTACGATCATGATGGCAAAAATCCTAAATATTTAAATGAATCTCATAATAACAGAAATAATATGATGGTGATGTTAACGACTGTCATCTAAAGGATCTTTTAGGATGGCAGGCTAAGACCCTTGAGCCTACCCATTAATTCCAGCCGCTCACAAACGTATCTCACAGCAATATAAACAGACTAAACCGAAGACCTTTAAACCTGGTCAATCGAGATCTCTGTCACCGCAGCATCACTTATTCATCTTACATCTTCCCAGCCTATTGAATCCGAGCCAGCCTCCCTAACATCCCCCAACAAGAGACCAGCCGAGGTCCGTGGGTTCTGGGTTGACGGAGCCTTTGAGAGGACCCTTAAATTATCTTTAAGGCAGGACAAAGGTGCAAATGGTGGGATGGAAGGGTGTAGGGAGAGGTAGTATGGAGGAGGGAGGGAGGGAAGGGAGAAGGGAGGATAGTGATGCCGTGGAGGTTCAGTATGTGATATGGAATGTTACACTATGGTCCAGGTTGGGTGGAGGAGAGGCAAAGGGGGAAGGGTGTGTGCTGACGGAGGGGGTCGGGGGGGAGGCTGGGGGTAGTGGTGGCGGACGCAGCAGGGAGGGTGTGCTTATGGACAGTGACATACAGAATAGTGAAAGGGGGGAGGGAGAGAGGGGAAGAGTTTCTGGAGGAGTGCAGGAGATGGGAGTAGTAGAGTGCAGCGAGCGGTGAGGAGGGTGAAAAGTGGTGAAGGTGGTAGAAGGAGAGAGTGCAGTGAGATGGGGGCGAAGGAGGGAATGATATGTGTGAAGGGGGGAGGAAGGAGATGTGTGATGGAGGGGGTTGGTGGAAGTGGTACAGATGGGAGGGAGAGACGATATAAATGAGTGTGTATTGTGGCGGTTGATGAAGCGGTCTCCCTTCTTGTCAGGGGATGAGAAGTGACGATTTTAGTTGGGTGTGGTTGTGGTGGAAGCCCACCCGCCCCCCTACCCGATACAGAAAGGGAAAGAGAGAGAGAGAGAGAGAGAGAGAGAGAGAGAGAGAGAGAGAGAGAGAAGGGTTGGAAGTGGGGGAGGAACACAAGCAAAGAGAAAGAATAAAAGAACTTAAATGAGAGAGAGAGAGAGAGAGAGAGAGAGAGAGAGAGAGAGAGAGAGAGAGAGAGAGAGATTGGGGAGGCAGGGAGTTCATTATATCTATCGCAGCAAGGTGCCATCTCATTTCCTACATTATTGCTCTTTATGTATCTGTTCAGGGTCCTTTCCACCACCTTACAATACTTTTATTATGGCTATCTGCATATCTTAGTAGATATATTTTCGCATGGGTATATTTGGCAGTGAACGTGTGTGTGTGTGTGTGTGTGTGTGTGTGTGTGTGTGTGTGTTTGTTTAAGCGGGGGACGGAGGAGGGAAGGCGTGAAACAGAAAGAAGAATTTGGACTGTAAAATAATTTTAAATTTGAAAAAAAACACCGTCATAATGGTCTCCTGCAACTTCGAAAGTTATAACCATCCTACTTCGACTGCAATCCAAGGGATAATATGATCATAAAAAACAATAATATTAATGATAGGGTCAGGAGAGAAAGTGAGTATTAGTCTATCATCTTGAACGGTCGTTTGTATCAGTGAGACGTCATAGCTCCTAGTTTGCCGTTTCATAGCAGCCACAGAAGGCGAGAATATCAAACCTGAATTAGGTGAAGTAACAGTTTGGCAGCTATTTGACCGAATATGCTGTTTCGAGATGTTTCAACATGAAGAATAGTGTGTATATCTTCCAGTCGAAATATTTGGAGTGATCATGTCTCTCTCTCTCTCTCTCTCTCTCTCTCTCTCTCTCTCTCTCTCTCTCTCTCTCTCACAAAAATGATACACCTCTGTTTCTTTAAGGGCCGGTGCTGGAAGGAAAGGTAACATATTGCCTGGCAGGCAAAAATGAAGAAGAAAGGAGCAGAGTGTGGGAGAGAATTCCATATCATGTAAGTAAAGTATCACGGAGTAAATGTGTGAATCAGTGATTTAAAGGTGCAATATGGGCCGCCTACGAGGCATCCTATAAAGTGAATTACAGTTCATAATTATAATTCAGCTTTCCTGAACTTACGGCGATCTGATTACCTGTACTAAAATGTTGGGATATGTAATCATCTTTGTATGTCTGTCAGTCTGTCGGACTGACCATACAATATCATAGAAGATTTCGATGACATTTTGTCGAGGGATGACCAACAGGCCAAGGAACCGTTGATTACATTTTGGGAAAGATCCGAACCGGGATCTTGATGCGGTTCAAGATGCAGGTCCGTGACTTTTTAACACTGCAAGGTGAAGTAACTTTGGGTTTCTAATAATAAATTATTTTGACGCTGGCGGAGGTATGCGATATCTCAAGGCATTCTATTTCATGCTTGTTTATTGATGCTCACGATGCATCATGCGACAAACAAGAATCATCATTTGATCCTGCATTTTATTTCCTAAATCAGCATCAGTAGCCTATCCCGTAAGGTGGTTCTCGACTCATCTGAGCTGATGTCAGCTTGGGAAATCTCTCCCCGTTTCATTTTTTTCTCTTACAAACTTCCATCTCGGGCTAATCTCTTTTCTTTCTCTTTTATATTTTCTCCTCTGACTGGGGCTAGATAAAGACATATGTTTACCAGTCCCTTGGGACTTGGCATTTAAACAGAAAAGATTTACCGATACAAAACAGAACGGATACTACAGTACTGTTGCCACCTTTACATAGCATGGAATGAATGACATAAAATTACTTGAACTATAATTTTCAAATTACCATTGAATGCTCACTAAAATGCAGTTTTCATGGTACTCATCATTATTCTCAAACAAACACAATGCCATTACATGAAAACAATATTGTTGAAAAAAAAATTACATTATAAGTTACCCAACCAAGTACAGAGGAAGCCAAAATCTATCATTTATTTCCCCTTAAATAGATGACAATCATTCACAAGACGGTATAGGAACACCTCGAGTGAGAGAGAGAGAGAGAGAGAGAGAGAGAGAGAGAGAGAGAGAGAGAGAGAGAGAGAGAGAGAGAGAGAGAGAGAGAGGACGGAAAATGATGGAATGGGGCCAAGAAATATGGGAAACTGGCAAAGAGGAAGAGGTATGGCATTTCAAAGCGCTGCTTGCCAGCCATCCAATGCACCGACACACACACATGTGCAGAAAACTCGAAACCATTCATGCAGAGACACGTATGCTGACATCTCTCTCTCTCTCTCTCTCTCTCTCTCTCTCTCTCTCTCTCTCTCTCTCTCCACCTGGGTCCGGTTCTCCTCTCATGTATATAACAAACATACATATATAATATATATGTATATATTGTATGAATGTATAATATATATATATATATATGTATATTTACATATATACATTAATATTATATACACATAATACATGGGTTCGCATTCCCATCCCTTACACATTTATTTTGCTATTTGTTAACAACAAATATACGTATCTACAATTAATGTTGTATTATATATATATATATATATATATATATATATATATATATATATATATATATATATATATGTATGTGTGTGTGTGTGTGTGTGTGTGTGTGTGTGTGTGTGTTCAGTGCTACTCATAAATTTATACTATATATTTTTTGTATACATAGAAATTATATTCTGTGGAAGCTAATTATGATCCAAACAAATAAATGATAATTATTATGAATAAAAATAATATGGAACGGCGCGATACAGAGGCTACGGCCAACACCAAAGTCAGGAACACAGGTCACTGGTCACAAGTCGCTACCAGCGCAAGGCTAGTGAATATGAGGCAAAATGTATAGGCCACGAACGGCGTCACTTATGCTTCACACAATTCACTATTATCATTAAAAAACTGAACATTCATATTGGAGAAGCTTAAAATTCCAATAACTTGCAAAGTGATCTTCAAAAATCCAGAATGCTTATGAGTAACTATATAGAAAACGGATGACAGAAAATAACAATCAGATAATAATAAAAGAAAATAAAAATCAAATAATAGTATAGATAAACCAACATATGAGTAGACTTGTACATACACAAATCACAATACAGGCCAGAAACACTAAGGTGCTGGTACACAGAACCTCAAAAAGTAGTATAACAGACTCATGTCAACTCATGAGCGTTGGTTTCAATAACACAGATAAGGAAATCGTTTGCCGATTTAGATTAAGCCCGCCTAACGCCAGCACGGGCCCTTGCACAAAAGCGGCGTAAGCTGCAAAAGGGATTAACAACAACTCTGGACTCGGTTACCTAACGGAGACGAAAGCCGGGGTAAAGAGTGCAGTAAACAGTAGACTGATCAACTTACCAACTGGATCTGCGACTGCGACAGAGGAGGGCATCTCGGGACACGAAAACAGAAACCGTGGAAACTGACACACGTCAAGTATCTGGAAGATAATAGGAAAGCCATATTGAACACAAGTGTAAACATTGTATTCATGAATATTTATTACACATGGATAAACCTGAACAAAGCATGAGAGAGGATTGATAAATTGTCGCTGAAGGGCGATACAAATAATTGAAGCGTCGGGACTTCGCATGCATCCATTAAAAAAAAACCATCCTGGAAAATTATTCACACCCGGAACCATCTCAAGTAAATACATTCTTCCTTAGCTCACAACCCTACCCTCTACAAAAAAAAAGTCCAAGATAATCTTTTTAATTATCTTATGAACTGACAAAGAAACAAAAAATAGCCTAGAATTACTATCACACCATAGGCGGAGGTCAAAATTGGATGGGTATAGTAGATACAATATTAAAAAAAATCATTAGTACGTCATTTTACAATATTCGTGCATATACAACGGTTTTCATACGCAAAATCTCGTTAACTAAAATAATATAACAGTAAAAAACTTACTTTAGTCGCGGGTGAAAACTTTTGAATATTTCAGTGCTTCAGCAGAAGTCTAGACATTATGGGCTGCCCAAGAGCAAGAGACCATACTGCATAAGCAATGCTCAACAAAAAGAACATTTACGAAAAGTCCAAAAATACAAAAGAACATAAGATTCCGGTGACATTAACTACAGACGATGATGAGCGTATTTTTATTTCGTTATTCCTATCCCACTCTTGCTCTGTTATCAACTAAACATTTCTGCCTAATATATTCTCTTCATCATCACCTTTATTACCACACCACTACTACTACTACTACTACTACTACTACTACTACTGTTATAATTCTTACTGCCACGTCAGTACTACCCACAATCATTTCTAGGAAAAGAAACCTAATCATCTTAAAAGAATAACCCGGAGGAATAATCCTTCAGCCATCTTCCAGAATTACCTGAAACAGGGACCCGATACCACTGGGCTCTCTGATAATCACCTGGAATATCGTCTCTTTATAAAACATCGAAGGTTTTCAGGAAAAACGTCTTCTTGACCTTCGTCGGAGAACAGACTAAAAGTGGAACATGCATAAGAATATATCCCATGCATCGAGTTTCTTACATTAACACAAATGCCGACGGGATGTTCCTTCTCGTGAACTTATCTAGCTAAAATTAGAGATTTACAAGAAAGAAAAAGCTCCTTTACAGCGAAGAGGACTGACTGTGGAGTTCGCAACTTCCAGGGAATATCTGTGGGACTGCCAAGTATGATGTCAGCAGCGCAACAGAGAGTGTTGAAGGCATTCGGTCAATACCCAAGAGTGAAAGACACAAGGAAGGAAAACGCAAGTACTAAACCATTTCAGAGAGCAGTCCACGGGCTTTTCAAATACAAATCTTCAAAGCGTGAAGGATTGAGTGCATTACGGGGGAGAGGAGGACAGAGGGCGAGGGTTACTTGCATATCGAATAAGGATGTTTTAGTACGTCAGGATATCACAAGACAACATAAATCGCCGGGCCACGCCATCCCGTCCATTGTGTTGTCACTCCAAAAGAATATAATTACTTTCAAAGTACATAATACTTGTAAATGCAAGACCTAAACGTGAACGTTATTTACCAAGCATCACGATTTCAGGAATTATTTCAACGAAATTATGGTAGCCCAATAATTACTAAAAATTTAACATACTTATACACATGGAAAGTCTGTATGTATTATGTATACATGTATATTTATTTATTTTTTCATTTATCAACTACTGAGGAGAGGATGCCACACGTGCCCTTTTTAAACCTAGCTGAATCCACAACAGCCGCGTAAGTTCAAGAAGTCTGACTCACTGCTGTGGTATACAAAGGCACAACAGGTTCTAGCGGAGCATTTCCACCAATCCTCGTGCAAGAGCCAAATCTGGTACCTCTTCCTCGGTAAGTGAGAATGCTACCCACCACACCACAAGGTACTGTATATATATATATATATATATATATATATATATATATATATATATATATATATATATATATATATATATATATATATATAATTTTATAAATATTACTGCTGTTCGCCCTCGATGTATTTAGGTGTAGGAATATCAGTCAGATTGACCTCGACAGAGGTAGGCCAGGCAATTCAAAATAACGATCACAGCAGAGACAGATGGCGCCTGAGCATAGGTTGGGTAGTTCAAAAACAAAATATGCTATGGCATTTCACTCAATCGTCTCTACCCTTTCCAAAATGTAATCTCTCTGGGTGGTTGTCTGGGTCTTCGCAGGTAAAGCATATATGCCAAATGTATAACAACAACAGCGAGATAAAATCGTTTCTCCCATTACAGATATCAAATAAAACCTTTTTCGTTACGCAGATTCCAAGTCTATTACATAGGTTCACGATTGATAATGTTTTTTTAAGCAATTACAAGAAACGGAATCAGATTTTCTATCAATATGGCATCTCATTTTGGTGGTGTTGCCAGTACCTCACACACGGATCACGTGCGTTTAAATCCACCGCTTAAATTTTCTCTACCTTTCGGTGGTGGGAGTGTATTATGTCGAGGCATTTCTCGTTTCTACATATAGACAGGTAAAGAAACGAAGGAAATATGAAATAAAGCATAACAGTAAGTTTGGCAAGAGAAAATAAACATTCGTATACAGACAGATCTCTGTCTCTCTCTCTCTTTAAGAAGGTTGATCCAAAATTTCTCTTGGAAAGGCAAGATGTAACTGTAGCTCGGTCAAGATTTTGAGAGAGATGTCAAGGAGTCAGGGCAGAAATTCGTGTATCTCGACGAAACTTGGGTCAATCAAAATTACACTGGGCTCAAGTGAAGTCTTATATGGCGAAAAGAATACGTTCAAACTGGCAGACCTTAAAATTTTAGTGCAGGAAGCATCGAACAATGTCACGGCGGAAAACTGGAAGAATGCAGCGAGCAGAGAAAATTCAAAAAGAGGATGCCCGGCAAGATGTGGCTGTAGACAAGTTGGTTGACAGTTTTGTCATCAACATAGCTGATAGCTCTGATGACTAGTTTTCTGAATAAATTATATATAAAAAGAGGATTAGGCCCAGAAGCCTCTCTCGAAAAACAAAACGCACCTTGACTTTTCCCTCAGTGGTGGTGTGCAAAAAAAGTTTGATTGAAAAAAAGTAGTCTTTTAAACCTTAAGATGATCGTTACTCCTCGTTATAGATAATAAGGCGACAAAGAAGTTTATTTTAATTCGTAAGAAAAATGAACAAGAAATATATCTATTTTGCATTAATTAAATACTTTTAAGTATCTAATTGTGTAATAATGATAAATGTACATCTATCTACAAGTACTGACAAAATAGATAAGGTGATCATTAAAAAAAAAAAAGCCGTAAGATTTAGAAAAGAGAGAGAGAGCAGGGCGGAGTAGGAAGGAGATTAAAGTACCTGGAAATCAAAAGCCCCAAAAATCTTATAAGTATAGCCTCAGGGTTTGTCTCGAAGACATTTAAAGGTCTGTCACACACGTGTCAGTAGCCTGTTTTCGTAAAACTATTAGGGCAGATCTTTAAAAGCCTCGCCAGAGAGATCTATTCGTTGGCAATTGTCCCAATACCTTTTTTACTCTATCTCGGCGAAATCAAGGTCGGATTGCCTAGGCAAGAGACCGCCTCATTTGGGAAATACAGATAACGAACTGGTAGCGTGTTTTGTTCCTTACTCCACTTTGCTCCTATGTCGCTCATTGTTTGGGAAGACTGGAACCGACTCCTGTATCCATCTTCTGTATTTAATACCACGTTCAAGGTAAGTTCGATTCTTGTTAAAGCTTCGTCGATTGAGATTTTCTGTATTTCCGTTTTCTTTGTTTCATTCTCCAGCCACCACTTACGGATATGCTATTACGAAGTCTAGATTAAGTCATTATTAAAGTCCCTTAATTCGGGATTTGAAGCAAGTCATTTTTTTCTGGTATTCGTTATGCCTAGCGCTCATTTGGGGAACCGTTGTATCTTCTGTATTTAATACCATTTTAACTTAACTGGTGACGTTCATCATAAAGTCCTTGAATATTCTTTGTTTAATTAATTAACGTCTGTCTTTGAGGTTAACTCTTGGCTTCAAGAGACAGGTTACATGTATTCTTGGCCTGCAGGGCCGTGCAACTTTACGTAAATTAACCAATAACTGATTAGCCAAGACACACACGTAACAATATATATATGTATGTATATATATAATAAAATGTATATACATATATATATATATATATATATATATATATATATATATATATATATATATATATATATATATATATTATATAAAGGCTGTCTTTTGCAAAATATTACTTTAAACACATTAAACGTTTGCTTCATTAATGAAGTGCTTGACGAATCACTTAATAATTCCACTATTTGGTGGTCTTTGCAATATCACTCACTGATCTATCAATCACTGGATACATTGTGCCTTCTTCAGAAATTCCCAATCAATCTAATTTTCCTTATAAACAAATACAAGTTAATATAACAAGCCTATTCCAGTCAACAAAGGGAACTATCTCGCAGACAAAAAGCTAATCGATCATCTTGTAATATGGAAATCTTGTGTAAATGAAGATTACAACGCGTGAAGACTTTGTTACGAGGAACCCTTTTGAAGGAAGTTTTGCGAGATGGCTGAGTGAACATTAGAGAGATCAGGTCGGTAAGAAAAGGCTGAAATGGTTAAAAGAGGTGAAGCGATGCGAAAAATATATTGCAAAAACATGGGGCTCTGAGTATGGCCAGGTGGGCTGGCTGTACACGTGGATGCAGGTGTCAAATGAGTCTACTTCTTGTTCTCCTTTTTTCGCTTCTTCAGCCTCTTTTCGTAAAGTCCCTTTGTCCCATGCTGACTATGGGGTCGACGTCCCACCTTCTCATTTAGAAGGCTTCCTTCCTCTATTTCTTACACCTTTAATTAGGGAGACATCAGGGAGCGCCACCAGGCAACTCCGGCGGAGACAGGAAACTGAAAATGGCGGTGCTTAATTAAATGGACCTAAAGACCCACAGATATTACAGGTAGGACTGCACCCAACCGTACATAACATGACAGAAATAAAGCGGGGAAAGGAAATTTATGCATGGGATATTTCAGAAGCAAATGATTTCTTAAAAGAAGCAGCGTCGACTCCTTGCATCGTAGATGTGTTAAAAAGGATGGGAGGCTATGATATCCATGACAAACACAATTACATTAACTTTAAGATTAGTCGTTATCAACGTGCTAATAAAGAAACGAGACACGCTCTCCAAGAGGATGGATGGAGGAGGAACTGACGTCTTCTTGTCCTCCAAGGCCACCCTTTCAGAGTAAAAATAAGATATCAGTCGAGGCAAAAATAACGCTTTGAAAGCCACTGAGTGAATAATGTTGTTTGGCAAAACCTTTTCTCTTGTCAATCTGCTCTTAATCAATTAATGCAACCTATCCGGGCTAACTCGTAAAAAGAGATAAAAACCACTGGGAGGCCCAAAAATAAAATAAAAGCAAGAGAAAAGGAAAATGCAAGAGACAGGAAATCTGGACCTTCGCAGACCCTTGGAGGGTTAAAACTCTAATGTAAATTCCTTGTAAAGGAGACACGCACGACGTGTCCCCGTCCCCACTAAGATCCTAGGCGTCCTACCAGGGTGGAAAAGGGACTCCCCCAAAACTAACAGTTAGTTGACAACTGGACATCTATTGGGGATTCCTGGAAAAAAGGGACAAGGAAGAATAAGAGTTCATGTTGTAGCAGAGACGTTCGACCAAGCCGACGGATTACAGAGAGATCGTATCAAACTTTTCTGGAAAAATGGCGAAGATGTGTGACAGAAATAAAAAAAAATGGATGCAAGGTCTGGGGGAAACATGAAAACGAACTTAGATAACAATACTTTAAAACACCATCAATATTAACTGTTGAAAATTGATATCTTGTGTAAAAAAGGGCGACTGCGTGCGTGCGTATATTCTGCGTTCCTTGACGCCCCCACCTTCCCTAGACCGTGACTGAGGACGAAAAAAATGCACAAAGGAGTACTTAGGAATGAAACAAGAAAAATACTCAATCCTCTAAGAATTCACATAAAACATTTAGATAACTATTCCAGATATTGAAAAACACATTTGAAGACACACACAAAAAAAAACAGTACATTGACAACTGTCTTTCTTGATCAATTTTTGTACAATATAAATAAATGAAGGGAACCTCTCTCTGGTTTTGGGGAGTGATAATTGTCTGTGAAGATATACAAAAAAAAATAACAGACAAATTTTACGATAAGAACAGCATTAATAGGGGCTGCTCAAGAAACAAGAGCCCTTGCTGGCAAATGATAATCAAACAACGACAGGAGAGGCACTTATATTCACATGACTCGATAAAGACGTGGAAGGTGAAAATATCAATGAGACCTTCAAACGTATCATGAGGTTCATGAACTCTTAGGTGTTCAAGGGGTACTTCACTGAAATACCCCAATTTCATTTTATTACGATGTTAAAGATTAACTTAAAGATAAATTCATTACATTTTCAACAAACTGATATATTCATTGTGGTATCACGGAATGATATCCACTCATTTTATGACCTACTGTATGTCAGGTCTTGTAACTAGTGGGGGCTTTGTGGAAAAACAAATGGTTAAGAACCCCTACGTCCTTCATTCAGTTTTAAAAACTTCTCCAATCAGACATTAAACAAAACAAAACAAAAAAAATTGGAATACAGAGAGAAGCAAAAACATAAACAACAAAATAACGTCAAACTCTCCTTCCTATACAGAACAAAAATACGATATCTGAGAAATTTCGTAAAGCACATTGCCTTTACATATCAAATGGATGGATTAAATGTATGACTGCCAAAGTAAATTTACTTTGCATCAAATGTCAGCCATATTCATTATAAATGAATAAACCGAACAACATCAAATAGCAGATGTAGTAGTGAAATGTGTGTGTGTGTGTGTGTGTGTGTGTGTGTGTGTGTGTGTGTGTGTGTGGTAAGGGATTGGCGTGGTTCTGCTGAGCCTTCAGTGAATGTGTAAGAACTGTCTGATGCCGTGACAGTCTTCCGTAAAGACGGGTCAGTACTAATGCCATAGCTGAAGGATGAATGGAGCAGTCACTGCTAAATTGCTTACAAACGAACAAACTGATATCAAGCATTACAGGAGTTAAGAAGACGGGAGGAAACAAAGGGCTATGAAAAAATTTTGTTTGATGTGGAGTTAAGTTCCGGATGTAGGTAGTCTGACCTACATTCCTTAAATCTAAATCCTTTTTTTATAATAATTTTAGGAATCAGTTGCTTGGGAAGGCACTAGACTTAAAAAAAAATGTATTAACGACTCCACAACCGAAAGCAAGCACTGAAAAGAAAATATAGGACTAACACTACTACCCACTTACGATCATGCCCATATCCTAATACTGTTCAAAAATATGCGCTGTTATTATTATTATTATTATTATTATTATTATTATTATTATTATTATTATTATTATTATTATTATTCGCATAAGGGCCAGTGAGAGTTTACTTCTCTGGTGGGGCGAATCACAACATTTTATCACAAGAAGATCTCCTTTGTCAAGCAGAAAAGTCTTCGTCTTCAAATATGCACTTTTGTCTTTTGACTTTTTGAACTCCTGGGCAATTTCGTTTGCTTTAATTTTTCTGTGAGTCTTCAAAAGTCTTTGGGTAATTTCGTCTCAAGAGACTTGGTTTTTGTTCAGACTCTCCACGCAGGTCATCGATTCACACACAATCACGCATGCACACACTCTGCTCACTTGGGGGAGGGGCTGGGAGATGAGGGGTGGGGCCCAGATGTGCTAAAGGAACGGTTTCATGAAACTTAACATCATCATTAGGAAGATGGCCCGTCCTTTCTTCTTCTTCTTTGATTGAAGAGAGCTTTCAGTCAAAAGACCGAAATCGCATTCTGGAGAGAGAGACACGACTGCAAAAAAAGATGTTAAGAATGATGATAAAAAAAAAAGCACAAATCGATTAACTTCAACATTTCACGTGGGCGACGCAGATTGGCTTCTTTCTATTGAAGCAGATTGAAAGAGATGTTGCCGATCTCGCGGGCTCCTCTCTCCATCCCACCCCTTCCTCCCTCCTTTCCCATATCCCCTTCCCCCATCTAGCATCTTAACAATCCATCCCCTTCACCCATCTCGCATCTTAACAATCCATCTCCTCCTTCCCCCTCAAGTGTGAAGTCTTCCCACAACTTCTTACTCTACCTTATACCCAGGATCCAGAGAAGTTCTCTGGATCCTGCTTATACCCTTGTCTGCCTGCCTCTTCCTAAACCAACACCCCTCGACGTTCCCCACCTCCCTAACCCCAACCCACCAGCTCCTATCTACTTTCTTTATCTTGTATCCCAACCCCATCTCACTTCTTCTCAGCCTTTCATCTCTATCTGCTTCCCATTCCTGATTCTTCATCATCATATATCGAACTCTTCTGCAATGTCACACATGGTCCTTCCCCTCCTCCTCATGCCATCATGCCCTCCAGACACCTCCCCCCAAAAAATCATTTGTTACCGCTATCTTGCACCTATCTACTTCCTCCTCCCCCTCCTCCTCCATCGCATCACATAATGCCAATCATTTATAGTTCGTTCCTGCATATCATTCACCTTTCATCACTGTGACACAATGGGGCCTAAGAGATTGTTAAGTCACCCATTACGCTGCAAGACTGTCTTTCTTTGCTGATGTGAGATGTTCTTTTCAAAATAATTACTTCTGTGCCGGTGTACACATCATCATCCCTATTATTATTATTATATTATTATTATTATTATTAAATTACAAAATCATTATTTATAAAATTATTTACAAATGATAAAATAATTATGCTTTCAGGCCTGTAGCTCCTTCTTCTGTATCTCGAAACTCCTGATTTTATCATTTTAAAATTTCAGTTTACTACATAAATGGTTTTATTTTATAAACATATTCACGGGATTGTGAAGAAGATTTGCATTATTATTATTATTATGCAGTCTGTATTTCTGTATGGTTTTGAACTGAAGTATTCCTATATCATTGTTACTATTATTATTATTTAGCTACTGTATCTCTCCATGCTATATGCATACTGTATAAGACCATGACTCAAAGAGTCTTTTATTATTATTATTATTATTATTATTATTATTATTATTATTATTATTGGTTAGGCTACATAAACATGCCACTGTCGCTAAGGGCTTCATGTGGACAGTTGACAAAATTCCGCCTTAATCAAACAGACAATATAAACAACAGCTTGTTGTAATGCGCACGAAAGTAGCAAGAAACAACAACAGTAACTGGATCATACAACCCCTTCTTCTTTGTTATTTATTTTGTTAGCCGAGACCTCCTTTTGTCGATTATTAACATAACTGCTGTCACATTCTCTGTCTAGCTTCGATCTATTTAAACTTTAAACATAAAAAGTAAGAATTAAATATAAAAAGTAAGAACAAAATTCCTTCAGCTATGTACAACTTTTTGTGACAGGGAACACGATATACACCAGGGGTGACCAAACTTGCTGAATGTAAGAGCCACAAATGATAAAGCTCAGATGGATGAGAGACGCAGAACATGGACAAAATTTATACATACGTTTTTATTGTTACACACACATTTTGTTACAAATATTTTATATAAATTTTAGGAAACGCATATCAAAAGCAATGATATTTATTCATGCATCCAGCTTTTAAACTGTTAAATCTGTACTAGTTTCAGCAATCACAAAGACACAAATATGTAAAAGAAGTAAACCAAAAAATTAGCGATATATTAATCAGATTTCCACCTTACAAATTTTTTATAACAAAAATACAATGCTACAAATATCAGGCTACTAAAGATGCCATTTACTGCTCGTAGTGATCTTGCGGGTCTCCGTCTTGGCCGTAAGCCATTTAAAATCTAGCTGATATGATGTCAGACATGCATGAATTAGCTCTGTCAGGTGTTGGTTTGTACGAATTGCACAATGCTTTTTCACAGAGTACAGTGATTCACAACAGCATGTTGTGCTGGAAAATGCAATGAGTCGCGCACCAGTTTTCTTTAGTTCAGGATATTTCATTTCCCGAACTTGTTTCTAGAACCCAATTGTAGACTGGGACTTATGGATCATCTTCAGACCCACGTCCTCTTGTAATTCCACCAGTTCCATTTCCACAGCAAATGATTCCGTAACCAGGAGTTAGGGAACTGGACAGCCATCATTGACCACATAAACCGTGATGGATTTACAAGAAAGGTAGAGCAGGGCTTCAGCCTCTCCGAGTCATCAAATATGGCTATGAAATTATCAAGCAGTCCTTGTAATTTACCTCTGTGTTCTTCTAGTTTATAGCCTTTTATTTCTGTATATCAGGATATGAATTTACTCTCTTACTGAGATATGGGAAGTGACTAGTTTCTTGACAATATATCTCTTTACAAATTTGTTTATTTTTTTCTGAAAGCTGAAAATTTTTTTTAGTACGGTCAAGAAATATTCTTATCTTTCCCCTAAAGTGCCATTTTGAGAGTTTGTAGATGATTCATTATATCAGTAAGGAACATCAGATCTTGCATCCGTTCATCATTTTTCAGTTGAGGATAGGATCTTCTATTTTCTTTATGAAAAGTAAAAATAGTCTCCAACAGAACCACAAACTTACTCAAGACACTGCTGGTTGACAGCCACTTCACAATGAAGTAGAAACAGACATCACTAGGTTTATCCCTAACCTCCAATTCTTCAAAAAATTCCTGAACCGCCGGTGGGTCTTCCCGTTTGCGCGTATGAAATTGACAATTTCGAGAACAGCTCTCATAATGTCTTCATACCTGAAGAATCTGGCTGCCAGGTGTTCATGATGAATAATGCAGTGAACCGGGAGAAAGCCTGGAAAGCTTGGATGGCTTATCATAACTGCAATGAATCCTAATTTTCTGCACCACCGCAGGTAATCCATCTATTGCAATACTTATTAGTTTATTCAGTGGAACATCAGCATTTCTTAAGGTTCTGTCAAGCGCATTTTTAATGTCTTCACCACGAGCTGTTTCTGTTAAAGCCACATCTCTTCTTTCATATTTACACAAGAGGAAACATAACGAACAAACGTTGCTGTTGTGGGTTGTCTTGTATATCTGTTGATCCGTCAAGAACTAAGCTGAATGTAAGAAAATTTTTAAAATAATTTTGCATTTTGCCTGCAACATCAGCACTGATCTGAGAGATGTGCCTCTCTGCAGTGCGGCGTAAAAATGGTGTTTGTGCTAATAGCCACTGAAGTTTTGTGTTATTTGGATATAACACTGTAACAACCTCAGCTATAATCTCCTTGATAAATTCGCCATCAGAATATGGGCGTTTTGTATCGGCTTCCTTACTGAAAAATTTCACCAGTGTCTGCCGGCCATTTATTGATGATTTAGACTCATTTATCTTGTTTTTCCTTAAGTCTGATTTAGGTGGGTGATCATACGAAAAGTTTTTGTGATTAATTTCACAGTGGCGTTTCAAGTTACTGGCTTTCTAACGACTGAGGGGTACATGGCAGATAAGGCACAAAGGTTTGCCTCATCTAACTTTGAATGCAAATTCTTTCTTCCACTTTGGCTGGAAATTTCTGTTTTCATCTTCTACTTCTGCAATTATAATGAACTTGAACTCCCTTTATAGTGTTTTGAAAGATCCATGACCATGGAACTACCGTCTTCCCAACGTAGGATATAGGTGGCTGCTTCTTTTTACACCCCATAAAGTTTCGCAAACAGTAATTTTAATAAACTCACGTTTCAAGTAGGATGCAATCCTTAGGAAATGTTGATCATTATATTTTTCTTCCAGTATTTGGTGTGATTTGCTCCAATTTGTGTTCAAATGCACGTAAAATACGTAAGAAGCTCTACATGAAAAACTATGTATCGGAAACACATTATAAGACACTGACTTCGGTGACCTTGCCACTTACTTTTGGACTTAATACATTTTTCTTAGTCTGCCAACTCGTTTAGGCTATTGAATAACAATGTTATTCGGACATGTTGCATTCGACTAACCATTGCGCAGCTATAACCACTTTCAAGTGTATTTTTTCCAAATAAAATAAAATAGAGTAAAGCATATCGTAAATTTGGTTCTTCCCGTGCAGTCGTTTAATGGGATAAAAATTTCTGTTTTCGTATTCATATTTCCGTTTCTTACAATTTGTTGAAGCCATCTTCCTTCACAAAGTTTTCACAGAAACTTTAAATAAGATTTATATTCAAAATGTACTGGCTAGATCTGCACAATTTAAAGTCTGCACTTATACTGAACTTCCCCCAACCCCCCCACCCCGTGGGTATCGGAACTCTTTATATAGCAGCACGTTTCTTGCTGTGAATTCGGGTCGAAATTTCTAGAATATTCAAATTCTCGAGAATTTTCCACGAGCCGCACAGGGCAGCGGTTTGGCCACCTCTGATATACTGTACACTCAAGTATACTGAAACTAAAAACGCATATTAATCAAGGGCACCCATTAGATAGCATATACCTTTGGCAAACCATGGAAAGCTCGTTTGTAACGGGGAATATGCTTCCTATGGCGACAAATCTCCGAACCTTCATGGATTCCAGTCACCCGGTTTCTGGATATTTTTTAGCCACGACAGTTGAACTCATTACCGTCCTCAGCCTCGTTGGTGAAAGTAAGTAGGTTATCAGAAACATGAAGCACTTAATCCTCTTTAAATCTCTCTTATTTATAACAGAAGAAAGTTCTTAGAAATCTTCATCGAAATTTACCAAAATCTAATCATCTACAAAGTTTGAAGAACATTTTCACAAAGTTCTACTAATCCGTTAATCCGTTCTTGTGATATGTTAAAAACGTTCCGACCGACATCAGCAAACACAAATGCGGGTGAATGCATTAATTCGTTCTAACACCCTTGGGCAGAAGTAGTAAATACACTTTTTTTGAAAGCATCCTTTCAAGACAAGAACGCAAACGTGCTCACATATGCATACGATCCCTTATGTAAGCACGCATATACACGCATACTTTTAAAAAATGCTATACAAGTTTATCCTGATGACAAATATCTTACTAGTAGTCTCGTTTTAGAGAGAATACAGTGAAAGGTCCTTGAAGTTGATTCCAATTTTACAACTGGGCCCATTTGGCCGTCAAAAAACATCTCGGAATACTCTGTCTGAAAAATACTTAATTCCTTCAAGTTATATTTTCAACGGAGTAGTATGCGAAATTTGAAGAGGAAAAATGGGATATATCCCAGTGAGATATATGAGGAACTTCACAAGAAAAAGGAAAAACAAAGATCAAAGGAAAACAGAGAATGTCTACGGAAAAAGAGTAATTTCTATAATAACAAAATGTCTGCTAAAAAATTAAGTTTCAGCTGAAAAATAAAGTATATTTCGTCAGTGAATAACAACTAGTCCAACAAACAACATAAAAATTTCTGGTGAAAAAAAAAATGTCAACAAAAAATCCCGAAATAATTCTGCTAAAACAACAGTCATTTCCGCAGAAAATAAGCCATAATGCAACGAAGAAATAAGAGATATTTTAGTAGAAAAATTAAAAAAAGAACTTCAACAGAGAAATAAGAGACGTATCTGAAATTGGAAAGATAGATCTGCGGCTCGGTCGAAGGCACCGGATATTATCATTCCTGCAAAGGATGTTTGTTTACAGATCCTTTCGCCACAGTTGCCGGGGGATTTATTATATTGCTGTATCGTGGTATGTTTCTGTTCTATATGAGCACGTGTTTTTTTTTAAGATCATATATATATATATATAATATATATATATATATATATATATATATATATATATATATATATATATATATATATATATATATATATATATATATGTGTGTGTGTGTGTGTGTGTATTACTGTATATGTTTTCAGTGTAACTGGCCAATGGATTTTCATTGCTTTCGTGCTTTCTGTAGTCTCCTGACGTCAATGGGGATATACTACTTCCTTTTTTTTTTATATGTACTGGTTTTTTCTTCCTATTCCACTTTCTATACAATAGTCTGCCATAAGCCAACAAACCACTGTACCTGTCTCAATGTTAACAGTGAATGTGCACAGACATGAAGGACAATCCAGCATATAACTAACTAACAAAACACACAAGGTACCCGAGAATTGGGACGATTTTTAGTGAATTGTACCACATAAAACAAATGTTTATTTACAATAATTATCTTGACAGAAAAGCTGGTGACCTTTCACAAAAAACTTAAGAGCACTGCCACTTAAGGAGCAAATGACAAATTGTCCAAACACTAAGAAATCACTTACAGTACACATTAAAACCACTATTAGCAACTAAAAACTCGACCTTATTTTCTATTACAGAAACACGAAATATTCAAAACTTAGTCATGAAAAATAATCTCTACTCTGCACCAGGCTAATGATGTGCACAGCTTGACTTGCCCTTTTCTTAATTGTGCGGAATAATGCACTGGACTGACACAAACTATTCTGTCGGAAATGTATACAAGTCACCTACAAGCAGGTGTCATCATTAGCCTAACTTACTACTTGCTCTCTCATATATAAATTTTAAATGTTGTACAGTTCCCCGAGACTCATAAAAGCTACACTAACAGCTAACAGGGCATCGAGTTACATTGCAAAAGAGGTAAATATAACCATAAAACACTATGCTATAACGAGGGTGAGATTTGGAGAGAAGAAATATTAACAATATCAATACATGTGACAGTAAGTTCTTGACTTCACAGGTTAAAGCATAAGCTTTTACTATGAACGGGCAATATTTACTTTTAAGATAAAAATTTAACTTTAAATCAAAATGCTTGATTTCGCCGCTTATCAGGACATCATATGTTCGGTCTTGAACCATCATAGCTTGAAATTCTTTGCTGTACAACTATGTACACATTCTACGGGTGCATAATCATATGCATGATGTTGAGAATTTTAGCCATACATTATATATACTGTCTGTGAATGTCGTTATATAAGCAAAGAATTTGTTTAAATTTGTATGTATATATGCATGCATGTGCACGTATGTATGCATGTATGTATATATATTATGTATGTGTGTGAGGGTGTGCGTATGTGTGAGTATCTAGAGAGAGAGAGAGAGAGAGAGAGAGAGAGAGAGAGAGAGAGAGAGAGAGAGAGAGATTCTCTCTCTTTCTTTGGGTATGCTATGAATAACAATAATGGTTATTCGACGGTTCTTTCTTATACACAGGGTCTATTCAAGAAGAGTTTTCTTTATGATTTCTCATACACCTTTGTGTCAGGTGTCTTTACACAGCTCTCTCTCTCTCTCTCTCTCTCTCTCTCTCTCTCTCTCTCTCTCTCTCTCTCACACACACACACACACTTATCCGCTGTCTCCGTCCTTCCCCTGTCTTTGTTTCTCTCTCCTTTACCTGTTCACACTGTCTCTCTCACTCACCCTCTGCTCCATCTCTCCCTCTTCCTGTACTTTCCCTCCCTCAAATTGCCCTCTCCCTCCATCTTCCCCTTTCCTATTCCTATTCCTTTTCTCTTTCTCCTTCTCCCTTCCACCTCTTCCTCCCACCTTTCCCTTTCCCTTCGCCCCTTTCCAAGCTTCTTTTCTTCCATGCTCGCGCGCCTTCACTCTTTTTATTGGCATCCTAAGTACCTCCAGTCAAAGAGACAATCAACCCTTCCCCCAACTCTTGCCCCTATCCACACCCCCCTTCCATCCCTACGCACCACCATTCACATGCCCATTCCATTACTCTTTCAATGCCATTCCTTCGCCTTTAATACCCGGGGCACTTTCGTTATATCACAGCCATACATCAAAGGCGCCGCCATCCCACCTTCATTATTTATTGTTACGCACGTTTGTTGGCTTCAAAAGTGGCCATAGTATGGCCACGGTGTGGCTCCCAAATGGCCAGTATGGTCCAGTATGGTCCCGTATATGCATTGTGAATATTCCGTGTTTTTTTTTTTTTTTTCTCACTGGCACTTGATAATAATGTTTGTTTAAATGAGTTCTTATAATTCCCAGTTCCCATTTTCATTTCCATCCACAAAAATAGCCCACGTTGGAGATTCTTTGGTCATGTGGAGAAAATGGAGAACTATGGTTTAGCGAGAAGATTTTATAATTTGGAACTATCCAGATTATGAAGAAGTAGACCCAGATGGGGCTAAGGTGAAAGAAGTACTGGAAAAGAAAGGCCTTCACATAAAGGGAACGAGGGTGTATACAACATATATTTAAATGGCACCTTGTTTATAGAGGGGTTCAATGTACTGCTGAACCTTCTTTGCAGGTAGATGAAGAGGCTAATGTTGAGGAAGTTTCCTGCACCCAGGTTCATCCTTGATTGAATATTCGAGTAATTAACGTATGCTAATAGCAAGAGACCAGAGGTCAGCCCAATGGAAGAGAAAGGATTCTGGCTACTTTCTATAAAAATCCAATTAACCTTTGTTGGTCTGCAAAGTGAATTAGGTACTTAGTGGTTAGTCCACCGTGATTAATCGATACTAGGGTGCAAAATTCATGGGCTGACAACCTCGTCCCAAAACAGTTACTTGGATTATCTCTCTGACAGAAAATGGTATCTAGCTTGCACAAAAAACAGTTATGGGGAAAGATATATATATATATATATATATATATATATATATATATATATATATATATATATATATATATGGATTATCATATATATATGACAGAAAATGGTATCTAGCTGAGTAAATTTTTCACCGTGATTCATACAAAAAGGTTCACTCTACCTCGGAAGGAATAATGTATTTTTAGTTGGTGGATATCAATAAAAATATATATATATATATATATATATATATATATATATATATATATATATATATATATATATATATATATATATATATATATATATATATATATATATATTATATAGTGAATATAAAGTGAATCATAATATATGTGTTGTTGTTCTTGGATGTATCTCTTTATCTCAATTCACTTACATGTAAAATGATTCATATAAATAAAAATTTTCATAAAACCAAAAAAACCCGTAGACGCGGTTTTACATGGTGACTACCTTAGCTGGGTACGAGCTGGACGCCATGCCAGTTTGGACTGGGATAGTCCATTTAAATCCCAGAGTTAATATTGTATGAATAATAGTTTCCACGGCAACTCCTTCTCTCTCTCTCTCCCTCTCTCTCTGCGTGTGTGTGGGAACCAGAGTTGGATCGGAGGTTTGTTTCAGGAGTTCAGGCTGAACTGAGCGTGCATCATTAAGAGGAGAATTAAAATGCACTGTTGCAGCTCCCGGGTGTCTTCCCTGCAAATGACTGGGTTCATAGAGTTTGATTTCCGATGATTCTGTGTAGATATATTATTACGATGAGCCAGCCTCGCTTGACTTTGAAGATAATTAGGAATATTTGTAAATACGAATCTTAGTGCATTTGTAATATTCCCTGTACTAATAGCGTCCATCTATATTTAACCTTCAACCCTACACTGCATGGTGCAATTTTCTTTGTATTATTTACATGCCTCGTTCTTAACCCCTGTTTTTCATACTTAATGTTTTTCTGGTTTGCAAGTACTTAGCCAGGAGTGGATTCTCTCATGTTACCTACTATTCACGGGAACGGCCTTCTTTCTGATTTTGCAAAACAACTCGGACATTTTCTTTGTTGTTACCTGGTATAATGATGGAAACAGTTATTGTTGCTTATGTTATTGTCTCCTGTGCTGCACTATGCTTGTATTTTTGGTATTAATTGTAAGGAACCCAATCAATTAAATGTATGCGAGTGTCTCAAATTTTTCTTTGTTTTATTTTGAGTGATAACAGTGTCTGGTATGTTCTTGGTATGTGATTATGTGTATATATAGTATGTATGTGTTTATATATATGCATACATATATACATATATATACACTCACATGCCAAGAACATACCAGACATTGTTATCACTTGAAATAACAAAAAATTTAAAACACTCGCATACTTGAGAGTGAAATATATGCAAGAGCAAAGTTATGAGAATAAATCTAAATCAGTATTATGAAGACTGAAAAGAAACAGATTGTGTATTGGAGCCAAAGTGGGAATGTATGAAATGAATGTTAAGTCTACTCTCCTTTATGCGCAGTTTTTGTGGCTTAAGAACTAAAATTGTTACAAATGAGATATTCGAATGTAGTAAAAAGCTTTGCATATGTGAAAGGATGAATTAAGTGTTCTGAGATAGCTACATTATTCCTGAATATTGGAGGATGGTGAAAAAGTGTTCAATGTGAAAGTGTTAGGAGGTAGAAGGAGAGGAAGATCCAGAAATAGGTGTACAGATGATGTGAAAGAGGTCTTGGATAGGATGGGCCTTAACATTGACGAAGCCAAAGATTGGATGAATGGCATAGTGTGTGTGTGTGTGTGTGTGTGTGTGTGTATGTGTGTGTGTAAGGAGTTTATCATACTTCTAAGCCTTCTTTCTAAATTTAAGATGAGGCCAATATTCTTGATGTTTTCTGCACATGGGTTCATCCTTGAAACAGCAGCCAACGTACAAAGAGGTTAGTAATTTTTGAGTTGTTTTCCCCTTTGGAACCAACCCTTATTAGGTGGAATGGACTAATACTGAAGTTCACAAACATTTATATTTACTAAAAGAAGCCCAATGTTGCCAGGTTGAAAAATACTTATAGAGGACCAAAACTACAGTTACTGAAGACAGAATCAACTGAACAAAGCATTACTGAACTAATATACTATATATACGGAGACCGATGCAGTGTGAACATTGTATCTAATAAAGTAATTTTTTATAAATGACAAGATGCTAATTCTTGTACATTAACAGAACACAGGATTAAGTGAAAAATAAAGTTTTTATTTCTTGGAAAATTGTTTTTTGAATACAAACTCCCTCTTAATTCTTGTTATATATTAAACTAATTTTTAATATATATATACATACATACATACACACACACACATATATATATGTGTGTGTATGTGTGTAGATACAGGATATATACCGTATGTTTCCAACTGGAATATGGTTAACTACCTAATGGAGTCGGCTTAAACATAAGAGAAAATGAACAGGAAGCTCTCTAAAACGGAGGGTGTTTGAACTCTCTCTCTCTCTCTCTCTCTCTCTCTCTCTCTCTCTCTCTCTCTCTCTCTCTGTAAAAACAGTTTCTTTGAGTGCTTCCGTACTTCTCCGAAACAGCCGTTTCATTTTTATCTCTGCATTTACGTCCGTCTTCAAAATAACTCTCTCTCTCTCTCTCTCAATGAAGAAAATGCCTCTCCATCTTCTCGCTGATGACTTAATTTTGTTTTCCCACCGACGGTAGAATGAGCGTCAGAGCAGAGAATCCCCTTTGACCGTTTAATGGGTTGTCTTTTCAGATCAATTTTTTTATAGTATTTTTTTGAAGACCAAGAGATTTTTTTTACCATACGCCTTTTGAAATCAGAATAAAAACTTTGCCTGCATCACTGGAACCAATTTTCTGCTATGAGAAAATGAAGAAGACGGGGGTTGAGGAGGGGGGAGATAAAGAGGTAGGAAGAACTGGAGCCATATGAATGAATCTTCTTTTCTCCTTTAAAAAATGACAATTCAGGTAGCAAGTGTGTGAGCTACTGTTTTTCAAGTCTTCATCATTTCCTTCTATTTCCTGGTTCTTTGTGTCCTCCCCCCTCCCCTCCCTTTCCACACACAAACCCCTTTTTCCCAATTTTATTCTGCTTTGGGTCGTGTTACTTGAGTCCATTACTTGTGACTTTTTTAATTTTTTATCTCGAAGCCCTTTCCACTTCTTCATTATTTTCTTTCTTAATGCTGTTTTTTTTCCGTTGATTTTATTTTCATCTGATTTTCAGAAGGGGCTACAGACTGTTAAACCATATTCCGTAATCTCTCTTACTATTTTCACTCTTTTTCCTTTTCTACAGTACATTCAATCGTTTCTTTGACCATCATTTCCCTCCCATATTCTTTTTTTGCAAGAGGTGTGGCAGTGTTACTTTTACTGTTTGTGCTAAGTAAGTTTTTTAATTTGTCTTAGTTTTTAATTTGTCTTTCTCAGTATTT
Organism: Macrobrachium rosenbergii; assembly: GCF_040412425.1. Taxonomy (NCBI): domain Eukaryota; kingdom Metazoa; phylum Arthropoda; class Malacostraca; order Decapoda; family Palaemonidae; genus Macrobrachium; species Macrobrachium rosenbergii. The sequence goes on along the minus strand of NC_089770.1, from coordinate 25,457,304 downwards.
TCTTTTCTACATATTCCTTCAATTATTGTTTCTTTACTTTATCAGGTTACTTCCTCTTTCCTCTCATTACCTCTTTGTTTTTATTTACCGCTGTGGTTGGGCAATGTAGTGTTACTTGATATTGTTTGTAATTTCGTGGAATCATTTTTCAGAGAAAAAGTGAGCGAGAGTTTACATCCATATAGTTGGAGTTGAAAAGGTAATTTTTCTTATACTGGTTTGTATATTCATTGTTCAGCTTATTCTTCTCCTTCTTCGTTTGTTTACCCTCACTTCTTTTTGCTACAAGTAAAAGGCAGGAGAAAGATGCTACATCAGCATACTGTGTTCACTTTTTTTATCATCAACCTGGTATTTTTTTCAGTACCTGTACAATGTCCACACCTGCCCATTTAGCTTTTTTTCACGGCGACAGAATACTGCGTCAGTAAATGATACTGACTGGGTTCACTTCTTCATTTTTTTCCCTTTCTTTCGTTTTTTAGTCTGGTTCTTTCACCTTTTCTCTTGTTTTGAGACAGATGGAGGTAGAGTTTTATTTAAAACAGTTGTTTTAATTTTTATCCCTTCTTCATATATGTCTTAGAGCTTATTTTCATTTTTTATTCACTAGTTTCTTCTCGCAGTTCCCAGTGGTCCTTGTTTCTGGTTAGTTTTGTTTGCAGCTGTTTGTTTGTCTTCATCTGTTTATAAATAAAATTAACGAAAATTTTACCCAAATGGATCTTGTGACTGGCAACAATGATTAGATTTTTGGTGACACTCGGGTCTGGATGAGAGATTTTGGATGGGACGCAGGTGGGACTACTCAGCCTTGGCGGAGGTTTGCAGTTTCCAAAAACTTTATTGCTTTTATTCATTATTTTCTTCCTCCTTATGTCACTGAGGTTAACTCAAAATCTTTTTTTTTATCTGGGTCCTGTTTCTACGTCATCATTTTTAATCATATTCTGTCATATTTTCCTCTTTGGTTGTTGAGATTAACATACAGGACTTCAAAATAAAAACTACATCCCAGCATGAGATGTAGTTTATTTTCCTAAAAACACTCGTTCCATCGTTAAATAACCACACTTTTTTATTTTGGGGGGATGGGTCTTGTTCTCCCAGGTTTTAGTTAGAATAAATTTTTATGATCGGGCTACAATAAACTATAAATACATACATACATACATACATACAGTACATACATATATACATACATATATATATATATATATATATATATATATATATATATATATATATATATATATATATATATATATATATATATATATATATATATATTTATATATATACATATACTGTAATACTATAGTCTTTCCGATTATATTTTTATTATAATTCATAAAGGCCTTCAATCTTTCAGAATAAATGAATAACAAAAGAGCCAAGAGACTTTGGTGAGTTTCGTCTCTTTAAGTACAAACAAAAGGGTTACACCCATGCACATGCACATAAACACCATAAATACATTCCCCTGACATTTCTTCCTTGCCTTGCCCTCCAGTAATGACAACCAGGTGTCAAATGAGGAGATAATTTCATGACCATACCCAAAGTCATTATCAACCCATGACCTGACCAAATTAATCCTTGCTTGAGGGGAAAATCAGTTACCCCTTTGCACATTTATGCAGACCCTTTGAGATTTAACCTATTGTTAACAGTCCCCAGCCAATCTCATCACGAGAGCTCTCTGAGGACCTTCCCCTCCATGACTTTACCTGTCATGCCATTAAGGGTCACTGTCTTGACCTGACCCACACCTGCAACTCCTCCCACTCACCCTCACTCCTCCTCGCTAAGTATCTCCACACTGTACTCACCCTTCCTCGAACCTTTTACTGGCCGACTGTCAATGACCTTTCCAGATACCTGTTAGGATTAGTGGCATGACCAAGACGAGGATAAGAGATGACCCTATTAAGAGGAATTGTCAAAACACGACCACTGTTGGTGCCATTTACAGTATAAATATGAGCTCCAACAGACCATCTACCAGCTAGTGTATCTTACGACGTCTACCTGTCAGGAAGTCAGTCTGTCCAGGGGCTCTGATTGAGTCCCCACTAGACCTCCCTCTGATGCTGTCACTCTGAAGGTGGTCCTCTCTCACCACCTTGCCCTCTGAGCGCTGATGCCTTGGTAGACCACCAGCGCCCTTTGCTTCATCTACTCCCTCTAGAGTGGGGGACTGTATGCAACGTGGCTTCCACTGACGCCCTGCTACACGAACCCAGCTCTGACTGCCTTTACATCTTGTCCACAGACTAAGGCAATGTGATTGGAAGTTGTTTGTCTGGCCTCACCATTTTATCTTTACCTGATTTTTTCAACTGTTCTCCTATTTTCATAGCCTACCCCTTTGCATTTCTCCCTCAGAGGCTCGCGTCTGATTTTCAATACTGGAATATTAGTGTTAATTCTAACTTGTGCTTTGATTATAAGAGTAAACACACAGTAAATTTGTAATACCATTGTCTTGCTATTGGCTTACGTATTCCAAGATAAGTGTCATTCAAGTCCCCTCATGTATTTCAACATCCCTGTTCTTGCAGATCCATGTTGCGAGTACATATCTGGTCAAGATACCTGGAAAGCCCAGTGTGATCCTGCCTCGCTTGCAGTACCCCATCCTGTACATTCTAAGATCCTCTCTCATACTTGCAATGTTTAGTAGCCTAAGAAGGCATAGTTATAACAACTGCACATTGTGTGGCACTCTTGCTTAGGAATTGTACACTTAGTACAGTAATTTTGAATAGTGCCACAGAGCTCCACTGATAGCTCCTGTAAATATTTTCTCTTCTGATTCTTTTAATAAATTATATTGGACAATCTGAGTCTGCCTTGAACCTTTTCCTCTTATGGCAATTTGTGTATAATCACTATTACATGTTCTGTTTACCGAAGCGCAGCCCTCTTGTTAGTCAGTTGCTGTTGTCTAGGTCATAATAAAAGCCATCCCTTCTCCTGCACGACTGTGTGAACATGACATTGGTGACCTTGCCAGGATCTTAGTGCTTGGGTGCAAACGGCAATATTAATTTCCAAATGGAACTTATAACCCCTTACGACTCAGTCAACTAGATCAGTTACGACTGGCTAAGATGAGTTCCCCTTACTGATCCACACACTTCCATGGCAAAACTTATGTTTGGCATCTGTTGACTACAGCACAACAAATAAGCACAATTTCCTGAGTATTCCATGTTTTAAAAGTTTTCAATTTGCGATTCATGATAGTGTTTAAAATCCACACCTCATGTGAGACTGTTCCCGACCCACTCTGTAGCCTTGAGATCGAGTTGCCACAAACCACCTAACTGTAGCTTTACCAAGTGTAAGTTCAGTGTTATATACGAGACTGCGGGTCTAGGTTATTTTACTAAGGGTTTAGTAAGTGCAGTGATTACCAATGTTAATGAATTAGCAACCCGGGAAAGCGTGCACTCCCAGTGAAAGATTACGTAAACCTCCTCGCTAAGAAATTCCTTTCTGACAATCCCGTGCATCAGCCATCCAAGGTACTATGAGAGCGTTACTCACCCATTCATTCACCTAGTCTAGTCAAAGCCTTTTTACTAGCTATTTTATTTCTCTAAAATGCATCATGAGTTATCTAAAACCATCTCATCTATCATATCAGTGATACTTTTGTAATTGCTTACGGAATATACTGCAGTAAAAACCCTTCAAACTAACATAAACGCAAATATCCTTCTGTGTTCGTATTGACAGTACAGAAAGAAGTCTTTTTCTGATGCCTGGCCAAACCATCTAGCCAAGAGTTCATCGACCCCTATTGTTTAATTAACCTTCGCCAATAGACTGACTCGATAGACAGTAACTTGGACAGTTCGCTCGCATTTCAAGAGAAGGTCTACCACTTTTTCTTCCATTTTCTACTCACCAAAGTCCAACTACAGGGACCCTCATCTGTTTGGAATAACTACGTGTTTTGAAATCTCTTTAATACATTACGAGAACTGTGGAAATTTACCTATGTTTTGTTTTGTGCATATACCACTGAAGACCTATACAAACCATTGCTTTACACTAGCCAAGTGGTTGATTGTGTACAAACCCATTCAATACCCAGCCAACTTATGTGCTTTTGCACTTTCTTTTGTGACAGTTGAGATATTCCTGCTGGAATCTACACGTTGTGTGAAGTTTTGATGAGTCTTGTACGTCTCCCCCTTGAAGTGATAATTCATGCTTTTGCAGTGAGTTGTCCATGAGAAGAAACTAACTGCTAATTGATTTGTTGTTGTGTTCTTCTGAACAATCACTATAGTCCTTAGGGACATTCCTCTGTTCTTTCGAGAACTGTTATGCACCTTGAGAGTGCCTACTTGCTACACACTTTGGAGAAGTGCCACCATCGTCCTTAGGGATACTCCTCTGCTCTTTTGAGAGCTGTTACACACAATGAGTGTGCCACCACCTGACATGTAGGAGAAGTGCCACCACCATCCCTAGGGACACTCCTCTGCTCTTTTGAGAGCTGTTACGCACATTGAGTGTGCCACATTGCTACGCACTTTGGAAAAGTGCCACCCCCATCCTTAGGGACACTGCTCTGTTCTTGCTAGAACTGTTATGCACCTGTAGTGTACCACCACCCTAGGCAGTTTGGAGAAGTGCCACCACCATTCTTAGGGACAAACCTCTGTTCTTTCCGGAACCTACTCACGCACCTTTTGGTGCCGCACAAAGCTTTGTTGAAATGACTGTTTGAGTCCTGCAGGACTTTGCTTCAGCACTGGAAGTGCTGCCATGTTTGGATAACACACCTACGTCTCGAGAGACACAAGCTCACGCGCCTTTTGGTCCCACCTTGCTCGACCGAGCAACCCAACAAAACCCAAAGTAGGCTGTTGCCTGACTTCCCTGTTTGTAGTCTTTGAGTGCCAGCAAGTGCCTCAATCTGATTTCGTACTCTGGGAGTACTACACCTAGGTGCCATTCTGCCTTGTTTTGAATTAACTAAGAAAACAAAGCTTACCATTACGAGTGCCACTCTCATCTGGGTACTCCCCCCTCCATGTTCCTCTACTTACTGTTTAGTGCTACTCCATCATGTCAAGTTACGTCGAGGACTTCAAGGTCCTCCAAGAACCCAGGCTGGAGAGAAACCTCCATGGGGACTACCTCATTGCCTTGGTTGATACCCAGGTAGCTAGGGCCAAGCAGAAAGCCAAAGAGGACCAAGAAAGATCAAATAGAGAAGCCCAGCGGGCAGAAAGAGAAGCCTAACGAGCTCATGAGTTATCAGTCGCTAAGTTCAGGACCGAGAATCCTGCCTCCGCTGTTCCCCCATCTGTGTTGTAAGGGGTGAACAGCCTTGTCCAAGCCTGGTCAGATGAAGAACCAGAAACCTGGCTCGATCACACTGAATGAGTTTCCCAAAATTGTATGCCCTCCTCTGATGAAATCACACTTATTTTAAATAGGCATATGCAAGGGAAAGGATTTATCGCTCTTCGATCCTTACCTCCCGAAGAGCTAAGAGATCTGACACTTGTAAGGCAAGATATAACCAAAGAGTAAGAGATAACTCTAGAGAAATGGACACAGAGCTGGCGTAGCCTCCCAAAGAATGTGGGACAGACCTTGACGGACTGGGCCTACTATAAGGACAAGAACTACAATCGATGGATGGAGTCTCTTTCCAGTACGACCTATGAGGTTGTCGTTTAGTGTATGAAGATGGATTACTTCTTTTATTATTTCCCCAGTGTCCTTGCAACATATCTGCATGAGTGACACCCAGCTATTGTCACCGAGTGCTGCCGGTTAGCTGCCCAGGCAAGAAACGGCCTTCCACCGAAGCCTTTCCTTTGTCATCTCTGCAAGAAGGCTGGAAATAAAGCTGATCACTGTCTGAAAAAGCCAAGGAATAACCAGAAGACCAACTCAAGCTCGACAAGCAAAGGTACCCAGCCTCGGAACACGCTTGCTGCTTCCGGGGCTCAACAACATCCTACTGTTACCCTGACTGGGTCGGGTTTCAAACAGGACTATAGCAAGGACACCTGCAAAGATTGCAAGAAGGTTAGGCATGCATCTGCATGCTATGCAGCATGCCTCCAATATTCCCAAACCAAAACAGTTCTGACAACGGTCAGTACATGGGTCTGCCAAATGGATAGGGTTGGACAATGTGACTGTAGTCCCCATTAACAGCTCAAGACCGGCCTGTGTGCTCTTTAACATTGTTGACACGGGTTGGAAGTCAGTCTCACACTCAAAAGTCAGGTGCCTTCCAAAGCCTCTATTTGGGAGGATGAATGCATTTTTATCTGTTGGTTCAACAGTCATTCGTTGGACCTGCCTACTGTCCTCCTCATCGTCGCTCATGGCGACCCCTCACGATCAAGAGAACATCAATTTAGACTAATCGAGAAGCTCGCTACGGGACACCCCCTGCTGTTGGGGCAGGATTTCCTACAGTGGAGAGACTCGCAGGTCCCTCTACCATGCATGACAGTAGTGCCCACAGACCCAAAGGAGAAATCCTTCCTCTATGCATGCTTAACAGAAGGCTCTCTACCAGTGCCAGATGGCCCTGCATTCATTGCAGAACTTTTGGATGTGATCCATGTACCCAACAGCAGTTCTGCCCTGGAACCTGTCCCCTTCCTCGCTCTCCTCCTATCCCACACCCTGGCAGCCCCCTGGCCTTGTAACCTGAGGAGCCGGCTGGGCCCTCCTTTCTTGCTTCCGACCTCAGTGGCCCCACAGACTCACAACCTGCGGGTCCATCTTGGCCCCATTTGCCAACACCTCACATAACCAGAGCAGAACCCTCACCTCATGAAATCAGTGACACAATAGTGCCATCCAGTGCCACCCTCTTCCAGATTTGGGAAAACAGGGTCCCTTATGGGCCCGAACCTCAACACTCCGCCACTATCCCCATGGAGAGGGCACCTCACAACCTGATGGAAATCGCTCTTACTAATTTGGGTGTCACTGACCCCAGCTATGAAAACCATGTCTTAGAAACACTGCCCTTGCCATTTGAATGGCCTGAGCAGTCCCAGGCTTCATCCCTGTAACTGGCCCTGTCTTAGTGCCAGTGATACGACGCCACACAGATCTGGCTCCCAGATATCCCAATTTTGCCTTTAATCCACTGCCAGTACCATCTGTGCCCTGAGCAATGCCCTGCTCCGTCCTACTCAAATGCTGAGCCCCTCTCGAAGCAACCTCCTGTGTCTGGCCCTAAACTATTGCCAGTGCCAGCACACAATGGCCATCTCCCTCCCAGAGATCCCAAACGTGCACTGAGCAGTGCCACACTCCATCCATCCTGGATGTTGAGACACACTCCACTTGGAACACTAAGAAAGGCTCTGCCAAGATGACAATACCAGTCCCAAATCAAGATCGGATTCCTGTGCCTGGTCCTGTTTTCATATCAGAACCGGAGTATCACATAGATTTCCCTACAAGAGATTGCAATCCGGCGCCCCCTATCTGTGCCCGGCCTAGCTCCGCTACCAGTGGAAGCTCACCCAAAGGTGCGGCCTCACAGCCTATGCCTGAGTTGGTCATCCTGACCTGTGAGCCTTCCACGCCAGCAACGCTCCCTTCCTTGCCATCTCAGCCCTTAAAAGCAGAGCACTGCCAACCTGGCACAGTGCCCCCACTTTAAGTAATTTGGCACCGTAATCCAGATTTGGATGCCATGTCACTCCCTTTCTCTAAGTCTTTGTAAAATATAAGTAATTTCTTTTCCTGTTTGAACTGTCCAGATTAAACTTTGTACGCAGACATGATTTTTAGTGTAAGGCTTATTCAAGACGTGTTTTCAAGGAGAACCTGAAAAAGCTCCTAGACGTTCATGCCTGAAAGGGGCTTGTAACGTCTTCCCTTGATGGGGAGGTGTTACAAAAGTCCTTTTTGATCATGTGCATTTTGCTTTTTCCATCTTGATATTTCAATATAACGTAACATAAAAATAAAAGCAGCAGTAAATGTTTTGCAAAAGTCCCTTTGACGTTTCTCCCTTGCCTTGCCCTCCAATAATGACAACCAGGTGTCAAATAAGGGGATAATTTCATGACCATACCCAAAGTCATTATCAACCCCTAGACTGACCATATTAATCCTTCCTTGAGGGGAAAATCAGTAGCCCGTTGCACATTTATGCAGACCCTTTGAGATTTAACCTATTGTTAACAGTCCCCAGCCAATCTCATCACGAGAGCTCTCTGAGGACCTTCCCCTCCATGCCTTTACCTGTCATGCCATTAAGGGTCACTGTCTTGACCTGACCCACACCTGCGACTCCTCCCACTCATCCTCACTCCTCCTCGCTAAGTATCTCCACATTGTACTCACCCTTCCTCAAACCTTTTATCAGCCGACTGTCAATGACCTTTCAAGATACTTGTCAGGATTAGCGGCGTGACCAAGATGAGGACAATGGATTACCCTATTAAGAGGAATTGTCAAAACACAACCACTGCAGTATAAATATGAGCTCTGATGGTTCCTCTACCAGCTAGTGTATCTTACGATGTCTACTGTCGAGAAGTCAGTCTGTCCAGGGGCTTTGATCGAGTCCCCACTAGACCTCTCTGATGCTGTCACTCTGAAGCTGGTCCTCACTCACCACCTTGCCCTCTGAGCACTGATGCCTCCACAGACTGCCAGCACCCTATGCTTCATCTACTCTCTCTATGGTGGGGGACTGAAGCCCTGCTACGGAAACCCGACTCCAATCACCTTCATGTCTTGTCCACGGACTAAGGTAATGTGATTGGAAGTTGTTTGCTTGGCCTCATCATCTTATCTTTACCTGATTTTTCCAACTGTTCTCCTATTTTCATAGCCTACCCCTTTGGGTTTCTCCCTCAGAGACTCATGAGATTTTGACTGTGGTGTTTGATTTTCAATACTGGAATACTTGTGTTAATTCTAACTTGCGCTTTGATTATAAGAGTAAACATACAGTAAATCTGTAATACCCGTGTCTTGCTGTTGGCTTACGTATTCCAAGATAAGTGTCATTCAAGTCCCTTCGTGTATTTAAACATCCCCGCTCTTGGAGATCAGTGTTGCGAGTCCTGTTGTGTGGAATTACCTGTAGGTCAACGGTGCCATCTTCCTGCAAACTACAGGTGCCATATCCAGTCAAGATACCTGGAAATCCCAGTGATCCCGCCTCGCTTGCCGTACCCCATCCTGTACATTCTAAGATCCTCTGCCATACTCGCTTAGGAATTGTAAACTTAGTACAGTAATTTTGAATAATGTCACAGAGCTCCATTGATAGCTCCTGTAATATTTTCTCTCCTGATTCTTTTAGTGGATTATACTTTTGAGTGGACAATCTGAGTGTGCCTTAAACCTTTTAATTTTATGGTTGTTTGAGTAAAATCACTATTACATATTCTGTTCACTGGAGTGCAGCCCTCTTGTTAGTCAGTTGCTGTTATCTAGGTCATAATTAGAGCCATCCTTTCTCCTGCACAGCTGCGTGAACGTTGATTGATTGATTGATTAATTGAGAGTTATCTGGCGTCACAACTACCAGGGTCACCGGACGCCGAATACTAAGTGTGATCTTTTCATTTTTATAGTATGTTATAAAAATTAAAATTAAAATTTGCTAAAAAGAACTACATATAAATTTTATTAAAAAGGAAAAAAAAAAGAAAACTAGCTAAAATAAATAAATAAATATATAAAATTCTGCTAAAAAGAACTATTAATAGATTTGATCCGATAAACAGTATAACTTTAGAAAAAAAATATATATATATATATACTAAGACAGCACAGCTGTCAAATACATTTGAGAAGACCAGCTTCTTTGATAAAAGAGATAACATTATTAATACACATACTTTCTCCCAACAGTTTTGCCATGTTATAATTACCACCTGCTTCACTGCTATTTGATAAAAATAATTCCTAAGTTCCACCAGACTGGGACACTCAACCAGCAAATGCCTAACAGTCAGTGGAACCAAGCAATCGTCACAGAAGGGCTCATTCTCCCCATTCATCATAAAGCCGTGAGTTAAACGTGTATGGCCAATACGCATCTACACAATACAACCTCCCACTTCCTTGGCATTAGGTCATATTTCCAAGGGTGTGTCTGACTAGTGATTTTTTCATTTAATTGGGGCCTACTCTGTCCCACTGAAGTGCCCATAATTGCTGGATGGATTTCATATAATATGGAATGCATCACGATATGGAACAGGACATTTTCTGGGTATCGGAATTTGTGCTGCTGATTTGGCTAGCTGGTCTGCCTTTTCATTTCCTGATATGTTCACATGGGCAGGAACCCAACAAAAAGAAACAATGCTTCCTCTACAATGGTGCAAGAAGATCCACTGCAAGATCTTCAACACTAAGGGATGATCAGTATTGAAGACTTCCAGGGACTCTAAGGCAATTTTTAGAGTCACAAAATATTGTGTAGCCAGACACTGGGAGTATTGCAATATGTTCCAGTGCTACTAAGATGTCATACAGCTCAGCTGTAAAGTTTGAAGCAACTGAAGGAAGCGCACCTCTTCGGTTAAAAGATTCACTAAAACTCCATAACCAACGCCAGCATTGATTTGGAACCATCTTTAAATATAAATCTTGTATTCATATGCTTTGAAGCATGCTCTAAAAATATTGCCCTCATTTCCTCATCAGATTTATCCTCTTTGTCCACTGAAGTACCTGCAGAATTTCACAGCAGGTACCTTCCAGACAGGAGTAATGGGATACACACAAGGAAGTACGGGATTTTTCCAATATTTGTATCCTCTAAAATCTTTTTAATTCTATAGCTAAAAGGAGTAGGATACCTTGGATGATTTTCATAAAACTGTTAAAAATATTTCTGTTTGCTACAGCAAAAGCCAGAGATTTGGGAAGTCTTTGCACTCTAAACCAGTATCGAAGCAATGATGACTGACGATAGAGTTCAAGGGCATTTCTCCTGCATCGACTAGCAAACTAGATATTGGTGATGAACGAAAGCTCCTGTGGCTATACGAATACCTGAATGATGAACAGAATCTAAAATTTTTAAGTTAGATGAAGAGGCTGAAGAATATACTTCACAACCGTCGACAGCTTTGATAAAATTAAGGTTTTATGAAGCTTTAGTATAAGATTTCTACTAGCTCCCCAACTGGTGTGAGACAGCACCTTCAAGATGTGTAGAGCTTCTAGGCACTTTGCTTTGATATGTTTGATATGGGGTACCCAAGTCATTCTGCTGTCAAAAACTAGGCCTAAGAAGCGCGTTTGTTCTACACATGGGATTCTATGGCCATACAAATAGAGGTCTGGATCAGGATGTACTCCCTAATCCGGCAGAAGTGGACAGCAGTAGTCTTACTTACAGAGATTTTAAAACCCTGTTTCTCAGCCCAACTTGTTATTTTATTTATCGTTAATTGTAACTTTCTTTCAGCTACAGTCATCCGGGTGGCAGCAAAAGATATTGACAGGTCATCCACAAATAACGTCTTTAAGACCTCTTTTGGAATAACAGATGTAACACTGTTTATGGCCAGAGCAAAAAGTGTTACACTGAGAACACTGCCCTGGGGGAACACCTTCTTCTTGGCACCTTTTCTCTGATAAAGTACTGCCAACTTTAACTTTAAAATACCTACGATGTAAAAATGATCTGACAAATAAAGGTAATTTTCCTCGTAAACCACTATTATGCATTGTCTTGAGAATTCCATGTGTCCAAGCAGTGTCATATGCCTTTTCTATATCAAAAAACACTGTCACGTGGTGTTGTTTGGAGGCAAATGCTTCACAGACAGAGGTTTCAAGTTGCACCTAAGATATCCAGTGTGGAGTGCATTTTTCGAAAGCCACACTGAGAAGGTGTTAAGATACTGTTGTGCTCTAAATACCACATCAGCCTTACATTTACAATTTTTCCATTAATTTACACAAACAGCAAGTTAACGCAATGGGGCGGTAACTTGCTGCATAGAGAGGATCTTTTCCAGGCTTAAGAAATGGTAACATGGTTGCCAATTCCCATATGCTAGGGTAGCTGCTTTCATCCCATATTCTATTGATAATGCTGATTATAAGAAGTTTTGTGTTCCTTGAAATGTGTTTAAACATTTTATAAGGAATCTCATCAGGGCCAGGGGCAGTGTTCTTGCTCCTGGCTAAAGCAGAGTCAAATTCCCTTTCAGAAAAAGGCATATTGTAAGATTCACTTTTGTTTGATGAAAATCAAGTACCTTTGTTCTTCCATCATTCTGAAATGATGTCCTGGGGAACTATCTGATTTTCAGAGACTCGAGCAAAGTGTTCAGAAAATATATTACTAACTTCTGTGGCATCAGTGACATGATTATCATTTACTTTAAGGACTGGAGGAGGATTGGGTGTAAATTTACCTGAATTTTTCTTATTTTCTTCCAAATGCTGCTGACTGGTGTTCTGCTGTTAATAGAGGATACATATCCTGCCCATGATTGTCTTCTGGCAGCTTTCATAGCTTTTCGAAATCGTGCCCTACACTGTTTATAAGTGATGACATTATCCACAGTGCGATGTCTCACGGCACCTGGTCAATGATGACCTTGTAGCTCGATGCAGCAGCCTTAATTCTTCTGACCACCATGGAACTGGCCGTCTCCTGAAAAAGTCCTTTAGTTCGAGGAATTGAATGTAAGCCAGCAGTATGGAAAGTTCCATTGAGGAGATCGATGGCATCATCTACACTGGGGAAATCTTTGGCATCCCCTTCCAGCTCGCTCAAATCTTCGAATTTTTTTCCAATTTGCTTTCTCTAAGCACCATCGTGGTGATCTTGGGATAGGTGGATCATCATTGGTGCTGATTATAATTGGAGAATGGTCACTGGTACGCCAGTCATCACTTGTTCTCCAACTAAAATCAACACTGCAATTAGAGCTACAAATTGAAAGGTCAATGCAGTGAGACAGTACCAGTCTGAATGTGATAATGGGTAGGTTCTCCAGTATTAAGAAGGCCTATATCTTCATTTTCTACAATAGATGCCATCATATTCCCTTTTTGGTTTGATGTTACATCTCCCCACAATGGATGTCTGCTGTTGAAGTCACTGTGATAACATATATATATATATATATATATATATATATATATATATATATATATATATATATATATATATATATATATATATATATATATATATATATATATATACTGTATATATGTGTGTGTATATGTATATATATATATATATTATATGTATATATATATATTATTTATATACATATGTATATATCTATTATTTATATATATATATATATATATATATATATATATATATATATATATATATATATATATATATAGTATTTATGTGTGTTTATGTGCGTGTGTGTAACCCTTCGGTTTGTACTTAAAGAGACGAGACTCATCAGAGTCTCTCGACTCTTTATTATTCATTTATTCTGGAAGATTGAAAGCTGTTCTGAAATATAGTAAAAATATATCCGGAAAGACTATCCACAAATCCAGAAATGAAGAGAAAGTACCAGATTACGGGAATATAAAACAACAATCGAAGACTATATAAAATATTTTCCAAATACACGTAACTTTATTCGTTTTCCCTATAAACATAATTAAAAACCGAAATCATTCAGATATATATATATATATATATATATATAAACTTCGCTCTCGAAATACTTAAAGAACAAAGTTTAGAGAAAAAATCATTCAAAGACGCTCAACTTCCTGCATAGTGTTCTTGTAAAAATTAGATCAAACTGTTGTCTCCCAATGATCATAAGCGATACATACTGCATACATTCCGAATAAAAGCCGTAAATTTCAGGTTATTCAAAAGCAGTGTGATTTTCTAAATACGTTTAAGATCGCTCATATTAAAGAAAAAACTACTAGTCATGAGAAAGTGAAATACCAACCATACATCCTTTAATACAGAGGAAAAAATATAGAGGGGAAAAAAATATAAGATATTAAAATTAGGTGTTCAGAAATTCTCAGCTTCCTCATAAACCCTTTCACAAAAAATAAAAAACATCAAATATCATAAAATTTCAAAACACGGTGCCACTAAACAATTCTAGGAGATTCAAACAGACGGCCACCAACAATACAGTAAAGGAGAAACACGGACAAGTAAAGACACATCAAAGCAAGGACTGCAACATGATAGCATTCTGTGTCACATGAATGGTAAGATTTTTTCTTCCCTTTCTTCTTTTTCTTCTCCTATTTTTGGTCTTTCAATCACGGGGTAACTCGAGTCCCCAGAAATCTGATCAAACAAGGATAAGGGACCGATACGCCGCTACAAAATCACTTTAATCCATTCCCTGGTCTTGAAAGGGTGGACCACCTCTTCAAAATGGAGCAGCCTTTTAGGACACTGACTGGATTACCCAAGTCCGCGTTATCGGATTTGAAACTCCACTGCTACCTTGAGTTCACGTTTATGATTGTTGACCGTTGTCGTCTTCACGTTTTTCAAGAATGAAGGGCTGAAAATGTAGACCTGAAATACTTACATGTTGGTATTTTTCCGGTATAACTCGTACTGTTTTCCCCTCTTTCTTCCGATTCATTTCCAATTCCGATTCCGTGGCCTTTAGAGTAGAAAACGTATCTAGAACTACTGGGATGGCAGTATTTACACCCCGTGTTTTTTCGGATTTTCTTTTTTCGATATGCTTTCACCTTCTGTGCCATGAAGTTCACCTCATACATACATATTTCTGTCAAACTCGGATATTTTTACCTAAACTGCATAGGTCCATCTGCTTTTTAGCTGGAATTTGTTTTAAATAGCGTGATGCGTACGCGTGTGGGTTTAAATCCTTTACCATTAAAATTATTCGTTTGTGTTGCTATTAAGAGTCATACTCATAAAGTTAGTGTACTGAATTATTTGAACCTGTATGTACTGTAGTTATAATTCACCCTTTACAATTTAATGGTAATTTGCTTCAAGCACAAGAAAAAACCTAAGCATCACTAATCGCTAATATTCTCATTCCGATTATGATATGAGAGGAATTGTTTCATTCTTATCATTCTTTCCCTCATCAAGATCTATCCTAAGGATTCTCGCCTACTCCGCAGCTGCTCTTTGTTATTTAACCAAATGGAAATTAGACGCGAGTGATTATGGAGCACGTAAAGAATAATCAATCCTCTTGGCGTTGTAAGAAGAATTCTGGCCGGGAAGAAAAAATTCTTGCGCGAGGCCTTGAAATGAATATAATCATTTATTAATATTCGCTTCCTCAAAGACGTATACCGTAAAAGAAAAATATGATTCTTGGCTGACTTCAAAGAGAAACCATTAATTCGTTTTAAAGTTCTGTTAGGCTAATCGCAGACGGCAATGTATTCATTTGCATTTTCTCTAGATTCTTTCCCTCATACATTTTTTCCTCGTGTAATTGAACTCATTCCTGGAAGAGAACTTGTAAAATAGCTGGAAATTTATAATGTTGCAGAGACAGAGATGATCATTGCTGCCCAATAAACACGAAGAACAAAGGAAGGCAAAGTTTTCCTTACCGTAAAGACGGCCATAAAGACTGATGAAATTGGTTGTTAACAACTTAATATAACAACTACAAATGATTGCTAAGTCTTCACAGTATCTGCGGAACCGGGAGGCTTGACCGGTACAATAAGACCAGGGAGTTGGTAATTGCCTAATGAAGAGGTTTTTGCTTTTTCCACGTCCTTTGCACCATTTCTCAGAGAAAAGGTCGAGGGCAAACTTCCTCGACCACCAGCCACGTTTCCATCCTCAGAACGTAAACCATACAAAAATACTATGCATTCTCTAACCATAATAAACCCCTCTGAAAAGATCACAGCAGTGCCGAGTTTTATCTACATTGTGGCGCAATCCTTTTCGGGAACCTTTTGTGCCACACGTTTTCTGATGCTTTTCCCCTCGCTGGAAGAGAGAGGGGACGTCCAATAAACTAACCTCTTGGGAGTCTAAATTCAAAATTCAATTCTAGACCCCACGTTTTTTTTATCCACCTTTTCCTCCTCACAATTCTTTTCAACCTTCCTCTCGTCTTTCTTATCCTCCTCCTCCTCCACACACCCGTTTGATCTTACAATAATTCTCTCCATCTCTGGAACATCTTCCTCCCCCCCGCAACAAAGATCCACCCCCACTATCAGCCGCTGCAGGTATAAGACCTATACAAATACGGCCACATGTGTTTATTGCCCTTCCACAAACACCTTCCAGTTTAACCCATAAATTCCCTTTTGACCATTCACTGTAGAATGGACGACGGAAAGAGAAAGAGAGAGAGAGAGAGAGAGAGAGAGAGAGAGAGAGAGAGAGAGAGAGAGAGAGAGATTGGAGGGGCTCTTCCGTTATATCCGCCCCCCTCCATTTATCTGTTCGCTTTTTGGCTGTACATTAGAGAAATAATTCAGATAATGCAACACACAGAGAGGGGGAGGGAAAATCAACATCTTTATTGGCATATTATAAGTAATTATCACCATTATTAAAATTTAAAGGCATGCAAAAAATATTAAAATGCTGTTTATCAGTACCATCATTACAGAAAATGCATCACCACAAAAATTCATTCAAATTCTTATGAATCAGAGAGAGAGAGAGAGAGAGAGAGAGAGAGAGAGAGAGAGAGAGAGAGAGAGAGAGAGAGAGAGAGCCTTAGAGGGATCAACAATGTAAATCTGTCCCGGGAGAAGAATGAATTTTAATCTCGGCCTGAGAAGTGGCGAAGAAAAATGGATACGGGGAATTTAAAGCTGCCATGTCTACGGATGGGATTGTTTCTTTTCATCAGGATTATTCCGATGCTTTTATGGGGATTCCTTGTTTCCTCCCTGGGGACTTCGAAGTGACAGGAGGCAATGATGAGGATGGATGAGGACCGGGAAGAAAAGGGGAAAACGCTATGGTTATCGGTCCACGGGTTTTGAGATTAATATGGTGCTGAATGTATATTTTTTTTAAAGTGAAAGGTTATTCGCTACACACTGCACGAGTATTTTACCTGTATATAATAATCATTATAATAATAGTGGTAAAAGTAGTAGTATTCGTAATATTGATAATATTTAAAAAATACTCACAGAAGCATGAGTCTTCAGATATAGAAACAAATCCATAGTTATGTAAATGTACATATATTTAAAGATATATCTGTACAGATTCCCGAAAGCTATCTTCACAGATCTATTTTTAAATATATGTACATGTTCATAACTGTGGATTTCTTTCTCCAGTAATAATAATAATAATAATAATAATAATAATAATAATAATATTATTATTATTATTATTATTATTATTATTATTATTATTATTATTATTATTATTATTATTATTATTATTATTATTATATCACCGAAGACGGGAAATCAAAAGTTATTTGAAAAAATTTCTTTTGATGTTTTTATGACATCAAGACAGAAAGGACTGGCCAAATCTAGTTCAGTTTTTGCAACAATGGGAAAAGAGACGAAAAATCAAATAAATATAAATCGACTTCGCATCAGCAATGCTGGCAAACCTTACACGTCAAGTTTCAGGACAGACAACGGCTGGACTAAGGTTCTATATTTTGCCCCATCACTATTTTCCCCCCGATATGTTTCTCTCTCTCTCTCTCTCTCTCTCTCTCTCTCTCTCTCTCTCTCTCTCTCTCTCTCTCTCCCTAGTCTAAGTGGATAACGGCACTCATCTGCTCGTCTGAGGCCTCGATTCATAATGAAAATAGATAAATGAGAACATTTAAAGATTATCTTCTATAATTGCTCCTGTCTTGCTTCAACCAGCTATCCATGCCTCCATCTCTTCGGCTGAAAAATTAAAGAAATTTGGCTCACGCTATTTTTTTCACATTTCCTCGGAATACTTCAACGCAAAAAAAGTAATAATAATAATTTTGACATGCACCTTGGTATTCCAGAACATCAAGATCAAAAACAAAAAACCTACAGAAAAACTGAAAAAAAGAAAAATCTTCACTTGATGAAACAGGTGCATTAATGATCCATCCTCTTGATTGCTGGCGTGTCCCTTCACGCTACCTGGAGGAATCAAAAGAACCCGACTTTCGTCTTGGAATAAGTTTTCGGGAGGTGTGGTCCCAGAGGGAGAATCACGAGGACCTTCTGCTTCTTTTGAAGATTTCCCTGTTAATGAGAAGAGAAAGTTCACACGAATTCATTCTCTCTCTCTCTCTCTCTCTCTCTCTCTCTCTCTCTCTCACTCCGTAGGAAGGGATGAAATTTCGACCGGGGTGGTGGAGTAGATGTGTTGTTTGATTGTGCCTTGTTCCGTTTAGCTACATTTCTTTATATTTTTATTTTTTTATTTGATGATTTTCATGTTATGCCCATGTAAGTTAATTAACCTTGACAATACGCATTCACCTAGTTAACTTTAAACTTTTTTTGGAGGGGGGGTTAATCTGATATATTTTTTCTGACGATCTTAAATGCCGAAAACTTTTTTCTAGGGGAAAGAGAGAGAGAGAGAGAGAGAGAGAGAGAGAGAGAGAGAGAGAGAGAGAGAGAGAGAGAGATGAGTTACGGGTAAACTACCTAGATATTCTAAAGTACTTTACACATCCTGTTCATCTTTATCCTAAAGCGTCCTCTGAGGAGGGTTTGGTTAGTGCAAAGGTATGGGTTCCATTTAGTCGTCCTGGTCATTCATTCAATTTTCAACTACAAGCCACGTAATTCAGCCCACAAAGAACTGTGCCAATATTCTACAGTGGCGTTAGGGAGAGAATTCATTGATGACAACAGTGAAGAGTGGCTACAGCAGGAAAGGCGTAATCTTGGGATTTTTTCCTTCATAAAATAATCTGTTGTTGAGTTCTGTGTACAGACTCATCACCGCTTAGACAACTGCAACGTAAAAGGAACCTTTTACGGCTTTCTTTTTTTGCTATGTATAGCTACTATATGACGTCCACTTTGAAAAAGAGAAGTTAACTTGGGCTTTCTCTTTTGGTCAAGAATATTCTATTAAGAAATTCATATGTAGGTGTATAAACTTTGTTAGCTAAGATTTTCTTTGTGCTAAGTTTCATTATGAAAAGATCCAGAATTGCTAAAAATTTAAGATCCCATATAATAATGATTTAATACATCCT
The DNA here is from genome assembly GCF_040412425.1 of Macrobrachium rosenbergii. Taxonomy (NCBI): domain Eukaryota; kingdom Metazoa; phylum Arthropoda; class Malacostraca; order Decapoda; family Palaemonidae; genus Macrobrachium; species Macrobrachium rosenbergii. Next base: position 25,438,141 of record NC_089770.1, on the reverse strand, counting down.
GATCTCTGTTTTTCATGACGAATATTGAAGAAATTTACACAAGAAATCAATTAAAACATGACAAAAATTACCTGGTTCAACCCTAATAAAAATACAAAGTATTAAAAACAATTAAATTAAAAAATAGAAGGGTAGAGAGGCACTTTAACAGTCGTATTTGAGATGAATTGATAAGAATTACAACAAACTGATGCTTTCCTAAAACTCGTTAACGTTTTCTCCTCTTTGCTGTTTGTTCAGAGTCCGAAGGTCCACACCAGACATTTTAATTTTCTTCCACACAGTATTGGTGTTGGTCGGTGTAACTTGATCTAACCACTTCCTCTGCTTTCTCCTTCATAGAGAATTTAATAAATATAAGGTATAAATCGAATGAGAAGTATGTCGTCTTCGATGGTTAAGAGTCTACCCATTACCAGACGATTGTCGGGGGGGTGTGGCAGTGAGGGTCATTACCGAAAGTCCCTTTTGACTGACATCCACGGCACAAATTCGTATATGATATTTCTTTAATGACATATCATTCTTGGCTTGGCCTATAACTTAAAGAATGGTTTACTGCCACAAACCGCGGGTACGGAACTAACCACAACCCTCTCAACTTTTATACAGCTTTTAGTACTGTTGCTTTTATAAATGAATTCACTGTTGTTGAAGTCAGTGTTATGATGATTATCCCAACAACGTATTGAAATGGCATTTTTTTGTTTTTACTATGTTCTTTCTTGTGTTCGGGTATACGTTTTCCATAATTACCACTTGCTCCCAAAGGCATATTACACTTTTTGTCATTTTAATTTCATCTACTTTAGTTTACGGCGTTACTGAAATAAAAGTCGATAGATCATTGTGGTCGTTTTACTTTTCGGTAAACTCCTCAAATTCCTGATTTTATTTTATTTATTTATTTATTTATTTTATTTATTTATTTTTTTTTTTTTGCACTTATGAACCTTGAAGGCATCCTAATTTGAGAAAATACGATTTAATATACTTTGTTTCTTCGTTCCGGTGCTTTAAAAAAAATATATGACCTATCCCTTGAGGACTTGAACCGCTGACCAGTGACAGTAGTATTGGCTTGGTGTTTCACTGCTCTGAGGTTCAAATCCCAAGGAAGAAGTTTCTCTCATCATGTTTTTACTGCCGATTTTTAATAATAATTATAAAAACAATCTGTCAAAAATGGGGAAGACATTATAATATTTAGGACAAATTTAGCAAGACCCTCGAAAGAAAAATTTCAATATGATGAAGGAAGCTTAGCAACAGATGAAAGAAAAATGTCATAACACTGACAAGATTTCAGGCTAAAATCAAAAAGAAAAAATAGAAACAAATTTTATGAATTTGTAACAAGAGGCGAGCGCTCATTATATTAGCTCACAGGCGGAAAGCAGAGGATAAAGGTGCCCTATACCTCATAATAATGGTTGGCACGACAACGTAATAAACAAGTGGCCTTCGTGTGAAGGACAGTATCATTTGGATGCAAATGAGAAGAGTGCGAAGAGACAATCATTTTTCATCTCTTATTTTCTTCTGCCTTCTCGGGTCCTGATTCGTCATTTTAACCGAAGTAAGAGTAAGCAAATAATGATTTATCATGATTATCATCGCTGAGTTGTAGGATTCTAAGTCGTAATTTTAATATTAACATTAATAAAGATATACATTTTCAAGTTTATATCACTAACATTTTTACGCTTTAGATTTCCTATAAACCTTTTAAGAATTGATATACAGTATTTTTCATGTTTAACTGTTTTACGTTACAGGGTCCTTATTCGTAATTTTATAAACATCAACACAAAGGTTTAAATTAGTTTTTTTAGGTTATAAATGAGTTTTTTTAGGTCATGTTAAAATGCATAGAATATTTAAATTCCAAGGAACCCTTCAAGGCCTAAAACATTGGGTTGTTTATTAACTCACTAGTCTGACTTCACATTACCCTATACTTCGCTTTATTGAAATTTTCTCCACATTTCATGAACATTTATACAAAAAAAGTATTTTGGGGTCTAAAATAGGTTTTTAGGTTATGCTGCAATTTATAAAACATTTTATAAAATTACTAGTTTTGATGTCCATTACATTATACACTCAACTTATTTCATTTCTTCTCTATTTTCACGCTTGGGCACTGAAACCTCCTCAGAGGAAGTGCTTTACTTCATTTTTTTCTTGAAGAATTCTTTGGTAAGCAAGTACGAAAGCAAGTCAGCAATTCAAGAGTTAATGCACAGCCCTTTCTAGTCTTGATCCTCAGAATGTGTTCAGAAACTGAATAATAATAACGAATAATTAATATATCTGCGTCTACCCTCCATGTCAAGGCATTTAAAAATACAGTCATCAAAAAGGATATCTCACGCTACTGCTGCATTCATGCAAATATGAAGCAGCAACCAAAACCCAGCTCATGATTGTCCGAAGAATCAGAGCAGCAACAATTATACAGTTACTGAAAGAAAAGTCTAAAAAAAAATACTCCAGATCAAAGCTAGGGATCACATTTACTCTGAGATCGAGTGGTCCTTATTCCAACCAGAAGGATGGAAGCAGCTCTTTTCCAAATCCTTAAGACGATTACGGAGAGGATTTCTGGAGAGGATTAACGAAAGATCATTTCTGGTACAGGGGAGGGTATATTATCCAGGCGAACAAAACAGGTGATGTATTTGCCAAGGAAGTAACTATTAAGAAAGACGCATGAAGTGCGACCTGGGATTTTGTTTTGGAATTTGGGACTTATGAAGAGAGCAGCCTCTCGTTAGATAATTAAGTTCGTTCATTCACCTTTTGTTTCTCTATGGATTCTTACTTCACAAATGGTCATTCTATTGAAATTTGTTGGTATCAGCTATAATAATAATAATAATAATAATAATAATAATAATAATAATAATAATAATAATAATAATAATCACCACCACCACCATCATCATCATCATCATAATAATAGTGTAAACATTTAAGACTCCTAAACGCTTTTAGAATAAACATTTAAGTGCAATTTTTAAATAAGAATAATAACAATTTCAAATATACATCACAATTTGACAAAAATACATAAATGCCTATAACTGAACTCGTTTTACTTTTCATGAAGGTCTTGTCAGGTAAGGGCATGAAGAGATTTATCTTCCGTCTGAGTAAGCTGAAGCCAGATAACTCTTATTCACTTAATCAATCGAACGGTCTTTTCATGAACGAGAGGAAACACATATATGCTATCATTAACCCATACGGAAGGGGCTCTTCACTCTTTCTGAAAAATTCCTTTAGCCTTAAATACATAAAAAATTAATAAACAAATTTTTTTCATACCCGTCGATTTTTACACTCAATAAAACACAATCGTAATTTAAGTGGATCTGAACAAAGGGAAAAATGTTGTCATTTTTTCAGTCTTGGGCAAAAAAATAAAAGACTCCATTCGACCGTACAAAACACGAATGCAGACTTCACCTGCATAATGGATTAATGGCAAAAAAATTTACAACGTAATATTTATTTCCCGGCCATAGAATACATAAATCTATTATATTTCCCGCCCCATCGGCCCTCATATCAGGGTAAACATTCACAATAAAACATACATGTAAACCTAACTGACCGTGAGGGGAAGAGCGCTTATGACAGAACGAGGGGAGAAATGGGGCTGTTTGTAGGACTCAGCAAAGAGGGGAAGTTCTAAAAAGGGGAAGGAGGCAGAGAGAGAGAGAGAGAGAGAGAGAGAGAGAGCTTTGGGGATGTCAAAAAATGTACACAAATGAGAGACACCACAAAAATGTCTCGTTGCAACAACAGAGGCTAAATTGTTTTGACGGAAGCAAAAGCCGACGAGGAGAAATTAGTTGGATGTGGTAAACTTCAGGGGGGTGAGAATTTTTTTTTACTTTGAGAGAGAGAGAGAGAGAGAGAGAGAGAGTGCATGTCCAGCCTTGAATACAGAGGAAAGAACGAGCGCATTCACTCACATCTTCCTTTCCATTTTTACGAAAGAGATCTAACAAATGCCATCGATACTGGCAGCCAGACATAATGAAGTAGTTACTACCTATTCATGTGTCATTATAATCATTATTGCAAAAAATGTGCAGACATTTATTTAATAAATTGTTATAAATGGTTAAATAAATTGTTATAAAATAGGTTGTCACTGAATGTTTAAGAAAATAAATAAAAAGGACTGTATAAAGGATCATTGCAGCCATGACGGAGCATAACGTTTTTGCCCTTTCAACCCAAGTCCAGGGAAAAGGCCTACTCACGTGCTGAGGACGAGCTTTGTTGGGAAGGGGGGAGGAGGGATCTGTGACGTCAGTAGTTACCAGAGGTTCAGCTTGTAGCCTTTCCTCTACCTAAAACTTATTGCTTGTCACCCAGAAGAGCGAAAACTATCAGGGGTATATAACCATAAATTGGGAACTACCATAATTTTCGGAGACTGCTGCATAAGACACTATAACTTTAGTCTGAATTTTATCAGGGTTTTTAAGCAAATTGGCGAAGAGAATGTGCATCCAATTTAGGTCAACGCTACTCATCAACAGTAAAATCTAATTTATTTAATGTTGCGTAACTCAACAAAATTAAAAGCGGTGAATTTTTATTTTACAGAAATATAAATTGAAAATGACTTATTTCAAACTCATAAACAATTTACGGAAGCAGTGTGTGGATTACAGAATATTGGACCTACATCAAATGCTGAAACCCACTACAAAATATATTTAACAATCCATAGTACATCTTGAAGGGGATAGATATAGCTGTTTTAAATGCTGCATGTGGCAAATAAATAATATTACGATGAAAAACGAAAACTAATGGAAAGTGGGAAAAATGTTTATGATGGAACAACTGGAGAATTTCTTTATTTTTCTTTTTATCTTTTTCGCCCATTACCGCATCAAGAAGAAAACTTACACACAAACGAACACTCAGCAGACACATTCATACCTCACTTGTTTAACGTAATAATGCGAGGAATTTACTGTTGATTTTTCTCTTCAGCCCTGGCCTAATCAATCCATTAAATGTCCTATTCCGTCAGCCTCCGCATAGTGGTTAATACATCCATTAAAACACTAATTCATACTTACACTCAGCATTAATTTTAACCCTGCTTACACTGACCGTGAGGGAGAGGGCGTTTATGACACACCGAGGGGAGAAATGGGGCTGTTTGTGGGACTCAGCAGGGAGGGGAATTTTCAGAGAGAGAGAGAGAGAGAGAGAGAGAGAGAGAGAGAGAGAGAGAGAGAGAGAGAGAGAGAGCTTTGGGGGTGTCCAAAAATGTACACAAATCGGAGACGCCAGAGAGAGAGAGAGAGAGAGAGAGAGAGAGAGAGAGAGAGAGAGCTAGCTAGCTTTGAGGATGTCCAAAAATGTACACAAATGGGAGACACCACAGAGAGAGAGAGATAGAGAGAGAGAGCTAACTTTGGGGATGTCCAAAAATGTACACAAATGGAAGACACCACAGAGAGAGAGAGAGAGAGAGAGAGAGAGAGAGAGAGAGAGAGAGAGAGAGAGAGAGAGAGAGAGAGAGCTTTGGGGATGTCCAAAAATGTACACAAATGGGAGACACCACAATCATGTCTCGTTGCAACAACCGAGACCAAGTTGTTGTGGCAGAAGCAAAAGCCGTCGGAGAAATTAATCAAGAGTTAGGTTAATTTTTTCTTTTGAGATTTATTATTATTATTATTATTATTATTATTATTATTATTATTATTATTAAAGTAGTTTAACCAGACCAATGAGTTGACTTTCAGCTCTCCTAGGGCTGGCCAACTTTTCTTTTGAGAGAGAGAGAGAGAGAGAGAGAGAGAGAGAGAGAGAGAGAGTGCATGTTCAGTCTGAAACACAAGAGAAAAAGCACACTCATTCTTGAATATGCTTTCTTTGCATTACCTGCTGAAGCTGTACGAAATACCATCGAGACAGACAGACAGACAGGCAACACGATCACTATCGCTAAGAGAGAGAGAGAGAGAGAGAGAGAGAGAGAGAGAGAGAGAGAGAGAGAGAGACTAATCTTCAACATTTTATAATTGTATTTAATGTGAGTGAGATCGAACAGATAATAAAAGTACGGTAATAAATACCAAGAGCAATTAAGTGAAAAAAAGAGCGACAAACTTCACGATACCATTTGTATCGGTTCGAGAAGGGAGTCATATCCTTCCATATGGTATAAATTGTTCACAAAAGAAAATAGAAAACACGGCTACTGGTGAAAGCCTTTAAAGGCTCCCGTAAGGCCGAAGCTTTCTCAGATGCCGCTGACTTTTTCGACCATATGGCTTCTCTCATACTTCGATGATCCTCGTCCCTTCCCTCTGTCATTCTCTCTTTTTCTCTCTCCCTTTTATTAATCCTTTCCAACTAATCCCCCGGGATCCTGTAAATCCTTCCTCAAAGGTCCTCGTTATTTATCCTGCTCCGTAAGTCGGTCGCCTGACATCCTTTTGTAGTTATTTGTGTGTTCTGTTTCCTTTGATTCGCCCAAATGGCGTCTTTGGGATTTTTATTTGTTTAACTTATTGTAATTAATTATAATTTTCATGTTCAAGTTTTTAGAGTCTTATAAACCGTTATAATAACTTCAATTTGGTTTACACAGGAGACACTGATTAGCAATGCTAGATATTTTGGGGGGAAGGGGGGGTAAACAAACTTAGACGGGAATATACACCCAAAATAAACACATACCTGTGAGATAGAAGGACTTCACAGACATCTCATATGTAAAAAAAAAACTTATTATTTAACTGAATGATATCTCGAACATTTCACATAATGGCTTCACATTCTTCCGCAAGAAACTTTCCGGTCGTAACTTTAGGAAGAGTTTGGCAAACAAACACACACACACACACACACACACACACATGGGAATCTATCTTTAAGTGGAATATGCATGTAAATAATTATTATTATGACTCAAAACGCACACATATTCAAATGGAATCCTACAAAAGGTAACAAAATAAAAGACCCAAATGTAAAATAATAAAATCAAAGAGCGAATGGAATAACAAAAAAATAAACGTAAAAGAGATAAGTAAATATATATGAACTTTCACAGCAATGTCAGCCAGAAAACGTACGGTAATGGCGCGCAGGCTCCAATCAATGACAGACGAGAACGGTCCCAAGGCAGACACAATAAATACGCCCCCCTCGACATGTCAGCTCATCCTGACCAGCATCCATTTTCAGTTATAAGCAGATTAGGCTCGTTCATAACATGGGAGGAATGGCTTATTTTCATTCCATAGAGGATATAATGCTATTTTAAAGCGCCAGACGCCATTGCCTTCAGGTGTCCTGATTCATAATGCTGCCTATGTGGTGGTCGGTTTAGATTAATCTGGCCTTATGCCAGTACGTGCCCTCGCCAAAAGGTAAGTGAGGAAAAAGAGAGTCTAAAGGTGTGGACCTCTTGATTCTCTCCAATCTGTTCCTCACGTTTCTCACACATGGGCTTTCTGCTTTGTGAAAGCTTGTTTATTTGTCCCATAAGAATAATTATAATGATATAACAATAATAAAAATGAAGACTATGAATGACAATCACGTTCTTTAACGATGAAGTTAAAGTAAGACGCTTTTTCTTGAGAGTAAGTCTTGATGTAATGTTAAAGATACACTTAAAATCATTAAGTTTTACGATGACTACTGTCCCATTGTCCATACGGAATTAACTACTACCTAAATCGGAATTTCTACACGGATAAATTACTGATATCACGCTGTCAAAAGATCAAACATGAAACTGATATAAATGTGATGTACTTAATGATAATATTTATTGCAACTGTTCCTTAAAAATGCTCCTTATTTGAGGCTAAACTTCTAATTCCACTGTTCCAGGAAAAATATTTTTCTCAGTGAAACTGTTTAAAACATCTTTCCCTATTTTCAACTTTTAAATACTACTACGTCGTCCCATTTAGATTTCGATAAAAACATGTAGCAATATCAAGATTTAAAACTGAGCACTTCAAGAAATCAACTCATGAGATTATCAAATACATTTTCAGAGATTTTATTTCAGTAGACACTTAACGTGTTTATAATAAATACTGCCTAAGTTACTTTTGAATAACAGGGTGTTCAGGAGATTCCAATAACACTTTCCAAATAATATTCCTGAAGAGTTGGGCAAATTAATTTAGATCTTGTTACAGCTGCTCCGGACAGGATCGGTCAGGCTGTTAAGGTTGCTTTATAGTACTCTTTTTTTTTTCCTCTTGTTATTCTGAACGATTTCTCAATAAATACGCATTTATTCACGTGTATAGAACTTCTATCTTCTGTTTTTACTTCACCATCTTTCTCTTCTAGTGACTCACTTTGCTCTCTCTTACCTCTCATGGGATAATATTAATATTATCTATTACTACTATATTATCATTAATTAAAAAAAAATAAACCCCAATTAATATGAAACGAGCGTGCAGGGTTCATTGACCTGAAATTCAAGGTTCCAATGAAGTTACAGGAGATAACAGGAAATATAGAAAGAAGAGATCAGTAATTAAAAAAGAAAAAAAAGACGAATGAAAAAATATATAAAAACAAAATAACACGTAAAATAGAAGGTAAACTGTTTTAGGGTAGTAATGCACAAAATCCTTAACTTTCGAGGCTCTAATTCCACAACATCCTCGGGTAGATTGTTCCACAGTCCAAGGAGTGAGGAATAAAACACCTATGGAATTGCGAAGTTCCATAGCGTGGCACATTTACTGCATACTGGTGCTGCTGTTCAGCACACCTGGTCGGTCTCGGCAAGATGAAAAGATCAGGGATCAATTGTGATATCGCAAGTTCTCTGTTAAAATATAACTTATGAAAAATGAGCATTCTGAAATAATAATAATAATAATAATAATAATAATAATAATAATAATAATAATAATAATAATGGGCGCCGTGGCAGAGTGGTTTAGCTCATTAATGAACTGGTTAAGCAACATTGTGGCTGGTCAGCCGTTAGATGGGTGACCGCTCTCCTCGGCGTTGATTCCTTGGGAAAGGATCTTTATCACAATTTCCTCAGTCAACTCAGCTGTAATGAGTACCTATTCCCGATGGGGTAGGGTCCACCTAAGGGTTAAATAGCAAAACTCAGCAATGATGGAAAAAAATGAAAGAATAAACGACAACGACGTAAATGGAACCTCTGCCAGCAGAGGAACTTCGCCTGGCCGTCAGGCATACAGCCCAGTCGCCGGGGAGGACGGTCAGGTACTTGGAGGTCGTCATCCAGCAACTGACCACAACAACAACAGTAACCAGCAACTAGAGACTGAGATTCTTCATTGGAGGGGTGGGTAGAGCTCTCAGCTAGCACGCTGTTGGCCCAGCGTTCGACTCTCCGACCGGCCAATGAAGAATTAGAGGAATATATTTCTGGTGATAGAAATTCATTTCTCGTCATAACGTGGTTCGGATCCCACAGTAAGTTGTAGGTCCCGTTGCTAGGTAACCAGTTGGTTCTTAGCCACGTAAAATGAATCTAATCCTTCAGGCCAGCCCTAGGAGAGCTGTTAATCAGAGGCCAGCCCTAGGAGAGCTGTTAATCAGCTCAGTGGTCTGGTTAAACTAAGGTATACTTAACTTAACCAGAGACTGAAGCTACAGAGGCCAACCAGAAGAAGAAATGGACAAGAGAAGAAAATAAGGAAATGTGGAGATGCTACATCAGAAGCAACCCGACAGAAAGAGGATATAGAAGAAGACTGGTCAACATCTGGAATGAGAGAAATAACACCCCTCAAACAGAACAGAGGCTGGCAGACCAAGTAAGGAACATAAAGAAAAAGAACTGGCTCTCCACAACAGAAAGAGAGGAACTGGAAAGAGAAATAACACCCAACAACGAAGGACAAGAAGAACTAAGAGAAGATGACACAGAAAACGACAGGAATGATGAGCTACCTAACAAAAACACACAAGGAAACACCGAAGATGTAACAGAGAGGTTGGACTGGGTACAAAAGATCAGACGATGGATGAAGCCAGATACAGAGAGAACAAAGATCCCCTCCATGAAAGCCTACAACACATAGAAATTAAGGTAGAAAACAAGTGAAGTTTGAAATAATGAGACTAATACACACCAACAGTATCACAGAAACAAATAACCTGGTATATGCAGGAGCAAGAATAGTGGTAGAACCCATGGGGATACAAACGCCACCATCACAACCAACCCAAGAAAAACCAAAACAGCAACCGCCTTGGAAAAGGCACCAGGAAAAACAAATCATGGCGATGAGATCTGACTTGAGTAAACTGAAAGAGATGGCAGAAAAGAGGCTAAGAAGCAAGAAAACAAAGAGAGGAACTGACTGAGAAATACCAAGTACAGGAGAAGGGAGACTAAACAACACAATAGCAGATATAAAACAGAAGCTTAAAGCCAAAGCACATAAAGATTCCACTGTAAATGAACAGAAATAAAAGATACCAACAGAACAAACTCTTTGGAAAAGACTATACAGCCTACTAAGAGGGGGAAGACAACCAACAGGAAATTCCTGAAGCCGAACCAAGTAAGAGACTCTGGGAAAACATATGGAGAAATCTGGTATCACACAACAAACATGCAACATGGCTCCAGGAAGCAAAGGTAGAAGAAATGGGGAGAATAAAACAAAGATTCTCGGAGATCATGACAGACACAGTCAGACACTAACTAAAGAAAATGCCCAACTCGAAAGCCCAGGTCCCAATGAAGTCCATGGATATTGGCTCAAAAACTTCAAGGCCCTACACCCACGAATAGCAGAACAACTCCAGCATTGTATCACAAACCACCATGAGCCCAAATGGATGACCACAAGGAGAACATCCTTAGTACAGAAAGATAAGAACAAGGGAAATATAGCAAGTAACTACAAGCCTATCACCTGCCTACCAATAATGTGGAAGTTACTAACAGGTATCATCAGTGAAAGGCTATACAACTACCTAGAGGACACAAACACTCTCCCCACCAACAGAAAGGCTGCAGAAGGAAGTGTAGGGGCACAAAAGACCAGCTCCTGATAGACAAAATGGTAATGAAGAATAGTAAGAGAAGGAGAACCAACCTAAGCATGGCATGGATTGACTGCAAGAAAGCCTTCGACATGATACCACACACGTGGCTAATAGGATGTCTAAAAATATAAGGGGCAAAGGAAAACACCAACAGCTTCCTAAAAAATACAATGTGCAACTGGAATACAGTACTTATAAGCTCTGGGATAAGACTAGCAAAGGTTAACATCAGCAGAAGGATCTTTCAAGACGACTGACTCACTGTCCCCATTACTCTTTGTAGCAGTCATGATTCCCATGGCAAAAGTACTGCAGAAGATGGATGCTGGGCACCAACTCAAGAAAGGAGGCAAGAGAATTAACCATCTCATGTTCATTATGACATCAAGCTGTATGGTAAGAGCATCAAGGAAATAGATACCCCAATGCAGACTGTAAGGATTGTATCTGGGGACATCAGGATGGAGTTTGGAATAGAAAAATGCACCTTGCTCAACATACAAAAACGCAAAGTGAAAGGACTGAAGGGATAAAGCTACCACACGTGAATATCATCAAACACATTGATGAGACAGGATACAAATATCCAAAGAATGATAGAAGGAGAGGATATGAAACACCAAGAGATGAAGGACATGATCAGGAAATAATATATGCAGAGACTTACGGTAATACTAGTCAAAACTCAATGCCGGAAATATGACGAAAGCCATAAACATATGGGCAGTACCAGTAATCAGGTACAGCGCAAGAGTAATGGAGAGGACGAAAGCTGAACTCCACAGCATAGACCAGAGAACTAGGAAACACATGACAATACACAAAGCACTACACCCAAGAGCAAACACAGACAGACTATACATAGCACGAAAGGAAGGCGGGAGAGGGCTACTAAGTATAGTGGACTGCATCAACATCGAGCGCAATGAAAACGAGTGGCTAAGGAGTGCATGGGAAGAAGGACTGATATAAGTAGGTGAAGACCCAGAAATATATAGAGACAGGAGGATGAAAAACAGAACAGAGGAATGGCACAACAAACCAATGCATGGACAGTACATGAGACAGACTAAAGAACTGGCCAGCGATGAAACATGGCAATGGCTAAAAAGGGGAGAACTCAAGAAGGAAACAGAAGGAATGCTAACAGTGGCACAAGATCAGGCCCTAACAACCAGATATGTTCATAGAACAATAGATAAAAATAACATCTCACCCATATGCAGGCAGTGCAATATGAAAGACGAGACCGTACACTACATAGCAAGCAAATGTCTGGTGCTTGCACAGAATCAGTACAAAAAGGGGCATGATTCAGTAGCAACAGCCCTCCACTGGAGCTTGTGCAAGAAACACCAGCTAGCTTGCATTAACAAATGGTACGAACTCCACCTGAGTGAATGATTGATAACGATCAGGCAAAGATCCCCTGGGACTACGGTATCAGAACAGATAGGGTGATACGTGCCAATATATCAGGCGTGACGCTGACTGACAAAATCAAGAAGAAAGTATCACTCACTGATGTGGCAATACAAAGGGAAACCAGAGTAGATGAAAAAGAGAGAAAAATTTTATGAGTATCAAGACCTGGAAATCGAAATAAGAAGGATATGGGATATGCCAATGGAAATTGTACCCATAACCATAGGAACACTAGGCACGATCCCAAGATCCCTGACAAGGAATCTGGAAAAACTAGATGCCGAAGTAGCTCCAGGACTCATGCAGGATGCAACCTGGAACCCCACACTACAAAACCAACCCAGTCGAATAGGATGACTGTGATAGACCAAAAAAAAAAGTAAATAAATAAATATATATAAATAATAATAATAATAATAATAATAATAATAATAATAATAATAATAATAATAATAATAATAATCACATCCACAATTTTGCCACTCTTTTCGCCTCTGCCCCTCTCTCTCTCTCTCTCTCTCTCTCTCTCTCTCTCTCTCTCTCTCTCTCTCTCTCAAAATAAGAGAGGCGTCTTCTCACTTATCAGTTTACCACATCCAACTAATTTTTCCTCCGTCGGCTTTTGCTTCCGTCAGAACAATTTAGCCTTTGTTGTTGCAACGAGACATTTTTGTAGTGTCTCTCATTTGTGTACATTTTTGGGCATCCCCAAAGCTCACCAACTCTCTCTCTCTCTCTCTCTCTCTCTCTCTCTTTCTCTTTCCTTTTTAGAATTTCCCCTCTTTGCTGAGTCCTACAAACAGCCCCATTTCTCCCCTCGTTCTGTCATAAGCGCTCTTACCCTCACGGCCAGTTAAGTTAACATGTATGTTTTGTGTGCGTGTGTTTGTGTGTGTGAGTGTGTGTTTACCGTAATGAGAGATCCGACGGGATGGGAAATCTATTGTTGTTTAAACCCAGAATTGAACGCGACAGTAATCTAGATAATATCCATCAGGTATAATTTGTACGGTTTTCTGTCAAGGACGACGGTTCGCAAAATTTAATTACTTTATTTGAACCACAGTTGGAT